>NC_091110.1:12172500-12493750 GCF_024713975.1 Paralichthys olivaceus
TATTTTATTTTATTGGCTGATCCATAAATTGGTTGGGCTTGACATTATGCTACAACCAGATCTCTGTGAGAACTCCAGTCCTGCCATCATACTGGGCAATCGCTGGTAGACTTTACATAAATGCCATCAGTGCCAGAGAGCCCAACAAGCGGAAACACTTGAAGCTTGAGTCTGCGGTAGACCACAAAGCACCACGGTGCTATGTCCTCTTCATCGGGTGAGCCGAGCGACAGACGTTCCTCCTCCTGCCAGGAGCACAGCCAGGGCAAGGACTGGGCGGTGGTTTGATCACTCACTGTGTGTTTAATATGACTAAAATGCTCACTCAGCTCTGCCTCAATGAGCCTCTCTGTCCTGCACAGAGTTATAGAGGGTTGGCTCGTTCAAAGATAACACCACAGACCTACATGAGGTGTGGTGCACGTCGAGCAGCCGCTGGGATGCTGATGCAACACATCAGGACGTCAGTGATGTCACAGACGTCAGCTCCGGTTCACAGGTTCGTGCTCGCTGATCAGGTGCAGAGCACAGAGAGGTTCTGTGTTGGGCAGTCAACAGTCAAATGTTACCATTGACTCAACGCCACTACCCACTGACAGGCGATGGTGTCACTGCCAGACATTAACACACACATTTAAAGGGCAGAAAATGATACACCCCATTACATTTTTCTCCTGCGCTGTTTATATTTAACTCACTCTGCACTTATAACCATAAGTGCATCTGAGGTTTAAAGTTCAATCATGACCTTTGGAACATAATAAACACTACAAGGTCCATTTAGTAACTTTTACACATATGACAACTTCTTCAGTGGATGGAATTGACCAGTGGCCATGAAGGGGCCAAATTAACACAGATGTACAATTCAAGGTGCACATGAGTCGTGATTACTGTTTCTTTCTTAACAATTTGTGAATTTGTGACCCAACTCTTATTGTTAGTATTATTAGTAAGTGACTAGGACACGGGAACTTCAGGTGGCAATCAGGTTTCAGCAGGGGCTGATGCCCCCCCAGCCCTGCTCCTGGAGCTGCCCCTGGAGTTTACCCAGTAGAATAAGCAGAAGAAGAAATGAAAAAACTCAATGAAAAGTGGATTCAATTTATCTGATGAAGATTATGTCATTTATTTGTAAGATCCAAATAACATGCAAATAAGGGGACTTTGGGATGTGACTGTTTAATCAACCTTATCAAAAAGTTTTATCCTCAAAAATACTAATAATTCACTCAGGTGATAATAATAAATAATCAATCACTGAATCAGCAGCACATGTTGAAATAACCTGCACAGACCTTCAGTATTTTAATTGCAGAAACTTTCAACGATGTCTTTAAATTAAAACATCAGTTAGTAGACGTCTGATCTACAACTGTAGATCAAAGAGGCGAGCATGGCACCAGACACTGATCATCATCATCACCACCATCATCATCATCATCATTATCACCACCATCATCATCATCATCACTACCATCATCATCATCACCATCATCATCATAATCACCATCATCATCATCATCATCATCACTATCATTATCACCACCATCATCATCATCATCATTATCACCACCATCATCATCATCATCACCACCATCATCATCATCACCATCATCATCATCATCACCATCATCATCATAATCACCATCATCATCATCATCACTATCATCATCATCACCATCATCATCATCACCACCATCATCATCATTATCACCATCATCATCATCACTACCATCATCTTCATCATCATTATCACTACCATCATAATCATCATCACCATCACTACCATGATCATCATCGCCACCATGATCATCATCATCACCACCATCATCATCACCATCACTACCATCATCATCACCATCATAATCACTACCATCATCATCATCACCATCACCGTCATCATCATCACCATCATCATAACCACAATCATCATCTTCACCATCATCATCATCATCATCATCATCACAGACTCCTGCAGTACCTGAACAACCAGCTCCTCAGAGTCTGAATCCTGACGATCGGCAGCACCGACAACAACTGACTGATAATCACAACACACACGGACTCTCTTCGTGAAGTTACAGTAAACTCACCGTCTCCTCCTCGCTTCACAACCACATGATCCCAGTTCACTGCAGCTCATCACCCAGCTCTGTAGTGTCCATGCGTCCCTCTCTGTCCTGTGACTTTTCCAACTGAACCACGGGGATCATGTTTCTGTGTTTTATTTTTTTTTCCTCGGCTGGTTAAACCTCGTGTCGACCTGCGCACAGCTCCCACCTGCGACGTCTTGGAGAAGTGCACATCAATGTGGAGGAAGTCTGTGGTCATAATTCAATTCAATTCAATTCAAGTCCAAATAGATAATTAAAATCTATAAGATTGTTGTTCTTATATAATATTTATTACTATGATGAGGCCATAATTAGTTAAAAAGAAAAAGGAAATTGAAAAAGCAAATTTAAATTCTAAAAAAAATGTAATAAAGCCAAATAGAAAAGTTGAAAAAGGAAATGCTCAAAGTGAATGCTGAAATGCATAGAGCTGAAATAAGAAATGAAAAAATAAGAAAATAAACTCAAAATGTGAAATGGAAAAGCTTAAATAGAAATACTTAAATAATGGGCTCATATAGAAAAACTAAATATATATGTACTTATTTAGTTTTACATTTGCAATTTACCATTTGGAACTATGTATGAATCATCAACACTCATACTCCTACTATTATGCGAGTGTATATATAACCACAGCAGAATGCACAAAGTTTCTGTATGCGTAGGTGTGTGTGTGTTTGTGTGTTTGTTTTCTCTCATGTCCCTATGGAGACGTTTCCGTCTTCCTGCTGGTGAAGTGTGTGAAGCATCTCATGCTCGTGCTTGTCTGCCTGCCTGTAAAACGCCTCTGAAAAATGAGTCTCACAGCTGCAGATTTATAATGAACATAGAAGCCTTGCTGCGTCACGTCTTTATATGCATTGATAAACACAAGTGAGAAGAGTTCCTCTGGTGATACATAGTCAAGAGCTTTGATGGTGATGTCCATTGTTGAACACTTTTAATTAAATCGAGATTCAGAAGAGAAGTGCTTTATTTATGCAGATAAATTTGTCAAAAGAAAAAATATCCATTATACAAACAAACAGGTTGTTATTTTCTACACAGAAACTGTGCAAGACAAAAGGAAAGCTGACAGCAGCTTCTGGAAGTACATGTATATATTAAAATAGTTTGTGTTAATTGACCTAATTCTATCACGGAAACATTATCAGTGAGAGCAAATACAACATGACAAGGTCCTGATGAGTAGAGTGTGGTGCGCACGCAGCCAAAGTGGAGGGTTCATGTCCTCTCAGTAAAAAACAAACAACACTCATTAAGACATTAGCTCAGAATTGATCAATACTAAATTTAAATGTATTGAATTTTAATGTGAGGAAGTACATTTTCATTTGCTTGTTGATCCTGAATTAGAATCAACAACTTGATTGGTCTTATCATTACAAAATACTCCTGCTGAACTTTAACTTATCACAGTTTATGTGATTTACTTATTATTTACAGTGTTTAATTTATACACTGTTATGTACAATTATAATTTGTGTTTTTATTTACTGGGAATTATTAAATACATATTAATTTAAAAAAGTTTAAAAAAAATAATTATAGCCCAATAGAATTTACCATTCTTATTCTGATGGCTTCTTTTTGTCTTTTTGTTGCCACAACACATTGATAATAAATATCTTTTTCCCTTAAATAATCCTAATTTCTAAATCTTTCACTCTCGTTACGAACACGTGGAAAGACACGTCAAATGCTTTTCAAATATGTGACCCCTGAGGGCCTCAGCAGGTCATTGCAGTAAAATACATGTATTCTATTCTGTGTTATTATGAAAAGTATAAGACATCAAGAGCTTAAAAAAACACCACCCACACCAATAAAAGGTCCAGCTCAAACAAATGAGATAAGAATCTACTTGATATAGAGCTGGTGTTTGGGGCAAACAGTGTTTTCAAATATACACCTGCAATATCATCCGATAAACTAAAATGAAATAAAGAAAAATTAAAACAATACCAGAGCAAAAATAAAGCTTACAGTGGGAACTCTGATCCAATGATGTTCTAACAGGATAAAAACGGATTCATCAGTTTTAATTCTGAAAATATTTTACATCTGGCTGGAATATAAATTGCTGTAAACTGACGCCATTGCCCTGTCCCGCTGACATTCGCAGAGGCAGGTCAGAGGTTGACAGTGTGAGCGTGTTTCTTGCACAGGGGCTTGCCCTTTTTGGAAAAGAACGCCTGACCTTCCAGATTGGCAGAGCACACCTGTGGAAACAGCAAAAGATATAAAGAGCAGTGCAACAGAAAATATTCTCGAAATGTATCTTGAAGTCAAGTCCTCTGCCTACCGTGCACACAAAGCAGGTGTCGTGCCAGGTGAATCCTAGAGCTTCCAGGAACTTATCCCCTGCCTCGATGGGAAAATCGCAGCCGTGGCAGTTGGTCCCAAACAGGTTATAGTAGTCTGAGTAAATATTGCAATGACAACACGTTAGTCATGCTGCGCACAGTTTGTCTTTCACAGAATCTTACACAGGCTTTCCTGCTGTACCTCTTTCGCAGTACGGCCGTCCATCCTCCATGTGAAACGTGTTGCCCCTGATCGGCTGCTGGCAGGCAGTGCAGACGAAACAGGACACATGCCAGGTCTGTTTCAGGGCATTCATGACCTCCTGCAGAGAGAATATAACAAAAACAATAATATGATATTTTTTTATTGTATATATATATATATATATATATATATATATATATCATTTGGAGACAGTAAGCATTTTTTCAGTTTCATGACTAACCCCCAAAATCTTCTGGCTGCAGCGGGAGCAGGCGGGGGCGAAGAATTGCTCATAGCAGTATTCGCAGTACACATGGTCCTTCTCCTCCACAAATCCTCGGTTTGCCAGGGAGGAATGGCAGTGAGCACAGTTGAATTCCTCCGGGTGCCACGACATGCCCATGGCCACAAGGAATGGCCCCCTGGTAAAAATGAAAATTATTCAAATTAAAAAATAGCCCAAAACAGTTCGAGGGACCCCTAAAGAATATTCAGTATAGATGAGAAATTCCATAGTGTCATCCTTACCTGATGACAGTGTTGCACTTGCTGCACATCGGGGTGCGTGTACCGGCCGGGATGTGCTCGGCCCGTTGCACCACAGAGTTGAGGTCCTCTGGATGTGGCTGCGGGGTGGGGCGTTCGGGTCCCTTGGGAGCAGAACCAGTCACTTTGCCAAATGAAGGAGCGGCTCCACCCTTTGGAAAACCTAAACCAGCAATGAAAAACAACATTAACCAAAGGATCTTTCCTGAAACTCGGTGAGTAAACAATCAAGCAAACCACTAACAAAGTGCTTAAATAAAGGTTTTGTTTAGTTAGCTTCACTGTTTGACATTTAAGATACTTTGTAGGTGTAGCTTAGCTGTTATTAAGGAAGGTGTAGTTAAGGCGTCAACCATTCAGTCTCTCGCTGTAGATCAGAGGAGTGTATAGTGTGCAAATAATATGTATTTAAATATGGTGGTATAGTTTTCTTCCTCTGCTTCACCACTTTCTCCACTAACTCCTGTATGGAACATATTGTGTGTCTATGTTTGATGTGTGCTTGTGTGAATGGGAATAATTTGATGATCTCTGACCTTCATTCCTGAAGCATGACACATGGACAGAGCCCCCCCACCCCTGCACAGAAACAGGGGCTGATTTTTCCCACTGAGGGGGGAACAACACATTCCCTTTGACAGAGACACTCATCTCAAAACATGTGGAGAGGATGCACAGCATTTCCTTCTCTCTCTCGCAGCGCAAAGAAACCTCCAGGACGGAGGTCAGCGCTGGCTCCCCACAGAGGGACTATGGGGGATTGGGTGACAGAGACACTATTGAAAGAAAGCCCCATTATTAAAGACTTGGGAGGTCAAAGGACAAGTGTTCCCAAAATGTCCTTGTAACAGCGAGCAAACGGAAGGAATAAACAGAGAGGGGCATTGGCAGGGGAGCGAGAGGGGGTGGGGACGGCTGACTGACTGAGAGAGATGTGGCCTCCAGATGGAGAGAAAAAAAAGATTCTCTGATATATTTTAGTGGTTTATGATTATTGGGTAAAATAATATTTATATTTTGGTTTAGTATTAAAAAAGAGCTTGATATAAATACCTTTACAGACGCTGCAACAGATAAAATAAACTTAACAATACTAAATTGGACACAATATTGATGCAGAGAATTTGAATATATGTAACAGGTCACTGTGATCACTACACAAACGTATAGAAATCTACTGTGATTGTATCATCTTTAAAATATCATGTACAGCCTCAACATGATGCTAAGCTTCTGCTTTAGAGGGTGTCTGCACCTAATTTACCAAAACAATCCCTTCATGTATCTTTATGTAAAGGTCACGTAGCACATACCAGGTACCGCTCCACACACGCTTGTTTACCTGAACTTAAGTGTGTGTTAATCTAATGAACAACAAGGCCAACTGAGAACCAGCTGTGGCTTCTCCTGTTCCACTTTTTAAACAGTGGCTCTTTAAAAGGGCCTCTAGGGAAACCTGTTTAGGGAACAAAGTGTATCTGTTCGTGTATAAGTGAATAGCTGTTTCCTAGTAGCTGCTAATAACGACCCCCCGGCCTGATGTCTTTCAGCAAATATTTATCTCGACCACCTCTGGGTCTCGTGGCAGGGATTGCAGCAGGAGCCCTCACAAAATGAAAGAATAATACTCAATTTCACAATCTATTTAGCGAAGCCAATCTGGTGAAAAGCTAATCATTTGAACTCATTAACAGAATACCTTGGTTTTTATAGAGCTCATAATCTTGAATGGCTGAGTTTCAGGTATTAAACCTGAAATTAATGTTAGAGCTGAGCAGCAGGGCTTTAGAAGACAGAGGCTGCCTCCTACAGGCTAGAAGCAGCAGCTACACACACACACAATCTACCTGGTGAAGCTCCAGACTGGTGCGAGGGCTTGTTCATGGCTGCAGGGCTCTTGAATGTGGACGCAGGGACAACGTTGCCGTTCCTGGGAGCTGCTGCAGATTTGGAAAAAGTTTTTGCTGCCGGGGACGTGTGCACAGCAGGAGTGGCTTTGTCAAAGGCCTCGCTAAGAAACAGACATACACACTTTGTAAAAATCACAGCAACACACACACAAACACTCAAACTGAGCCTCCAGAAACTGCTCCTCAGTGACCTGCTCATTTACAGTCAGTGGTTTGAACTCTCGGTGACACATGCAAACAATCAAGACAACTACGGAGACACTTTGCAGTCAGGCTCTGCAACGCTGCCCACTGTCCAGAGGGACTTTCAACTATACCTGCATAAGCCCACCCTTCTTTTGATCATTTAGCAGCAGGAGATAACTGTCTCATCGCAGTAAGCGCTTTATTTTTCTTTTATTCTCCTGAAACAGCAGAGGCTGGGACACTTTGAGGCAGCGCTGCCGTCTTCTCCCATGGCCGTATAAAAGTTTAAGAGGCCCAGTATATTTTAAGGGGAGAATGAGAAGTACTAGTGTTGCTCACCACTTCTTATAAAACTTAAGTGCTTTCACTTCAAGTTGACGACCTCCTGTGGGCAGCGAAGTGTCCGGACAACATGGAGGCTGAAACCTGGTGTATTGTCATTTCATTATTATATCGTTTAAATTATGAATTAAGCTGCCGATTGTTTCCTTAAAAACTAAACCTAAACTCCTTAAACTCCAAATGTGTTTTCTGGACTCCACCACTTCACCCACTCCTCCATCAGCACAGTGGTGAGCAGATAATTAGTGAATTTTCATTTTTGGGTGAACTTTCTCTTTAATATTTACTTAAACCAATCAGGCAACAATCAGGAACTTTGGAGAGAACAAAAACACTCAATTCCCCAAATTCTGCTTTGGTGCAACCTCTGTTTTTATTCATCTCTTTTTTAAAGAGTTGCTCCACACAGCGCCCCCTAGAGGCTGTGGCAGCATGACAAAACATGATGTGAATCTTCACAGGATCGTCTGATAATTCTTCTCTGTCACATCTTTCCAGTCAACAACAGGCTGACTGAACTTATATTTCACAACATAACTGTCACAACTAAATAATGAAATTAATATAAATATAACCGTCACAACTAAATAAAGATATAAATATAAATATCATGTTGTAAAAGCTGGGCAAGAAGAAAAGAATGAATGAAAGAGGTAGACATCAGCAGCAAGGAAATTTAGTTTATTGAAGAAAAATCATCAAAGGTTGATAAATGAAGCTACTTCACTTAGGATAGAAAACAGATACAGACATGCACTGAAAATAAAGCATAAGATGACAGACAGAAGAAAGAGGAAAGTGGAGGCTCAGAAATAAACATTATCGAAGAAAAAAACATGTGCACATTCCAATATGATGTAATGTTACACACATGAATGCTTTAATGTACATTATGAAATACCATAAGCTAGAACTATAAGATAATATATACTTTGTTTGCTGGCTGTTCACTTTTTTTCTGGTTTTGCTCAAACTTTAATGACTAGTGTAGACTGTTGGTGCAAAATGCAAATTTAATAATGGTCAAAGTGAAATAAATAAAACACTTAACAAAACAAAGCACACTTTTTTTCTATTGCATATTAAGTGCTCGTGCTGAGATGTCATGATGCCAATCTCTCAGCTTGTTGTACTGGCGGCCTACAACTTCTGGGTCCAACTTGTTTACTCTGATTTCCCATTCGAGGAGATTAGAAGAAAAAAAGGTAAGAAAGAAGAACAAAAGTAAAAAGACAAGGAAGCACTGGAATAAAAGAAAATAGAAAGTTGTAGAAAACACATAGTTGGAAATAAATAAAGAAAAGAGACTTGCAGATGTTTGTTGAATTAAGAACCAGGGGGGATATATAATATCTACTCTCTCTCTCTCTTTAAGGACAGCTCCCCGCATGAAATCTCAGTAACAGAAAGAAAACAGGAATCTCCTTCTGGCAGTGCAGCTATTACCCACAATCCCACTTAATTACCCACAGTTTCCAGAAAGTGACACACTGATTGGTTGGAGATCTTGAATGGAGGACAGGCTGTGTTTACTGCAGAGAAAATCGAGTTATGTCTGAAAGGAGCAGAAGTCATTACAGCGTCTGATGAGTCAATGGTCAGACCATCTTCCTCAGTGTGGTCACTTCAAATTTACCCTTAAATGAAGTGTGATGTGTGGGATCGTAAGATGAGGAAATCAGGGTTAAATCTGGATTGCAGACTAATAGACGTGCTTACACGAGGACTTTGGAGGCCAAATCTGAATTTGAAACCCCTATAACCCAAAAATTATTTTAATTGCAACAACGGCATAGCTAAAACAGATGCATTACATAGAGAAAAGTACTCACAGACAGACAGAGAGGGAACAAACCTTCACAAGCACACAATGAATTTAATGTTAAGAACCTCAAACCACTTACTTTTTTCCATTGTTCTCTGGAACTTTTTCTGCAACAACAAAGCAAAAAGAAACAGCAATTAACATAAATGCAAAATTTGCAAAAAATAGTCAATGGGAATGCAAGCAGACAATCTTGTTTGCAGATTTTTCTCCGTTCAGACCTGGTTGTAACGTCCGTCCTGAGTGGATCTGCAATTGTGACTTCACTTCCCCGCTCTATATGTAAATAATCATGCTCTGCATTTCTGTTTGCCAAATTGTCCAAATTGTGTTGTTTTTACCCAGTCAGCGTGAGAAAGAAGTAGAGAGAGGCTAAATGAATTAATGAGGTTTGTGTATTTGTACTGTGAAGAAAGAGTTTTACCCATTTCAGCCCAGGATGCATTAGTGTTCACACAGTGAAAAGAATGAGGCCACCTGTGTCGCAGACCACCTGCGAATGTGGACCGAGCGATCAGATCTCAGGACAGATTGAGAGCACATTTGGGTGCGTTCAGACCTAAACTTAGAACTAACCTATTGTGATCACATCTCTCAGGACGGATGTTAATACCAGGTCTGAACTTAGTCTTACTCTACATTCATCTTGTCATCAAAATAACTCAATGCAAAGTAAACTCTGACGGGACCTTGTGTGGTCGTATCTCTAAATATTCACAGCTGCAGAAACACCAGACACATTGAATATACTGTGCATCAAAAGCACTATACATATTCAGAAAGGGTCTGGCAACGAGACGTTCAAATCTCTCATATTACATCATTCTAATAAGAAAGTTTCTGTAAATGTCACTTTGCATCAGCTGCACGGACCCACACACACACACACATATACACACAATGGAGGGCGGCCCGAAGCCACAGCCTGCTCGTGTATCCATCGAGGTCACCGTGAAAAATCCATAAAATCAAATGGTGATGAAAGATTTATTCTATTATTTAAAGAAAGTATGAAATCACTATGATCTGCAGAACATTTTCATTATAAAACATTATGATTATAACACAGGGAAGTAGTAAAAGTCAGTTATGAAAATGAAAATTACAGATTAATATAAGATATTGAATAAATATGTTAAGTGCTCTTAACCAAAAGTGATTTAACAGATCTATGATGAACTGAGAGATGTACCAATATGAGCTTAATGATACTCAGGTTGTTTCAACTCTTGAAAATATATATTTGTATTATTTATATATATATATATGTAGGGCCTGAAGTTGGTACACACCATTTTCAGTGCCGGTGAGTTGGGCCAGGATACGGAAGGAGCGGGACTGGGAGGTGCCCGTTCTTGGGTGCCAGTCCTCTGTGTCCTCAATCAGACGCTTCTTGCTGGCGTCGCTCACTGGAGACACGGGAATCTCTGCCTCTACAACAGGTTTCCTGCACGATTACATCAACCAAGAAATGTTCATATTACAGACACAGAAAGCACTTGAGTTTCAAAGTATGCAAATCAACAACAATGACCAACTCTGCCAAAAAGGTTATGTTTATATCTGCTTTAGTTAGTTTGTTTATTTGTGAGCAGGATTACACAAAATATCAGGGGGCCAATCCAGGGGATATATTTTTGGTGCAGATCCAAATAAAAAATTTGGATCTAGTGAATTAAAATGTGGTTTCAAAGGGGGCCAACCAGACTCTACCAGAGTGCCATTCTAGTTACATTATTTTATATAAACTACTTGGGGTTAATAATATAAACAGAACATCCATACCACAGGATAACAATGTTCCTGTTAATACACACAAACACCTTAAATTCACATATACTACTGCACACATATATATGTAGCTTGTAGATACACGTCTGACACCACGACCTGACATCTGTTTTTGTCTCACAATTACCTCCTTGGTGCAGGTGGAGGTGGAGTTCTGCAGGTGAGAAGGCAGAGCGCAGAAATGTGCAAAGGCAGAAAGAAATGTAAAGTCACATTAGTATAAGTATAATCTACTACGCACTTGTTGATGTGGGAGACTGTTCTGACCTATACTTACTTGAGACTTTTCTGAGGCTCACTATTGGAGAGGAAACCACAGAGAGAAAGTCAGCAAGGTGGTAAAACGAGTGGATGTTTATTAGCGATAGTAAGAAGGTGAAGAGATATTAGATTAACGATAGTGGGGAAATGCACAACCAATAGCCTGACAGTGACCATATCACACCACAAGGTGGAGGGAGTGTGCTTTAAAAGAAGGAAAAGTGCCCCTCTCTTCCAAATGTCAGTTGAGGGATCTCTAGAATTCAATAATATTTATGTGGAGTGTTTATGTGCACAGTTTAGTTCAAGTGCTGCTGGGTTAATTACACGTCAAAAGCACAAGTATTGCAGATTATTTTTCAGTGTGTGTTGACCTGTGTGCATGTGTGAGGTGAGAGATGATGGACCACAGCACAAGTCCAGTCTATTTTTAGCCGAAGCCGAATATACTTGGCAGTGATTTAAAATGCCTTGAGTAAACACACTGACGCTGGCAGCAGATAGAGGCGCACAGAGCTGGGTGACTTCAGCTGAGGGCGCTGACAGGCCTGACTGCTCCGGGTGTAAATACATTAGCTAACACACAAGCTCGATGCCGCTGAGAAAAATGAATGGACAGCATGAGCTGGCCCCCACCCCCGTGTTTGGACCCTGAAATAAGCACGTGCTGTGAGCGGATGATGAGCATGCGTGTGAGGCTCGTGAGGAGGTTATAGGTCAGAGGGGAGCGAGGATGCCTTTTTGGTAATCATAAAGCAGAGCAACGCTGAAGGCTGCAATCACATTCCACACAGTTGCAGAGCCAGTATATTATCAGTCGCAGCACTAACTTGACGTCTGTGTCTTCTTCCTCCTGTTGGCAGAGGAGAGTTCAACGGAAAAGAGATGAAGCGGAGAAAGAGCGTGAAAAGGCCAGATGGAGAGAAAAAAAGAGGAAAAGAGCACAGTGCCAACACATGAAAGGGCCTTCTGAGAGAATGAGCAGGCAGAGGAAAATAAAAAACACAGAAAGTGCACAAAGAAAGCACGCAGGTCAGGAAACAAACACACACACATGCAGGGACAAACACACTCTACCTTAAAAATGACACTGTGAGGTTTCATGTGACTGAAAGATGACATAAAAGTATTCATACAGTCTAGTCTTTTATGACCACTCAAGGTTTTACAGTACAGTTTGGCCATGGTGCATCTCTATCACACATCAATCACACACTGTCGGCACATGCAGAAATAGGGAGACTGGGTTCGAACCGCCAACCTGCAGGTTAGTGGACGACCCACTCCTACCTCCTGAGCCACAGCCACCCACAAATTAAAGGGCTGATATTCTTTAAACAGTATTACAGTAAACTGTTTTTGTTCTGTTCCTCACTTTTGGGGGGTTAAGGTTGGGTTGATTTTCTGTCAAAACAGAGAATAAAATAGAATAATTCATGAATGAACTACTGTTCACTTTGTAGGGTGGGTGTCACAGATGTATTGAAGTGTGAAGAAACACGTTCCGCTCACTTGAAGCCAATGAAAACACGTATCTGACCTATTTTCTCAGGTGAGAGAGAATAAAAAAAAGCAAAAGTGGGAAAAGAAGTTAAACCTATATCCAGTCTTCTGTGACCCAGCCAGTGAGCCAGAAAACCCTGCTGACAGAGCCCAGTGCTGCCGGACTCAGCAGCTCAGAGCTGAGAGGATTCTAATCAGAAACGAGTGCCTGGTGGGCAGACGGCGAGCTGCGAACCACCCCACTGTCAGTTAATGATAGACAGTAGCATCAGTTCGCATGTTGTCTAGACTCTGGTCCTTTTCCAGTTGCCCTGTGGAAAATTTAAACAAGATGTGCGGCGTGCTTTGGATTTTCTCCCACATGCAGCTGTGCGAAGACTTAAGGTGACGGACTGTTTCGTTGAGAGCTTTTGAAATGAGAGTCATATTTTGAGGTAAAACAGGGCATGAAGTAACATAAGAAAAGCAGAATGGAGTATTTCATTTTCTGTAATATATGTACATTCCATCAGATAGCAAAACTGTCAACTAATCTGTGGCCTCCTTGGATCATAATTCCTTCTGGACCTGCTCACTAAAGCACAAACTGTGGCTATATTATTTCACCAACATAAATAGAGAGAATCCTGTACATATATTGCAGAGGCATCAGAAAGTACTCACACCCCTTCACTTTCTGCACTTTATTGTGTTTTAGATCCAATATAAAAATGATAAAACTGCCAATTCTGTCTGTAAATCTAAACTCAACAACCCACAATGAAAAGTTAAACGTTTTTGCAAATTATTTAGTCACAAAAAAATGTCTTTGCCGGGCAGCGCTCATCTCCTCCCTTCAGTGTGGCATGGAGGCTGCAGTGTTGCTTCCTAGCGGCAGGGACGTACAGACTGGAATTAAGGGAAAGATGAATTCAGAGGCCCTTAAAGAAATTGGGCTCCCGGGTGCACGTAATCTGAGACCCCAACAAATGTTGACCTGTCAGCACAACGATGACCTGAAGCATACAGCCACGTAAATGCTGGAGCTGCATCGGGACAAGTCTCTGAATGTCCTTGAGTGTCTCGGCCAAAGCTCTGACTAAAAAACCAATAAAACATCTGCGGACAGACCTGATGGCAGCTCAGAGACGTTTCCCATCCAGGAGGATTTGCCAGGAGGAATGGGATAAAATCGCCAAACCCATCTGCACAAAGCTTACTGACACTTAACCAAGAAGAGTCGAGGATGAAACTGCAGCAAAACGGGCTTCAACAAAGTACTGAATTCAACTCACAAGGGTCTGAATGTGTTTCTAAATCAGAAATTTCTGTTTTTAATGTTTAATAAATCTGGAAAATGCTCTTTCCTTTACCATGGTGGGTTTTTGAATATAGTTGATGGGCAGAAATGTTAATAAAAATAAACAAAAAAGTGTGTAAAAGGTTAAGGGGTCTGAATTTATTGTTTATTTCAGACCAGTTTACTTTCCATATAAAGAGCAGGAGAAAATATAGGAAAAAACGCATCATTACTGCATCTGATGGACGGTACCTACCCGTTGAAGTGCTCTGACAGACCCTGGCTCTCCAAAAGACCTCGTCTCTGGCCCATAGCCACCTCACAGGCATTGGCGTTAGAGTAGAGGCTGATAGGTGTGTTATAGACGGAGGACTGCGGCACATTGGGATTGGAGGCTGTCACTCTGGCAGGGGATGAGGAGTTAGATGAGGAGGAAGAGGCGGTTGGGGACGTGAAGGTGGAGTTAACCGCCGGAGCTGAGTTTGGAGCAAGGTGGCTGGACTTGAGCGGAAATGGAGGCTGCGGTGGCTGGGAGGGAGCAGCAGGAGTGAAAGCAGACGATTCGGACGGAATGGAGGCTACTTTGGAGGCAGCCGGGGAAGAGGTGCCGCCCCCGAATGGCCGGGCCGTCTTGTTGTATGCAGGGTTAGGCTGACTCAAGGGCTTGATGTATGGGGAGCTCGGGGCAGGGTGAGTGATCGGCACAGGCTTAATGATTTCCTGAGGCTCGTCCTGGATAGAAGGTGAAGACACACAACATGCACACACGGCAAATCCACAGTGAACTCATGCATGTAAACACACATTCCCAAGAGCACTGCAACACACGGCTGTATGAATGATAGTCATGCAGGTTCCATACTAGAGGGGCTATGCAATGTGTTTCAACAAATTTGTGCACTGACATAATCTCAGAGGGGCAAATTAATATGGTATTTTATTCATATGACAAACAGAATTCATATACATTTGAATAAATATAAAGTTTTAAGTAAATGTTTGACGGTACCTTAGGTGCTCCATCTTTAGGGACACTGGAGGCTCTGTGAAGACAGAAAGACGATTATAAAAACATTGTCCAAAAAAACATGTTAATGGCACATATTCATCTGTAAAGTAAAGTAAAGTTCCTGCAAAGCACATGAGTGAATAGCTCCTAGGATCAAACTGCAGACTTGTGTTAGTATATGGACGGAAATAGGGTCAAAAAGATGTGAAGTGAAATATTTTAATATTTTAATAAGTGCAAAAAAGATTTACAATTGAAGGAAATATTATTCCTGAACTTTGAGACTTTTTATTCACAGCATCTCCAAAAAGTGAATGATAATATCATAACTTTGATTACAAAACGAAAATGTGTAATTACAGCAAGTTTTAATCTCTGGAAATGAACCTTTATCGCATAATGAAATGAAAGGAACCAAATGGCAGAATGGAAAGTAGGGCATATGTGCTCAGGAGAATGGAGGATGATAATTATCTGTAATTTAGAGCAAAGGTGCTTTAACATGCAGAACCACCATTATGTGTGAACCCAGTGTACTTCAGGGTGTGTCTCCATGCAGGCTGGTGTTGAAGTGTGGTGTCCATCTGATTTACATTTGCTTTGGAAGGAGCTCCCACAATTTTATCACCTATGGGAGAAGAGGGTGGTCTGTTTGTCTTCACTTGTTTCTGACAGAGACCAGCAAATATACAATAAACTATCATCTCTGTTTTCACTATAGATGTTCTCATTTTGTCTTTTTTCTATTGAACCTCCACCCTTAAAAAATCTATTCCTTCAGCATGTGTTATGTTTTAATACTTTTGTGTAGTCCCTGTTGGACGACTTAAATGTCTCAAAATGTCTCTGTTAGTGTAGCATTGAAACTCAAATGCAGACAGATGCCTTTTTACAACGTGTCCTATATTTGGTCCTGACATGCAGACACACCACGTCCCTTATTCCTCATAAAAAAACAAAACACAGAAACAGACAGTGAGTCAGCAAGGCTGGTCTCGCACCATGAGCTACGGTATGTCCGCTTCCTTTCTTCTGCCATATTAGGAAAACAGTCAACAAACTCTCACGCATTTCCTCTCTGACTGAGCTCAGACGCAACAGCCGCGTCTGGCACTGGGTTACGACAGAGCCCCACCCTCCAGCCAGATGTTGATGTCATCTGTGCCCAGACTCGAATGTACAATTTCCACTTAGCTGTTTGTATGCTAGTATGCTTGTTTTCCTCTGTACATTATTAGTGGATTTGCTTATGGAGAAAATCCATGTTGTGCCAAGGACAACAGGAAAAAGGTCTAAAGATCAGGCAGGCAGGACCCAGCCTACAAT
Organism: Paralichthys olivaceus; assembly: GCF_024713975.1. Lineage (NCBI taxonomy): Eukaryota > Metazoa > Chordata > Actinopteri > Pleuronectiformes > Paralichthyidae > Paralichthys > Paralichthys olivaceus. Next base: position 12,189,110 of record NC_091110.1, read on the forward strand.
GAAGCCGTGTGTATCAGAGTGGGACAGCTGGGTGGATTCACTATCTGTCTTTTCCCAGAGCGAACTGAAAAAACACCGGCTGAGGTGGTCCCACAAACATCTGCTCTGCTCGGCCTCTCTGCTGTCCGGCTGCCTGCCTGGCTGGATGGACTTTGCTCTGCTGTTACAAAGAGACAAACACGGTGTGAGTGCGTGGGCACACGTGTGTGTCAGACTGTGGCTCACATGCCCGTCGTCTTCTGGGTGGTGTGGGAACTCATTTCAATTTCTAATGCTGCAAAACTTTTCCTGCAGTTCAGGTTTAAATACTCAAATGAAAACAATTTGAAATGAATGTAATGTAATGTACCAGACTGATTTTCATGGGTCATACCACCACAGTCTGAACAGAGAAATATGGCTCCTGGATCATGGCTTTGCTCAGCCTCAAACGTGCCTCAGTCGGTTCTTCCTAATCTAATCAGGATGCCTTGTTTCATTAGATCACCGCTGTCGATATCTACAAGGATCACTTTTGGCTAAATTTAGACTTTATACCAAAATACAAGCTCTTAAATATATATAAGCTATAAAAACAGTTTAGTTTAATTGGAAAAGAAACTTACAAACACACACACACACACACAAACACACAAAGTTCCAGAACAAGAGAATGAGGAGGTTAACCAGAGTAATAAGTGTGAGGGCAAAGCAGACTGAAGCATTTCCATCCTGCCCTGTGTCTCTTTGAGAGCCAAGAGAAACAATCTGACATTTGACTGAGTGATGAAGCAGCTAATAGACATAGCTTTCTCACCACAAACACAAACACACACACACACACACATCTAACCACCTTACATTAACAGCGAGGGCACATTGTTTAAATAAGTGCAGCCTTTCAGTTTCACCAGATGAAAACTCCAAGTGTCTGACTTTTCCTCTATTCATGGTTCAGTTTTGTTTACTCTGATCTCAAAGCAGACCGGGAATCATAACTGGGTACAGATATAATATGACATGATATATGAGGGAGTAAAGGGCACAGTATAGAATATAATTATTCATACAACCTATTGATGTCAGACTCAAGTCATGATACTCCAAAACATCTGCCGTCCTATATTTAACTTGTGTGATGAATGTTAAAACTCTGCGTGAAACCTGGCGAGCACTGTTTTTTTCTCAGCTCGACCACATGCATGAAAACCTGAAGAAAAACCATGAAGAAGAAAGAAAACAAAGAGGGAAAAAAAGCATAGGAAAGCAAAACAAAAACTCCAGCAGAGGGAGGTGGTATGAGCGGGTGCGGAAAGTAATCTTTTTTTTCCTCTGTGTTTCTGTTTTTCTGTGCAGCCAGGCTTTTCCGTTCAGTGGCAAAACTCACAGCTTGAGTCTGGCCTCTCTGATCTGTCCATAATCCTTCTCTTCACACGGCTCACTCACATTAACCACGAACGAGGATCTCGGAGGAGGGATTTCTCACACATTTTAGTGGAAAGAGTCAGAGCGACAGAAATGTGAGCGCTAACGTGAGTTAAAGCTGAGAAAGGCGTAACAGGACAGTTGCTGCCGTCAGCTGCGCAAATACTTCACTATCATTTTAATCCTCATGTCTGCATGTGTGGTGTGTCTGTGTCAAGTGAGAACCCCGCGCACTTTCCCATATCACCAGTCATTACATTGAAGTGAAAGTGTACGTTCATACCACACTCTTCTCTGTACAGCACTGCTCCCCACGTGAGTGCCTTCACTCTGCTCAAGTAAATTATAAAATAAAATGTCCCCTGCAGGACCAGGCAAAAGATATGCAGATTTTCATTTAATAGCACCAAGATATGGACATTTTATCAAGACAAGCTTAAAGAATAAAGTAAGTAGTGGAATGAGGGAGTTCTTCTTGAGGTCAGATTTCTAGACAGTTAATCTAAGATAGAAAGAAAAAACTGCAATTATATTTCTTATTTATTTATTTTTGTATGTTATAGTCCCCCATCCCTTCTTATGTCTCTTCCGACCACCACACCACAACTGGCTAAGGCAGCCAAGAGTCAGCAAGGGGGCTCGGCACTACATGGGCCCGTCCTCTACTTCACCCTGTTATAATCATAGCATAAGATTTGATGGGTTGGCCATGTATGATTTATCTGATGCAGATTTAACCCACAGCTACCCAGCTGATTTGTATTTAGCTCCAGTAAGTGGCCTGTGCGCCCACAAATCTCTTCTTTCTAAAAATATTCCTGAGATGTTTCATTCATATGGCAAAAGATTGGTTTCTGAGGTCACAGTGACTTTTGACCGTTGAGCAACAAATTCTAATCAGTTCAGCATCGAGTCCAAGTGAACATTTGTACCAAAGTTGAAGAAATTCCCTCAAGGCGCTCTTGAGATATTGTGTTCACAAGAATTGGACGGAAGGACAGATGGACGGACGGACAACCTGAAAACATAATGCCTCTGGCCGATGGGTATACTCTATGGGTAATATATGGATGTACAGGTGTGTAACTTCTTGCTTTCCTGTTCCTCCTAAAACTGCACGTGTTCCAGGCGCTCACACACACACACAAAGAAATACACAACAAAAACATATACACAAGTGGAAAACAGAGGAAATACTGAGGAAATGCTGGCTGTGTTGATCTGTATTATCTTTGAGGTTTTGGAACCAGGTGCTGCCAGCCACAGCCTCTAGGGAGCGGTGTTTCATTGGGCTGTGCTGCATATTTCAATGACAATAAATAAACATCAATTATCATACTTTCCTCTGGCTACTTCCCACAGCTCCCTGGTGACTGTTAGTTGCTCAACTACACATGATGGCAGCACAGAAAGTACAAACCCATAAAACCCGCTGATAACTGCTGACAATTCAAACCCAAGAATTGATAGTTAAGCCTTGTCAAAATAAAAGTCTGGATCCCCGGCACAAACAACTACACAATCATGAATAGTAAATATTTTTACTCTGGCAGTTATATTTCCCTCAACAAGCAAACAGACTCTGTTTTGACATCTCGTCTTAAAACCGCAGTCTTGGAAAGAAAAACTTGGTTTCTCCCTGTGACAAAAACACATAACAACTCTTTACTCATTTGGACTCATCTAGTCCGATTTGTTTTGATTTACTGTTTAATGGAACGACGGCCGATGAGGGAGTTCATTACCTCTCTGATGAAAACATGGTCCTCCTCTCCTAGCAACAGGGACATAACCTAAACATATTGGCATCAATAGTCGTGTTTTGGCTGGACGATGCACAGAAAAGATGCATGGTGTAATACCTAAATGGTTTTCGTTGGATGTTTGTCTCATATTTCTTAACTTGAAGAAATTACGTGTGACAGCAAGTGACTAACTTTATAACCATTTCCATTGTATTCCCAGTTGTGCAACTGAACTGTAGATGGACTTCAGTGTTTACATGGCGCGTTACTGTGTGATTCCAGTTTGAATAAACAATAGACAGACTCCCAGTGGTGGAGGAAGTACTCAAACATTTTACTTCACTTAGAGTACAAATAAATACACAAAACATGTACCCAAGTGAAAGTACCACGTCAACATTTCTCTTTGAGAAAAAGAAAGTAAGTAATTGCTTTGAATACACTTACAGGATAATGGTAAAAGTACTTGCAGAGTTTAGCCTATTCCCTGTGGTCAACACATCATTAACTGCGCTCGCTGTATATCATGTATAATACAAGAATAACACAGACTCTGTTGTATTACTCAAGAATGTTGCAGAACACATTGACACATTAATTAATGTCTGAATCCATTTCATGCGATTCTTCCTCACCAGTGATGCTGCTGCTGCAGGAGGCGGGGTCTAATGTTACCTGCCGTTATTGATGACTTTTAAGGTATAAAAAACAGTATTTTTCATAAATGCAGTGGAGTAGAATACGCTAACATATGTAGTGGAGTAAAAGTGAGAAGTACCGAAAACAAATCTGCTTGAGTAAAGTACAGATACACAAAAAATTTTCTTTAGCACAAGGTAAATATACTTTCTAACATCCCACCACTGTTTAGGTCATTATCTAACGTTTTAAATCCGGTATAACGACTTATTTTCTGTGTCGCTGGATAAAAGCATGCATTTTAACAGCAGCCACCTTTGAAGAATAACAGTAGACGTGAAGCAAACTACAACCATTTATCATTCTAGTTGTTCAGCGGGTGATTTTAGTTTTAGTTTACATGTACGATGAGAGCAGATTGTTTGATGTTTTATGGTGCATCCATTACTCTCAGTAGATTACATACAGCTGTTGGACACTGGGCTATTTTAGGACGATATTCCCACGATTAAAAGCACAGAGGCTCTCTCCTGCTTTGATGTGGCGACAGAATGACAGGACATGCAAACCAGGCCTCGGGTTTTTCTGTCAACATGTTTTACAACTCGGAAAGCGTGCGTGCTTCGCCTCTTGTTTGTGACAGTAGAGCTACTCTTCTTCACACTTGGCTGCAATAGATGGTCTGCATTTGGTAAAGTGCTCAGATTCATGTGAAGGGATTATTCTTTGTTTTTTGGATTCCTCGTCTTTAAGATGAAATAAAACGGACGTTCCACGCAACAACTTCAGGGCTGTCAGTATTGCCTGTGAATTTGAGCCATTTGTTAGCTTGTGCTCAGTATTAGAGCCATATTGAAGAAAGAAATACCAGAGATTTTGAAGATATTTTTGTAATATTTTGAGAATAAAATATATATTAATATATATTCTTATATTATGAGGAAATAAACAGCAAGGGGATCCTGTGCTCACAGGATTACTGCTCCCTCTGGATCTAAAGTCTTGATTTCCAATCACCGTTATGCAGATTGCAGTTGACCTCCGCAAAAGAGGCGATTTCCTCCAAGTCTGTTTGGATCTTTCTTCAGAACAGGCACAGTATAACAACAAATATAGTCTCTGCTGGATTCCTGCTCTCCTTTCACAAATCATATATTAAGGGAAAAAAGGGGAATTAAGAGCTTTCATTTTGAAGCTCTCCTATGGCCTTAATACACTCAAGGGCCCCAGAATACCAGGTATTCTTCTTGCTAATGACAGGAGCAGGGAAGCATCTGATGAACTCAGCATGATCAGATAAAAACAGAGGCCGAAGCCTGATCTGATGACTTCTGCAGACTCTGTGCCGTACACCACACTGCCAGGAAGAACATGTGTAGATTGTTAAGAGCATCACTGTAATAATTCAGGTGGTTCTTTATTTCTTCTGTGCAGCATTAATATGTAAAACGGTACCGGTACTTTTCTAATGAGGTATTTCAGTGCACGGCAAGCACAAGATCTCCGATCCTGGGACCATAGTTTGTGTCAAGTCAACTAATCTACATTAAATGTGTTGATTTGGTCTAAAGCTTGATGCTACAGTGCAGTTTTGTCTTTAAATTAATTTTTAGGGCCGCTACAAATCCAATACCATGCTTGTCAACTCTAATTACGATGCAGATGAACTGATTCGCTGCATAAACCAACACAAAGCTTAATCTGGTCTAATGTTTGCTAACTGGCTGCAGGACCTGCAGAGGCAGAGCTGTTTCAAATTAGCACAACGGGAGCTCGTCTGTTTCAAATGATGAAAAGGCAAATTGAAGGCAGGACGAATCAACCAAATATAACAATCAAGCTTCCTTTTCATGCATAAACATGTTAGTCAGAATGTGAAAAATGCTTCAAAAGCACATTGCAAAAGTTCCACTCGTAGGCTGGGATACACACAAGTGGTGCAGGCAAATCGACAAAGTATGCATTTCATTGCTGAATTATAAAGTTCATAGATTATATTGCAGAAGGTGCACTTGTGTGTTACCTCTGTAGAGTGAGGTTGAGATTGCCTGAGCAGGCCTTGATCTTGTTCTGGGCCTCGAGGTGGTTCATACTGTCAGTGGAAATGCCATTGATGGACAGAATGATGTCTCCGACGGTCATCTTGGCTCGGACCGCCTTGCCTCCATCAGTTAGCTGCAATTTAAACATCCAAACAAGGAAACACACTTAATAATGCACATATTGCAGAAGAGTTACACCAACTCGGCATCTTTTTGAAGAATTCTTTTTTTTTTTCAGAAGTGAGTTGTTCATTAAGACCTGTTCCACTTTTTTCCCAGTGTGTACATTTGAAACTTTAGGGTTTTGCATCACGCATTCTCAGAAAGAGGAATAAAGATAAAATTCTGTGTAAGTACTTTGGTGTTATTACTTTATTATTGCTTTGAATCACAAAGCAACCTGCTCTCCATCCTGTTTCCCATCTTATGTAACCTTTTCCAGATAAGATAAGCGTCATATTCTCCTCACAACACGGGGCAGGATTCTACATCCACCCATAAAAAAATCCAAAGCGTTCCCACTGTGATGACTCACACGACCAAATAACCACTGACCACAAATCCAAACCACATGATTTTCCAATGTTTGAATTATAGTCACAAGTGTGTGATTTCAATTACAAATATATTATTAACGCTGGTAAGTAATTATTAAAAAATGATAAATACTGTACTTTGAAATATTCTAATAAAGTTACAAATGAACATTTCTACTTTACAAACATAACAGCTGGTGTATCCTTCGAAGGAGGACGACTGCCAATGACGACAGCTTCAGCTGCAGTCGTTTTTGTCTCAGGTTAGCACAACTGCATTTGGGAAATTTAAATCTCCAGTTCTCCCCTGAGCTTTTCATGAGCCACATCCATAACTTCTGCTGCATGGGGCTATTAAAGGGTTTTTGAAAACTCGAAGCTTTTTTTCCCAGGCTTTCCTTTCGTTGCTGTGTGCTTTGTCTGTTATCGTGGCGCTGAAAGGTGCCAGTGAACAGGTTGTGTGGTCTGACCCAGCCACTGGGTTTTATCACAGAAACAAATATTTTTGTTGTACATTTTATATATATTGTGAATGAATCAAACCTATTTAAACAAATATAGGGGTTGTGTATTCTAAAAAGCAACAAAAAGTGGGTAAAAAATTTTTTCAAATTGTTCTCAGGGAGACAATAATTTAATACTTGGTAATGTTGAATCAGGCTTAAAAGCTTAAAGCTCTTCAACCGTCTGTCAGGCAGTGTAGAGCAGGGTGAAGGTTAGTCAGCTCTTCTGTTGCTTTCATGCTGAGACATGACTTTAATACACAGGAAGCATCGTAATAAAACCATGACGATGGCATGACTCTCGGCTCTGCACACCTTATCAGTCACTCACTGCTCACTTGTGTTTGCATGTCCTCTGTGTTCTCTTACTCTGAAAGGAAAGTGACTTTGTCTGTTGACTCCGAGTGTGGAACATAATATTGGGACACACAGTAAATGCCTAATAACACCTTCACCTCTGCTGTCTAAACATCAAAATGAAATTAAAACCCTCATCACTTTCCAATCATCTTTGTTATTTTTATAAACCTGCCCTGATTACACAGATAAACGTAGAACAAGATATTGCCATTACCCGCTCATAAAGAATGTGCTCAGGTTCGGTAACTGCAAAGAACCTTTTCCTGGTTTTAAAGCTGAGACATAAACAATGTACCATTGTGCCAACCCTCATACTGACAAACTAGGGAAAGGAGAGGGAGGGAGGATAAGAAAGAATGAGGAAGTGACAAAGCTGTGGCGGCAGTGACCCACACATTTCTTTCTCTCGAGCTGTGCTTTCCTCGCTTCCTTATCAAGAGGATCAGAAGGGGGATTGTAGAATGTGTAGCTGCGACTGATGTATGCATACCAGCATTGAGGAGACCTATAGTGCAGCGGCATGCTCAGTGTGACTCACAAAGAGCAGGGGCGCTCGCTGTATGTGCAAGTACAAAGCTTCAACTGACTCACTGGACGTCTGAAGCAGGCTCGCACCTGTCAGCATTTATTGCGTCTGACCTGACTCATTCACTGTCAGTAAAATAACTCATTAGTGTTCAGTGTGGAGGCCAATAAAGAGAGTGAGCCGTCTGCACAGATCACTGGTATCCACTGGCTCCGTCATACTCTACAGAGCTCAGCCGATGAGTGTTTTTGGAGACAGATGATAATACTTGTATTTGCAAGTAAGAACTTAAGAGTCTGCCAATATATATGTTTGAATAAAAAAATTGTCAACCCTGTATGACAAAGAAATGTAATCAAGGCCTGATATCTACCTCCACCACAGAGGTTATGTTTTCATCTGTTAGTTAGTTAGTTAGTTAGTTGGCAGGATTATGCAAAAACCACTGAAGTGATTTCCGTGAAATTTTGAACAGGGGTGGGGCATGACCCAAGGAAGAGCCAATCACATTTTGGAGCAGATACGCAAAAATGGTCAGATCTAGGAGTTTGTTTGAGGTAGGCACATTTCAAATAGATAATGTGAAATAAGAAAAAAGAGAATGCGGTTTTCATCCATCCATTATCTACACTTATTGGCAAACATAAATGCAGATACTGATTTGTCTATGATACTGTCTACACTACAGCTCCAGAGGTCAACAGCAGGGGGGAAGTAGAGGAGGGATAGTTAAATGAGCATGTCCCTGGGACATGTCTCTCCATCCCTCGATGTCTCCCTCTCTCTGGACGTCTGTGTGTGTGTGTGTGTTAGCGTGTGTTAATGTGTGTTAGAGAGAAAGAGAGAGAGTGAAAAGGACAAGCTCTCTCCTTGTAGGGATGTGAGACAGGACTCTACATAGCTCTATGGCAATTCCTCAAACATGTACTATTTCTAGAGGTGAAGAGAGAAACAGACTCTTGTAACATTCCCAGAAAGATGTGTTTTAATGTTTGACACTTTAGTCTGCAGCAGACAGAGAGCACTTTATAAACCCTGATGTCCTTCACTCACAGGCTGTCTCACTCACAAGGATACAAAACAAATAGATGTTACAGTAAGAATCCCTGGAATCCATCGTCTATAAATATAAATCAAGGTCTGACGCACTCATGGCAGAATGCAGATAAGTAATGAACAGGAAGCTCGGCTGTGCTACTCCACACAGGATGTCTCTGCAATGTGCTTTTAACAAATACTGCCAACCGCTTGGAATTATGTAATTTGTGCACTCGATCAAAGACCAAGTTACTATTTCAAACTTTTCTAGGTTAAATAAAAAAAGGAAGGGGGGGGTTACAACTTAGTAAGAAGAGTAAAAAAGGTGCTGGAGTCTTTGTGTTTATTTGGCAGATGAGAAAGACATTTTTCTATGTCTTTCCAACTGCGTTTACATGAATGGGATTCCAGCCACACAATGGTGCGGCTGCTACACTGCTGTGGTCCTCTACACACGGCTGGTTTTACTGCTGTGCAGTCACTGGTGGTTCCACGCTGCACATGTAAGTGCCTCTAAAATATACCTTGAATGTAACATATTGCACAATACTTAGTGTCCTACACTGGAGGTTGGGATTATTCCTCACTAAAAAGCTCCTTGATTTATCTCTACAGCAAATGTTTTTTTATGGAAGAGCTCCATCTTTGTCTGACTGCAAAAAGATGAGTACATTTAACAGGAGAAAACCAGGGAAAAGAGAAAAAAAGATCTTTATTGAGTCAACCTGATATGCAATAGTTCTGTAGGTGAATACTTCATTTGAGATTTCTCTTTTTTGTTTTTTTTTCTGAATGTTTTGTATATTTAATACGGGTTGCACTACGAAGTGCACATGTCTTCAATCAATCTTATATACAGATACAATCAATAAAATCATTAAACCAAATAAAACAATATTCCAGTTCATTCTCAATACTGTTCTAATGCAGACGTTTACTCACAAATAAACGTATTCTTAATAGGACAATAAATGAATGAGGGAGAATAATACATTCTGTTAGATTAGTTCCTGATGAGAACAGGAGTCAGAGATAATGTTTAAAGAGAAAACAGCTTAAAAAGTTGATATGGTGCCGCTGCAAATGAAGTCTCTGCTCAGTGGAGTAAAGCTGCTGCCAAAACTCCAAATACCATTCAAACCACTGATTTGCAGCACAGTGTCAATGCCAACCATTTTACATTTCACACAACACCCAGTATGGGCAAAACATCTACAGTAGAGTACATGCTTTAAAAAACAGATACGTTTGGGGTAAGGTAATATATTTAAGATCACACATACGTTATTATTAGGACACTAATCATGTTCCCTCCTGGTAAGTTTGTAATTTCCTGTCTTCATGTGAAATTATGGAGTAAGGAAATGGGGTGCGGTCATTTTTACATTTCAGAAGTCATGTTACAGGAAGCGTCTTGTGGTGGGGCTGAAGGCCTGCGAGATGCATGTCATGTCTTTGTAGGGAAGACGTAAGTTAGAGGACCTTATATGGAGAAGGCTTGGTTCTAACGTTAAGTCCTCCAGGCTGCAGCGGATTGACTCACTCTGACTATCTAATTAAAATAAGTAACCCTCCACTAAGCGCTGTATGGTTACACACCTGCTACACTTGGCTCAAACTGTTTCAACAGTGAGAAAAGTGCATGTAAATGGAGGAGACAGCAGTTGGGGAGGGGACAAAATGGCAAAGTACCCTTTTCATCCAAGCCAAACATCCCAATTAAGCGCACTTGAGCAGCGGTACGGTGGTGGTTGTCATGGTTTGACCCCCGTCTCTTACTACATCAATCAGGCGGCTGGAAAACACGAGATGCCAGGCGGACCTACACGGGAGCTTTCAGTCAAATCGCCATGACAACACAAACAAAACAGCACAAAGCGGCACCAAGCCCTCGATGAATAGTGAATGCGCTTTAGTCATGTCAGAAACAAGCCCGGCTGACAAGCGCTGCTAAAGCAGATGAAGGCAAAGCAACGTTTTTACCTTAAAATAGCAACTTTAAATTCAGTTTGATTTGGAAAAGAGAGAATGGTGCCGCTTTCATTTCCACTCCTCACCCTGAACGCCTGTTCTTGTACAATCGCCTGGAATAAATATGGAGCTGCTAGAATCAAACCAAACTTTAGATCACTAAAAAAACCTGCGTTTATCTCCAATATTCAGAGCCGAAAATTTAAATATCAAGAATTCTATAGTGTTTAGTGTCTTCTGGTTCAGGAAGCCAAGGATCATGGGTAATATCCAGTATACAGTTATGTTTTAGTGCAGTGAGTGGGACTACGCACGTGAGAGCTCGACACATTAATAGACTTTGTTTTCACGCTTGGACACTGAACCAAGCAGAATAAGTGACCATGTGTGGCTGCAGAGGGCGCAGTTGCTCAGTAAAAAGTACATAGTGTAGCTTTAAAAGGGTTTCTAGAAATTGAGCCTAAGTCATGCACCAGATTGAGGTTGTAACTCAATTCATGGCTCATTCAAACTCTCCTGCGTGTTGTAGCCAGGGCTTTAGGCTTTCTACCAACCAAAGTGCCAAGATAACTGTTAAGTTTCACCTACTGTCTGGATGGCAACGTGTTCTGGCTGCATTCAGGCATAGGAATACTTTATCACTGGTTCAATCTTAAGAATATACAGTTTCTGTGCTTTCTAGCACCTAAGACGTCAAAAACGCGGGTTCACTCAAAGGTACAACAATATAACTCAAGACGGCACTCTAACACTAATGGATACTTGGCATCGGAAATGAGTTTCACTTTCATCGACTGTGGTTAACGTATAAACGGACTTGGAAGTTGAGAGCTGTGCAAAGTGCTTGACAGTGCTTTATATCAGGGGATGTCTGTTATCAAGAGCGAGTGGCTATCACTGTTATCACTGTCCCACTGCAGTAATTGTGGGTTGTTGTTCAAGCTGCAAACCACAAAGTCTGCAGGGCATTTTTGTGCGTCTTTGAATTTATACCACATGGGCTCATTCTATTCTAAGCAGCGAACTGTCTCAAGTGGAGACAAAGAGGATTCCATCAAAAAATAATAGAGTGAGCGATCTAAATCAAAATCAAGTTATTCTTTATAACCCTGCCATATAGCATTGGGGAGATTGAAAGCAGATGCCTCAATACAGCTCGAGACAGACACCAGAGAGCTGAGCCGGGGATCAAACACATACTGCAGATGACATTTTTCTACTAAAACACACATGTAACCTGAACACGTCTTTAGGAGCCTGCATAAAATCACAGTTTATTAGATTATTGTCCGTGAAGATGATAAAAAACTGAAAGATTCAAATGGTCTCTATTAAATGTCACTTTCCATGTTAAAATGTTCCGGAGATTTAATAGAAGAGACAGAAACAAACGCTCTGGCAGCTACGCAGCGCAGACCACACGCTTTCTGCCTCACAGATTTCAGCGAGTTTTTCTCCACCTGATTTTATATTTTCTGGATCCGAGCCGAACCAAACATCAAGGTTCAATGTCAGACAATGTAAGTCACATATCTCTTTGTACATCGAGCTTTACAATTTGAATACTTTGTTACGCTACAATGGTAATCACTGCAATATGTCTTTTTTATGTGTTATATTATATCTAAGTGATTCTTTATATATTGAACTATAAATAAGTGCCTATTCTGAGCTGCTGTGAAGTTTTAATTCTATATCTATAGGTCATTCAATTTGACTGATGGTTTCTTTGCTACAAATTTAAAATGATTAACTTGAAGTAGCTTCATCATGTGGAAAACAAAGGTAGTTGCGTGAAAAGGACACATCTGGAGGGACAGACCCTAATGCAAACACATTAGCTAAAATTAGCTTGTGTTCCCTCCAAGTATGCATGCCACTAAAACAGCAAACAAGAGGATACGAAGGGCAAGTAGGGGAAGTGAGGGGTCGATGGAAAAAGAGGGGAACAATTTCGCTGTGCTGACCTCTTCCTGACCTGCGGTAACCAGACAATGATGAACGCAGGCATGCATAATTTTTTTTACAGACTTTATAACCATATAAGTAATCATAAGTAGTGCTATAATAGCGTGTCCACTCAAATCAATAGAATTTGCCAGGGGAAGTCTTTCCATGTGGAAGCCTGTCAACAAATTCCTGAAAAAGGAGCTGGAATAACCACAGACAACAAGGATGGAAAGAGTCTGGAGGAACAGGCATCCGCACACGAAATGTACAGAACTAAGTCCTTCCTCCATTACACATCTATACAATACTGGGTGGTCTCGCTTTTGAAGGTTAGTTGCTTTGTTAAAAGTTGAACCAAAAACACAGGATTAACATAACAAAACACAGCGTGAATAAACAAAAAGGCATCTTTCGTACAACATACTAGTTTTTTATAAAATGGCTCATGCTAACCTTTCAAACACGAAACCATCTCAGCGCTCACAGTAACGCTCTCCGATAGATTATTCGACTCCAGCTCTGGAAGTTAAAACCAATGCGCCTCCACTGGTTGATATAAGAGGTCTTTGTATAGAAGTCAATGAGAAATTTACAACATTAGTAAAAAAAAAATTCTAGGAGTTCATGGTCTCAATCATTAGTTTCAAGTTCAATACAGCATGATGCTCATTTAGTATATTATGGCCCCATTTCGAGTAAAATTGACCATAAAGTATAGTATGTATTTGAGTCATGGACACCGTGTGACTTACAGTTAGTATCGTCCAACGGGTGCAGGTCACAGGTATCGGTGTGTGTACATTATTCTCCTCCAAATATAGTTACTGTTGTCATGACGTCTTTTGGGACATTTTAAGTAAATATAGCTACGACACCCAATGAATATTTATGGAACAGATATACTGTACTCCAACTCGTATTTTTATTTAGTGCCTTTCAACGGGCAAATTCCTTAAAAGGAACGAGGAAAACAGGCTGCGGTCGTCTTATCGTGAGGAACCGGCCTTAAATTATGTACATAATCGGAGGATCAGTTACATATGGGACGCATATGTTGAGTCATTACATCATTACTCCAGTTATCTTATCCATCTAAGTAAAACAATACTAGATGTGATACCAACAGATGGTTATTCTTTACAGGAAAGTCTATTTTACATTGTCGATGTCTAATGAACCTGAAAATAAGCCTGTGGTCGACTCAATTTTCTACTAATTCATGTAATGGCAGAGCTGAAGTAATGGTTAAACTGCTGGCAGATGTTTCCATATACCTTCTACTGACTAACTCTTCCCTTGGTAAATACAGATACAGAAATAGCAGATGGATAAAACTGACATCAGCAATAATTAGGAAAAAGTATGTAAATAAATGGATATATAAACGTTTAGCTATAGTACAGCATGTACTGTGTTGGCCTGATGTGACAATAGGATTCTGGTATTAATAGACAAATGGAAAAATGGCACAATAACAGGAAATATAAGCCATTCACTCTGAAAATCAAATAATGCGAATGGCTCTGCAGCTCCTGACCACTGATGACTCAGCACAGGGCTGCTGGTGGACACAGGCGGTATTCAACACTTTTATGGTCCAGAGCTTAACCGCAACCATGACCACAAAAAATGACTTGTCAGACCTACAACTTCATATGCTCACCAGATTTTAATAGATGCAAAGTTCCTGTCGGGTCACCTGTCTCATTTTGTTCTAAATTATACTATGAAAACATGACACAGCATATATCACCAAAGAGAAATCACATTGAGGAGTCAAAAATCTAAATGAAAGTAGGATATGTGTTCTCTTGTACCTGCAGACCCTTAAGAATGTGGAGTTTTATGTAGAAGGTCGATATATTGTCAAATGTTTTGATTTCATTTTCATCTTCACCTCTGGAAAGATTTAGATTTTCTTCTATCTTTATACATTTTAATACTTAAATGTACTCCAATGTCTAATCAGGTGACGAGTGTGGAGCTCCTTCAGTTGCGTATTGTTTTTGAGATATGATGACAGGATGTGTGCCAACAGCTACATGCATGTCTGACACGTGCCAGGTACCATTATTATCACGATGGCAAGGCATAAAAATAGTCTGAGCAGCTATGCTGGCCTTTTCATACCCTTTGGAGTAATTATGTCCTGACACAAAGCCACTTCTCTTCTCGGCACATAACTTTCAAAATGTTGTAACCGATCCCGCCAACAAATAAACACTGTAACTGACCTTGGACGTGACACTGCGATCGCAATTACGTAACAGGAAGCAGTTAGAGGTGAAAAACACAGCTCAGTCTGCAGCAGACAGTTATTTTCACAGCACACAGTCACACTGGTAGATGAAAAGCTGACTACTTCTAATCCTGTTTGACAAGAGGCATGTTAGTATAATTGAGACACTTCAGACAGCCCCGGGCTCAAATTTACCAAAGATCAACATTAAACTCCGCTGCACTTCCTTGAATGAACGCAACAATATGAACTTAAAACTATGTATAACTATGTATAGGTTGAGGATGGACCTGTCATATAAACAGGCCTGATTCTCAAACGGCTCCTCCAGCAGCTCGCCCCCCAGCTCAGGCCTAGACAGAACCTCGTCAGCCCACTCGGAATTTATGTGGCACAAAGATAGTTATTACAGAACCACTGTGGCTTTCTAGAGTTTCATTCTAATGGGCTGTTTAAAGACAGGTCCTGGTGCTTCCACTGCAGCCCCAGCACACACTGTCTCCCCTGCGCCTCACATCAGGACTAATACCAGGGAGAAAGGCCAGGGCACTTCGCATTATCCCTCATCCAAATGACAGCAGGCGTTAACAGCCACCGGCTTAATCCTCCAAATATATCCTGAAAGGCCGTCAGAGAAATTCAAGGGAGGGTTTTTGGTTTTTTTTACTTCCTAAATTGACGGATGTTGTGGTCACAACTCAGTTATGTAATATTATTATGACAATAGTCACAGTCTTGATGGGGGATAGGTCAAGACTGCAAGGGGGGCTGCGGAGTAACAGGGGCCATGAACTGTTAGAGAAGACGTCAATATCCAGCAATGAGTGTCCCTAAGGAGATGAATGGGACGTGAACTTTATCACTGACTAGGCAAATGGCATAGTGAGCGTGAGTAGCATTCTTCAGAGGTGTCATGAAGCGAAGGGTACGCAAGTGGTGTTTACGTGTGTGTGTGTCACTCACCCTTGAGATGGTGAGGGGCACACAGAAGTCCTTCCCTCCTTGCAGTCTGAAGCCCCAGGGGGCAGGGCCAGCCAGGGAGACGCTGTAGCTGCTGCTCATGATTCACCTGGAGACAGAACAAGACATACTTTTATACTCGTTGTGAGGTCGGTTCTACGCACATAGAACAAATATTCAGATACAACAGAGAATACAAACGGAAGATAATAACAGGAATAAAGAAAATGTGTATTCGAGCATTAGGTTGTATACGTGTGATCTGCAGCCTACACTGACATTTAGTAAAGATTACTGTTATCAATGTACAGCACTGTAATCTGCTCAATCTGCTAAAACCCAAACAAAGCATTCCACTGATGAATATAATTTGAAGGTTGTGTATGCTGCTGCTTTTTTTCCCCATCCCTGTGAACTATAATAATTATCTTACCTCTGAAACACTAAAGAATGTTCCCTCTTTTCCTGTTTGTCCCAATATCTCATCACCAATATTAAACAGTCAGTCTCATGGGTTTGATTGACTTTTCTCATACGGAAGCTGTTTGAATTCAAGCGTAACTTCCTAATATTAGTTCTGACCACGAAGCAAGGTTCCACTTTTTTTCATTTAGGATGCTCAAAAAACCCTCTCGAGTGCAAACAAGTATGAAATGCTCTTGATGAAATTCTTCCACAGCATTGGATGTGATGTTTGCAGAAAAGAAGGAGGGAACAGTTAGAAATATGTGACACATAAACACAATAATCGTTTGTTTACCTACAAAGAATCTCAGATCAGAGACTCTATCCTCTCAGTGTCTGCTCACTGAGATGTAGGAAATAAAATATGATCACACTGCCGTTCGAACACATAGGGGTTAAATGAAAATTACCAGTGGTGGGGTAACTCTTTTCAATTAAGCATTGGAAGACATCTATTTTATTCCAATTATTCCATCTTCACATTCAGCCAGAATCATCAATCACACTCATTCCTGGGGTTTAGAAATTAATAAAACATTAAAATCGTAAAATAAAACAACCAGTGTGCAGTAAGATCTTGCTAAAAACCCCTGTTAAATTATATGTGACAGAGTGAGCACTGATCTTTCCTGAGACGACTGTCGTGCTGCTCGGCCCAAACACTGATAAATTAGAGATGAAGGCAACACCCTGGATGTCTGGAGACTTGTTGGAGATCAGCTTCACTTCTACCAGCTCAGAGTTTCATTGCTGCCACAAATGGCTATTGCAGCCTACATTACATACATTACCTCATGGGTTGATCATATCCTGATTATAGTAAAGTGCATGCAAATTAAAAAGACAGTTCCAGAAAATGAGACATTGAAAAGAGGATTTGAGGCCATGAAATAGTTCATGCACAGTTGATTTTCACTGGTTGAAGCCCTGCCTGTCATGCATTCCTTTTCCCCTGAAAACTGAAGCTGTAAGCTATTTATTGGAAGCAAGACCCAAGTTAAGTGCAGTCACATGTTGAGATTTAGAGCATTATCTAATTCATTAGGTTGATGACTGAGGATATTGGCTATACTATATTGGCAGAATACACTTTACTATCCAGTGAGAGAGAGAGAGAGAGAGAGAGAGAGAGAAAGAGTGTGATGTCGGTATTGCTGCTGCTGTGCACAGTTCGGGCAAAACCCCCAGATCATGTGGAAATACATGATGTCACCTTTGAACTGCCCAATGCAAAGAGAGGATGTTGACATGAAAACACGACATCAAAAGACTCGCCCATGAGCATTACACGTCATGTAGTGTACTATGCAATTACAAGGAAGAGAGGGAAGTACAGAGGTGAAGCTGAATCATCTGGCTTTGAACAGACATGATAATAGTTTAGAATTTACAACTGAGACCCAGAGGAGGCGTAATGTTTGAAAAGATGGTGAAGGAAACTGGGGGTGAATAGAGAGTTATAGCTTCTATCCATTTGTAATGAAATGAAAGGTTTAATGATGATGACACAAGTTTGATAAGGTGCTCAAATTTTTTGGCTTTGGAGAAATTTTGCCAAGTTCATAATATAATTGACACTGGAAACCTGTCCAGGATAAACCCCGCCTCTCACCCAAGGTCTGCTGGGATTGGATCCAGCCCCCAGACCCCCACAACCCTTAAACGACAGTGATGGATGGATGGAACACATGGATGTGTATCGAACTTCTTAAAACTAAGAAACTGAATATTTCAACCTCTGCCGTGAAAATAACCATCAATACTGTATATATTCATTTGTGCTTGGCAGTTAAGAGTAAACATACTTTCCCAATGAGTATTTCTTATATAAGTACACCTTGTAATCCCAGAGGCATGTCATTTCAACATTGCAAGTAATGCAACCATCACAAATCCCCTCAGGGCCGCAGCACCACCTGCTGCAGCCCGTCACCTGGTCGGTTGTACGAGACACAAATCAAATCAGAGGCTCATGCCTGCACGCTGTCTCATCATCGCCACGCCTGGAGGGGAACAGGCCTCTTTAAAGCCGAGAAGACATAAAAGTGTGCGGGGAGGCGGAGGAGAAGGAATAAAAATCTCATGTGAAAGTGACAGGGAGTAGCCGAACACCTGCAAAGCAGCAGGGGATAAACAGCTCTACTATTTATGCTATGCACTTTCACAATCAAGCGGATATAACGAAACACACATTTGCAGAATATGCAAGTCTATAAAGGGACAGAGAGCAATTGAAGACAAATGAGAGCCGTCTCCCTCTTCAAGGTGACTTAGAGTTAAGCAGAGAAAATTTAAAGGTCTAAACAAAACGATTTTCCATTCATTGCACAACTATCGATACCAAACGGTTATAGCAGTCTCTAGAACATATGAATACATACTTATAAATATGAATAAAAAAGCTTTTGGAGATTTACTACAGCACGATGCACAAACAACGTCATGAAAGCTGCTGACGCCACAACCACAACTTGAGTGAGTCAACACATTTAAGAAGGCAGCAATGGCAAAAACTGTTTTCTCAAGTGACACAAAACACAATGGACCTCAACACTAGATTTTATGCCACACTCTTTGATCCAAAAGTCCCAGTTAGAGGACACGCTGCCATTGTTAAACCACCAGCCCTCGAGGAATGCACAGCATTGGATTGCTGTATCACAATTACATCAGATTCCTTCCGTATTAGATTTCCCAGACAGTGAAAAGGTGCGTGACATGTTGGTAGAAGGCAAATAGCTGGAATTTTGGCTCACGCAGACCCAAAGTTATGCTGGACCCGCATATCAACCGCATTTCTCTTCCTAATATGGAGAAAACAAACATAAGGCTCAACTCATCTCGTGTCACTGCCTGTTTTCCAGTCCCCAATGATATCATGCATAGACATGAGCAGACACACCTTCTCAGTGTTCCCAAACAAAGGCAAACAGTCGGGCTGTGCACGAAATATTTTATCAGCAGCACCCACATTAACCTCTTTTTTCCTGGGCTATTTATGAGCATAATCCTGGTCATTTGTCAGTAGGGTCTTATCTTTTATAGTTCCTGTCATAATGGCACTTTATTCTGCTGAATGTTTCAACACTTTCACACCAGCAACAAGATTAAAACACAATCCTTTCAGCACAGGACACAGGAGAACTGCTGACCAAGTTATCTACAGGCTCAGACATGCTTACGTTCTTGTAGTAGATGTAATATTAACTCGCTTACTATGCAGAATATCTAAATGGTTTGATGCTGAATTTAAATGCAACTGAATTTACAGTAAATGTGACCTGCCAGGTGAAATGTGTAAAAATGTTTGGGGACGTTTGGGTTAAAAATTGATTTAATTACTGTTGAAAATAATAATAATCATTGTAAAAAAAAGCTTTCATGATTGGAAATGAAACACGGGTCACAGAGTTTAACATGACTACATGTTCAACATGCTCAGTTCTCAGTGCTTCAGGAGACAATGTGGCTGGTGACATCATCATCATCATCGACAGGACATGTTGACTCACAGAGGGAAGTTGATTGTGTGAGGTCATTAACTGCACCAATACCTAACTGTCTATGAAAATAAGATGTGTGGGCATCACATTTCAAAATGCTTCATTTGTCATTATCAAAATAAATGAATGAGGACAGATTCACCATCTTAAAACCATGTGGACTTGTTCCAGCCTGACTTTATGGGACACTTTGTCCACATGTTGGGTTTAAAGCAACAGTTAACTCTGTTTCCTGGTCACAAATGAAAAAAAATAAACCTTTAGTAGAATATGATGACATTCCTACTTCAGCTGCCTATTTTCACACATCTTACCTCTGATAATATGAATGAAATACATGAACTTAATCTGGTAATAACAACATGACACGAGCTGCAGTTGATGTCATGTGGCAGATCAATAATTACCCAGGTTTTCTATTCACAGAACCTGACCCTCCCTGCACTGCTGATTTCCTCTCACGCAAACTGAGCATTAATGTGTGTGTACTCTTTGCTCCAGTGGGTGTGACATTAAAACACGTCTGACATTATTCTAACACACTCTCAGCCTGGTCGTCACTGGTTCAAAGCCAAGTTAAAGTGTGGACAACTGTGGGGGTGCTGCTGGAATAAAGAGTTTATTAGACTAAAAGTACACAAGGAAGTTTTTATGATGTGTTTGAAATAGAAACTCTGTGACAGCATCGTAAAGTTGAAGCAGTAAAGCGATCAGAGACGATGAGTTCCAGTCAGTGTTCAGGTGTCCGGACTCACCTCGCTCGTGAAGCCGGGTCCGGTGCTCAGACTCTGGGAGAGGAGCGTGACTTTGGTCCGTCGCTTGTCAGTTTCCTGGAGGAGTGGAGAGAGCGGAACTGAGGCTTCCGCATATAAACCAGCCCCACGAGGGTGTGTGTGTGTGTGTGTGTGAGGGAGAGAGAGAGAGAGAGAGAGCGTGTTCGTGTGAGAGAGAAAGAGAGAGATCGAGAGAGAGAGAGAGAGTGCGTGTGAGGGAGAGAGAGCATGTGTGTCTGTGTGTGTGTGTGTGTGTGTGTGTGTGTGTGTGATAGAGAGAGCGTGCGTGTGTGAGAGAGAGAGAGAGTGTGTGTGTGTGTGTGTGTGTGTTTGAGTGAGAGAGAGACAGATTTTGTGTGTGTGTGTGTGTGTGTGTGTGTGTGAGGGTTCCAGCCTTTGACTGGAGGCCACACTGCAGCTGTTACAGGTGCAGACTTGACAGACTTGCCACAGTACAGGTGAGTTGCAGCAGAGCTGTTTTTAAATCTACAAAGTGGAGCTGAGCTCTTCCCAAACTGCCAACCTTAGTTCAATCCCAGCCCTCCCCATCTGCTGCAGAAGTGTCCTTGGACAAGATACTGAACTCCGAATGGCCCCTAGATACACTGTATGTGCAGCATGTGAATGGGTGAATGGCAAAACTTGACAAGACTAGAAAAGCTCCATATAAACACTTTTATCAGCCAGTGCATGGTAACAAACACTAGAAACCTGTAGCTACCACCATCTGTATAAGCCCTTAACTTTGTTAAATCTCTCATTGGTATTTCTGGGTCAAATAAAGTCATGTAAATCAAGAAATGGAGCTATTTGTCTGCGGTGGTGAATTGCCCTATATTAAGGACATATTTTCATGATGTTAGCAAAGAAATATTTGAGCGTGTGACAGGGCAGCAGCTTGCCCTGTTGCATGAATGGGCCATTCTTTCCACTGCATGCATTCTAAACGCCTCATGTGTAGGCTGCAGGGCAGATAAGTTATAAATGCACCAGTCTTTTATCCACCAGCACACATCAGTATGGGGAGCAATTTAAAAACACTGAATGTGAAGAATCATCAATTACTCCACTGGTGTTTTTTGTGCTTTGACATTCACATATTATATCTTATAGGTGTTTGAATACAGTTTGACACAATCACAGTAGAGAAGCACATGCATTATTATTTTTTGACCGTGTTTTCATTTTTTAACTTTGCATCTGTTTATTTTCTTTCTTAGTATAAAGCAGAGTTTTGTTTGTCATTATAACTGTTTTATCATCCATTTTTTCAGCGAATATTAATTTTACGGTCACTGTACTGATATTGGCAGTGAAACACGCTAGTGGCATGGGGTTGGTACGCTCTCTAGTGGCCAGCAAACAAAGTGCATGCTCAACACCTTGGAGGCCTCTATACAATGAATGGCCTCAGGGTGGGAAGTTTATTGTTAATCCTGTCTTCCTCTACTCGTGGGCAGAGCCATAGCTCAACATGTGTCACTCATCTTGTCTTGTAGACAGAGCATCTAGCCTGAGGCTGAGGTTTTCATGAAGCAACTCAAGGCAATAACAAATAAAGAACAATATAAAAGTATGAGTTGTACAAACGTATCATAGACAATAGTGCTGGTAGTCAGTGAAAGTCATCATTCAACAATATTAGGAGCCAAAGTATATGACTCAAAGCGTTTTAATTTAATTCAGTGTTTTAATTCACAGCGAGCGAGTGGATGTGTTGATAACATTTCTAGCACACGACAGACACAAAACTGGAAGAACACAATTATCTCAAAATAAAAGGACGGAGTTAATCAAGTAGAAGAGACAAGACGACAGTGTCAACTTGGAAAAACAATTAGATTCAAGAGCTTTTGGCGATGAAAGGCCAACGCTGGTGTCCCTGTAGGGTAACCCTGCACTCTTCATCTGAGAAAGGCAAACTCCAGACCAGATTTTCCAAAGTGAAAACAACATTACTGTCTATTACAGCTCTCACATGTGTAGTGCATCCTTTTTTCCACTGTGATATTTTAAACAAACACACATTGATCTTTTGCATGTTACACACAAAACGGCCTGGCCCATTCTGCAGATTACCATTAACTGTTCAAAGTCACTGCAGCCAGATGCCATTAGATGTTTGCACTGTGGTCAGCTGAGCTTTTGTTCAGCTGCATGTGTGTCATGTCAATATATGGTTGCAAACAGAAGGGAAGCCCAGAAGCAAAATCCCCCGGTGATGTGCTATTGAACCACTGAAGTGTGTTAGTCCTTTATGTAAGGCACATACCTTTAGATCCTCCTTTCATAACTGGATGAGCAGAGCACTCAGGAAATCCCAGAATTAATGTTCAGAGACAGTTCAAAAAGGTCCTTTCTGGGTGTTTGAATCAAGCGTCTCTAGATAAACACTTGAGGCAACTGTACCATGTGATGAGCTTATAGTAAAAAAAGAGAAAAGGATGTACATTGTAATGCAGTTTCCACTCATGGAGTTCATCAGATCCATAATATTATGGATGTTGATTATAATGGTGGCTCAGCTGGTCACATGCATTAAAGTGTCCTGGTTTTTAATCTAATGGAGGAAATCTACTGGATCCCATCCCCTCCTCATCCTCCCCCTCTTCATCTGCATTTTCTCTGCTGTTCCAATGTGAGCAAAAATACTGACAACCAATCATTAAATAAGAGGGATTTTTAGTGATTAAAGCAGAATTATGGGAAAATGAATCCACCTCTATCTGCTTCTTGACAGAATGGATTTGCAAATAGTTTCAGCAACATATTGTGTCCATTCGGCAGGTTCTTTCTGAGGTCTTTATTTGTTGACAACCTCATGAAAGGTTTATTTCCCTGAAGCACAAATGGGATATTTCAAAAAATAAAACAAGTAAACTCAGTGATTACTGTTGAGCCAGACTGTCCCTGAATAAAGATGACGGCATGAGAAAGTATCATAATGAATGATGATGATGATGATGATGATGATGATGATGATGATGATGATGATGATATATGCTCCTCTGGTGTCAGACTAACTTTGCTGAAATGTTCACACGCTGTTTTTCAAAATTCTTTATAAAAGAAATGTATAACACAGTTCCAAATTTAGATGCAGTGATGGAAAATCTTAGATTGTGTAATGCATAATGTCCAACTTGTGCTATGTAATGAGACAGTCAGCAACTTACAAAACATGATAAACACTGTGATGCTGCATCATAATTACACTATAATGAGTTCTGTTGTCATGGTTGCACAAAAAAACATAAAACAAACGTATTTGGTTGCATTGCATTGTCAAACAGTTGTTTAAAAATATATCCTTTAACATTCTTCCACAAAAAACAACTTGTTTACTTTGCTGTGTTACAGTAACACAGAGCCACAGATAAATAAACTATTCAACATTTATCTTCCTGGTGTCGGGGAGAGAGACTTCAGTCGGTGAGCTCGACAGTCCAGAGTGACAGCCACAGTGCTGAAGGCCTTTCTCTGAATCTGGTCTGATGCATGGGAGAGCGTACGTACATTTACATCCAGAGAGTCTGACTGGAAGAGGACACACAATTCCTTCTCGTCTTCCTCCATCTGGACTTGTGTGTGTGTGTCTCTCTCTCTCTCTCTGTTCACGTTATCTCTCTCTCTTGCTCATCTTCCTGTTCCCTCCCTTTAATCCAGCTCTCAGGGCTCTCCTCCCTTTTTCCTCCCCCAGGTGGAGGGCTTCACCATGCTGACGGACTCAGGCGACAGGCTGTGGTCGCATCCGTTCAGTGGGCCTCACTGTGGGATTGAAGCCTGGAACTGAATTCAAATAAAATGCAAATTTAAAAAGCTTGACCCTTCTGGTGATAACGTGACTGTGTTAACATCTTTAAAAACATTTATTTCAAGATGGTTTGGTTCATAAAATCAATTGATAAAATGCTGAGCAGACCTGTTCCTGGCTTTGGCTTCCCTTTTCGTTGGCCTGTTCAGCCAGTGATTTGTACTCTTTGTCCTTCAGAGCTCCGAGGGAATAGCTTGACCTCAAACAATGGCTCTTGTCCATAGGGTCCAGCTCCACGTCGCTCCAAACCTGCTACATGGGATACGCACATGAATATCAAGGTGAGTATATGCTTTACTTTTAGTGACTGTATAGTAGTAGCTTGTACAAGTACGCACAAAAAAAAGGTCAGTAATGTGAAGTTTAGTTAAAACATTTATAAGGTCCCTATGCAAAGAGCCGAATTTAATTCCTAATGACTTTAGACTTTATAAACCAAAAGATATGAGCTCTGCCATTATGGGTTTAAAACAAACACAATTTTTTAAGCCCGACGCTGATGCTGCTGCTTGACCTGTGTCTCTAAAAGCCCATGAGACTCACTGTGTCTGTCGTAGACATGGAAGAGACTCTGTGAAACTTGGTTTTGGACACCGAGGACTGTCTGCTCAGCATCGAGTCCCTGAAGGAAGACTCACTGTGTGACACTGATATGCAGTCCCGCCTGGAGGCCTGGTTTAAGAAGTGGAGACAGGGAACCTTTTCTGCAAGTGTGTCCCTGTTGGAGGAAATATAAAATCTAAATACATTTCACTATCATTTTCACATTCAGGTTGGTTGTTCAGTAGTTCAGCAAAGAGTTGGTGTCACTGCTCACTCACCTGTATTTGGCGTGGATGATGGCGTAGATAAAAGGGTTGTAGATGGCTGATGCTTTGGCTATAACAGCAGGGACAGCTTTGGAGTAGGGATTGAGGATGTTTCCGTATCTGAAAGTTGTAAAGAGTAGAACTGTGCACATCATCAGTGATGATACTGGGATTGTAATTTGATAGGGGTCGACCGATTCATCGCTTTGGTCGATTAATCAGAACTAATAGGAATGTCAGTATCAGCTGAACTGATACTTCCAGTGAGATGTTACTGAGTTGTCATGGTGACAAAGTTGTTCCTTTAGTTCAATATTTTCTTTCTAATAATGCCTAACCTGGAAACCCCCAGCAGATCCCAGACCCAGGAAAAAACCTTGTTAAGGTAACTTCATTTTGTACTTTACATTATATAGACAGCTTGATTCTGACATAAACCGATTAAGATTGTTATAGAAGGGTATTTTTTTACATGTATAATTGGTTTATTGACCAATTAAACAGCTGTTGGTTTCTTCCTGCCCAAAACTATTGATAAATCAATCTTAAAATACTATCGGTCGACCTCTATGTGACCCGCTTAGCATTTTCATCATGCCATATATATAGACTATGGAATATGAGTCATGATTAATGGCAGGAATGAATTGCAGAGTGCAAGCAAACATCCTTTATGTTTTACACTTTATGCCGAGCTACAACTAATGCTACTGAAAAACATCAAGGGACCATACAGGGCCCCTGTGGTACTGTATATATTTACCCAGCCCAGGCGATGAGGGTGACACATGCATAGGGCGACCAGGAAAGCACAAACACTATGATGACCACAAAGGCAATCTTGGCCAGCTTCCATTCAGTCTTGATGGACTGCTGCTGGATCAGGGTTGACTTCCTCACCTGAGATCCCAACTTCTCCACATCTCTGTCAGGACACAGAGAAGCAACAAAGGGATGTAGTCAATATATATGAGCCTGAACAGAGGCTTATGAAAATAAATACAACTAAAGTAAAACTTGATTTTAATGTATACTACAGACACACTGAGACAGGCGTATAAGACAAGATACAAGATAGCAAAATATTCAGGTTAGGGAAACAGGTGACAAATTCAAGATACATCTGATCAACTTATTCTTATTTTAGTTTTTCTGCTCACTTGGACCAGGAGCTGCAGCACTTCAATAGTGTGATGCTGTTTTATGCAGTTATTAAATAGACCTTCTGAAAATTAAAATGAACATATGCTACTTCATTCACCTGCTTGCATGGCGGATGGCCAGGAACATGCACAGATAACAGTAGGATATAATTCCCAGAGGGATGAAGAATACAAAGCAGCATAACATCAAAGTATAACTCTTATTGGCTGGAGTCGATGTCACATAGTCCCACGTGCATGATGTCATCAGGCCCTCGGGAATGTACGAACCTTGAGAAAAATATGCGACGGTCAAATGAGAAGGAAATGGGCATGTAAAAGTATAACAAGAGGGCAGGTGCATTAAAAGTGTGAGAAAGATGAGTTACTTACTCCAACCCAGGAGTGGTGCAAGGCTCCAGGCTAATGAATACAGCCACACCAGGGCAATAAAGAGGCAAGTGCGTCTCTTTGAGGTCCATCGCAGGGCCTGCAGAGGCTTGGTGATGACGATGTAGCGGTCTATGGAGATTGCCAGGAGGGTTATCATCGAGGTGATTCCAAATAAAGCTCCACAGAAGGCATACATTTTACACCCTGTGGAGAAAAAGAAAGAAAGATATACTTTTGATTACCTTCACCGGAATAAGGTAATTCTCTTAATCAGAACAATGTCAGAATATTGCTGTCCATGCCAAAGCCGTTAGTGTTGGCAATTATTTTTACATTGCATGGTAAAAACAGATGTTCTTATATTAAGTATAATACAGACAAAAACAATACAGAGTTACAGTGTTAAAGGTTAAAAAAAGTGACAAAAATACCTGTTTCACCAAAAATCCAGCCTTTGTACAGTGAGTTAACGAAGAAGATGGGCGACTGCGTGATCGCCATGAGGAAGTCACTGACGGCCAGATTCATGATGAAGAAGTTGGGCGGCGTCCTCAGATTCTTGTTGCTGGAACACATGATAATTAGATGTCTCAGATCAATAGTGGTCAGGATCTCACAGAGCAATCTGTTGTTGTTGAATTGATTGAGTGGAGATAATAAATGACTGTTATCTTGTTGAAGGGCCAGCTTCAACTGTTTCTTCCTCTTATGTCTTAGAACAACAAGACTTTGTTGCTATAGATTTAATATGTGGTGTAATGCACCCACTGCTTTTATGAACATGAAAATTTTTTGTTAGAAATAATGCAGATACATATATCTAACATTTTCTTTACTGGATGTTGCCTCATGTATGTTCACTCGTTCTAGCAGCCTCTATAATTTGTGACTGCACGTTGGAACCATATGGGCCTACAAAACATTAAGTGTACTGCTTTTAATAGCCAACAGTACTCTGTAAAAAAAAAAGTCAGCTGATTAATCCATCATTATCCACGCTATGTTAGGTTAATAACTGTAAAGATTGTATTGAAATGGTTTTGTGTGTAAATTAAAATCCAGATGGAGGTTTTATAGAATTATTGTCCTTAAATTTCAATTCTTAAGTTTTCCTGGATCATGAAAGATTTTGATTGGCGCAGAGTGATCCCCACACAGCCAATTAAAAATCCAATCAATAACTCTCAAATCCATATCCTTCTGAGTGAACGTCCACTTCCTGTTTTGTGGAAATCAATGGTAATGGAACTCCTTAACACTAGCTTTCAATCGTACTCTTATTTGTGTGTTTGGATCAAAAAAAGAATCACAAGATTATAAATAAACACATGAGTGCTGTCCTCTTCACATAAAATGAAGGACTGCAAATACAGTACAAATGGATTGGATGAAAAAAACCATTCAGTAGCTCCGTACACAATCAGTGAAGCTAGATAGCGGCTATAATGATGAAATGTCCGTCGAAGCAAAAACTTCATCAGCGGAGGTCAAGAATCCAATTATAGATGCCCTTTTACATTGAGATCCATTGTTAGGAAGACAACATGAGAACAACATCAGGGATTTCCAAATATGTCGAGTGCCTGCAGTATATTCACTTGACTCCTGTGGTACTCTCTGAGGGTGACTAGGGAGAAAGAACTTCACGTCATCATGACATTAAATCTTTCCTCTTTAAAATCAGCCATCAAATAGCCAGACGTGTGGGACAACATGAACATTTTGCTATTTACATGCTCTCACTTAATGAAAACCTGTGATACACGTCTGCATGTCTACACAACACATAAGTAACAATAATGAGTCTGGAACTTTGGCGGCCCATGTGGGGGCCTCAGCAGATGTTTCTTTTCTCAGAGGCTGCCGGTGGGCACAGATGGTCGGGTTGTAACGCACGGTGTTGTTGTGTACTTGATAACCTTTTCTGAGCATGCCACAGCTCAGTGCACACACATATCTAAAGCCACGGAAACAAGTCTCTATGGACTTTGCACGGAGCTACCAGTGCACATGATTGTTTCCTAAATTGAAATCTGATAAGCACCTAAATCCAGCTCTAGCTTGTCTCAACGCAGGCGTCAGACTTGAACCTTTCATGTCTCTCATCTGTGAAGTGTTGGCGTGATCTGTGTCAATGAGCATTTTACGCTCACATTTATTATCTAATACTCACTTACTGCAGGTAAAGTACACAGAGTATATAGGGACACAGATGTCAGACGAAAAACTAGTCTAACTGAGCTGAATACAATGATGTGCTCAACTTGACTGTATTATTTACTTGAATATTTACTTTAACCTTCACATCAGCTCCATTTTATCCAGGCAGCCGTCAGGCATCGCCTTTGCCGATTTTCCCGCCGACAGTAAAAAGGGCAAAAAGAGTAAACACTGCCCAGACAGATGAGTTGAGTTCATTGTGTGTCGACATGCAGGCGAGATGATGGTGTGACTGGAGGAGAGATCGATCTGAGATCCGTAGCTCTGTATCACTGGAGGTGACCTTAATGCAGAACTCATGTCGGAGCCAGGATTGTATCTAACACTTGGTTCTCTACTGCATTTAGTGGCTTACTATATACCCAGGAGTGGCCACAGTTTTATACTGCATACACACAGGTGTGGGTGTGTGTATGTGTATGTGTATGTGTGTGTGTGTGTGTGTGTGTTTGCTTCAGAGTTTGTCTTTTCAATTGTGTTTCATATTATTTCAAATTTAAGTTTTTGAGTTTTTGAATTTTGAATTCTCAGAGAATAGTTTGTGGCTGTTGAAGAAAAAAACAGGCGTGTTTAGGGGACTGAAATTTATGAGGTTGTGGAATTTAGTGCAGATCGAAAGGAAAATCCAGATCGAGTGAATTTAAATGTGGCTTCATATGGGGATTGCTGAGCTTTGGTGGAGGCTTGTATGAAATCTGAAATATTTTGCTGGATGGAACACACTTAGGATAAATGAATCAATATTCAAAAAACATCATTGTTTTTCAGTTGAATCATTATTTTCTTCACCAGACAGAAGACACAACTGTTGCTCCCAGCAGTGTCAAAACCTGAGTCATCACACAAGCTGCAGGCAGCTCTCTTCTCCAGGTCTTCATATTAAGAATGAAAGGCAGTGAATGCTACATATTTGACCACATCGTAATATACTAAGAGTCCAAACATAAACAAATATTTCTTTTACAGTTGAGAATGCGGTATAAGATCGTGCAACGCTGAGCCGCCTTACTTTTTATTTAAGCTCGGCCTCTTCATGTGGTCTTAGATAGTAGCCCAGTGTTGAGTCTATGTAGATAAGCAAGTAGCTGATGGAATAATTGAATCCAGTCATTGATTTATCCTGCACAGTTAGAAAATCACTAAGCTGCTTTGTGGTATTGAATGCCTGGAGGCTGCTGTGAAGCCCTCTCTGCCTGTGCTTGTGACATCTGTACTTAGTAATGCAAGAGCACACAGTTTCCCTGTTCAGCGCTCAGAATCTGCGCAACCCCCCACCATTGTAGTGTGTACTGTACAGAGCTGAACGAATACCACTGATTAAAGCCTTTTTGTTTTACTATTGTCTAAAGGTAAGCAGTGTTTAATTTCATAAATCCATATATTCAGGTAGAGTGAAGCGACTTCATGCCTTAATGTCGTCATATATCAGATTGATGTTGTAATTTGCTGTTTAATGTGTGTCGTTGAGTGATAAACAGAACCGTGCTCAGGCAGACGGCATCTGTGAACTCGCCCGCTTTGGATTTCCAGCAGAACTTGAACAGTAGAGCACTGTGCTCCCTCGGTCTTAACTGTGCCTGCATGTGTGACTTCCCAGAATCTGTTCTTAAGACCAGCTCACATGCAGAAATGTGATGGGCAGCAAGGATTATTGAATTTGTCAAATGAGGGTGCATTCCTTTTTTTGTCATTACTTCATTGAGTATTACAGTAGTTAGAATAACTAGAAATAATCAGAAGCTACAAGTAAGAACGAAAAACAACTAATGTCAGAGGCATTTTGGGGTTCATCTTGCCCAAGGTCACTTCCGTATTGGAGACTGAGATCGGCCCTCTGGTTAGTGGACAGCCCGCTCTACCTCCTGAGCCACACATTTGTTCCATTAGTTCTTTAGGTTAACAAAGAATCACTTACCAGAAAAAGGCGTACATGACCAAGGCATTCCCAGTGACACCTACTGTCCCAATCACCAAGACAAAGAAGGCGACAATGTAGTGAGCGTGGTCCTGGACATCCACCTGCCGATAGAATCCCCGATCCACATCCATTTCTGTGACAATAGATAGACAATAGAAAACTTTATTGATCCCGAGGGAAATTAAGGGCAGACACATACACAGGTGTCAGCATTAGAGACATAGAAAAGCTGCAGCTTTTAGTTTCCATTCCTATTTGTGAATTAAGTTGCTTCAGTTGTAAGAGTTAACCTCTGTTATAGCTTTTACATTACATTAGATTTTTATATTTTCTATCAGTTTTTTAAATCAAATCCATTTGTTGTTGTTTTTGATTGTTTTCATGCTTTAGAAATGTACCCGTTCATTGCTTGGCATTTTGAACACCATCCATATTTCCCTTTTGGAAATCAGAGGAAATCCACATATTTCCTCTCAGCTCACAGTCAATGTTTTGAGACTCAGATGTTTTGAGACTTTGTGGAGTTTCCAAACAGGAAATTTTGGGGTTCGGGGGCCAATGTTGGGAACCGTGACAAAACTGTGCAGCGAATCTGTAGGTTTAGAGGTAAAGTCAGTCTTGTTATTCGAACCCACACCACTGCATGTGTGCACAGCTGTTGTGCATTACAGACTGTCTGCATCATCTTTTAAGCTTTAGGTGTGTGTAGAAATGACTGAGAAGCTATAATTGTACACTTCAGCACTTCCAGCTATTGATTGACATTCATAAACAGTTATGGTTCCTTTCAGAGGATGAATCTTATGACTCCTGTGCTTCTCTGAACTTCACCACGAGTTCCACAACTGTGGTTTTCAGTGAAACGCCTCCTCTGCATCATTCATTATAAACTAAACCACTATCGGAATAATAATAATACCTGAAATATTAATGATGACATTTCCATTTGTATTTTATTTAGTTCATGTGAGCAATTGTTATCATGCTAAGCCTTAAAACTATGATGGTAAATATAATAAACCATGTTGACTGGGGTATAGCCCAGAGGTCTGCAGTCAACACTGTGATTTGTAAAACTCCTAATGAACAACACATGTAGACAAAAAATCTATTTTGATTATTTACTTTCCTCTAAAAAAATTTTTAAAAATATGTTTCACTGTGAGCACATTCAACTAAATCATGAATTTTCCATTGTCTAATAATAATGACTTCAGAGCCAAGGAATTAGTGACGATCACAGCTGTTGTTGAAGAAACTCGTGATGAAGTCAAATCTGTAAAACTAGAGAACTTTTTTCATTGAGTGGTTGAAAGGAATGGGAGAGGAATTGATTAGAGTCTCGATGTCTCTGTGGCGAACGGTGGAAACAGGGAAACAGAGACTCGTGATTTATTTCAGACATGATCGAAATCACAAAAAAACTGCACATACATGTTGCTGTCTCTGTGTGTTCAGAGCCGGTGTTGTACTCATGACACTTTGAGGCTTTTTAACCTGTTTATGTTTTTCAGTTCTTCAAGTCTTCTACTTTTGCACCGATGAGAACAGTCTATTATGTAAGGTAAGGATTGGATTACATGGGGAGGATTGATATGAGACAAGTCTCCTCTTCTCCAAAGTCTGACAATTGGAAAGAACGCATTCCTTTTCCAGGAGCTTAAAACTTTCTGCACACTGCTCCAAAAAGTCTCCATCTTGCACACTGACTTGATGGTACAATTTTAAATTTCCCTGTGGTTTCAATGTAAATGAATGACATGTGTTCTATAGCTCTACAGAATCAGAGGGATTATGACACACAGCCTTTTAATATCGATTATTAACCCTTGCAAACGTGGACATCTTTTGACCACAGCATTAATCACAGAGTTGAAGAGCAATGACGGCCCATCTGATTCAGAGAGGAGATCCTCACTCTGCATTATTGAGCTGAAGCAGTTTTCACGAGGTCATTCTTAGGATCGCCAAAGAATTATTCACCAATCCAACAAGGTAAACTGGAGGACAGGTAAGATGGCTGAAAGTGCATGGGGAAGTTTTCAATCTGCCACAAATGTTGAATGATTGCCATGCTGTAAAGGAGTGGGGGAATACTTATCTAATAAAGAGGTGATTGTGTTGATGCATTTTCCATAATGAAAATGGCTGGACTTTGGTGCATGTGGCCTCTGCTCAGCAGCGGCAGTGATTCAGATTAATTGAAGAGGATTTCTATGTTTTGTTAATGTGATGGAATCAGGAACGCGCATTAAGTCGCGTTTATCCTTTGTAAACCCGCTTCCTGTCCGCCTCTGCTGAACAGAGTTGCAGTCGTTACAGTTCAGCACAATGTCGTGTCACATCAATTTCAAAAGGCGCCGGAAAACATCTGTCGTGTATCGCATTAATAATTTGTTGTACAAGAACAGAAACATGTTATAAATCATGACTCTGAATACCCTGATCTAAAATTAGGCTGAGTGATTATACTGTGCATAATCCAGCAGAGCAGAAGTGGATCTGACTCATAGTACATGCACATGCAGGAGCACGTTGTTCTGCCTCATGTGTGGTGTCTTTTTTTTTTTGTGCTTTATTTGCATCATTGATAGTGCAGCATTTTCTGTGATGGGATGAAAAAACAAATACACATGTACAGCACAGCTCAATGGGTGAAGAATACATGGACATGCAGTGAGTCAGGTGCACACAGGGAGCTCTTGCTGTGCTCAGTGAAGCCTTGTGCGTCAGAGGAACTCTCAATCACCTCCTACTCCCCCTCATGGGGTGTGAAAGCATTGTCTCATAAAGTCATATAAATCAAACGCGTGTCTGATGCATGGAGGTGACATGCACCCTGCACGTCTTTTTATGAACATCTCATAACAGTGGCATGCAGGTGCAATGAGTAAGATTTGCCCCGTCTGCTATTTGGGAATTATTTGAATTTGTAATGTTGCATTTAAAATATTTCAGATTTAAGAAGTTGCAGATCTCTTGGAGGATATTTTAAAGACATTAACTTGACAAATGCACTGGGATGCATCATACAAAGCATGATTTGAATCAACAAGTGTGTTTTGGTTTGGGGGTTTTCTTTCTTTATGAGACTAATCTGTTGTCTTGCATTAAAATTAGGAAGAGGAGTCCCCTGATTAAGATACAAACATGAAACTAGAACGACAAGCGAAAAAACTGAACAGAACCCTCATGTTTCTCCAGATTCTTAGTTAACATAACACAAAACACAATTATGAGATGAATCACATTCTTGAAAACTCGTGTTTACTTTGATAGTCTGCAACAAACACACATTTTAAATAGATTTAGGTTAAAATGTGTTATTGTTCATGAATGTGCAAAAGCAAAAAAAAGGAAAGAGGTTCCCATCAAGTCAAACTGACCTCTACTGTAAAACATGCAGCTGTTCTATTAATAAAAGTGTTACTGTACCTTATCCAGAGAGTGAAGCCCCCTTTTCCTCTCCAGGGCACGTCTGTGTTTGTAAAGTCTAAGTGGTGAAGAGGTTCAGAGACACTGAGGCAGCACAGCTTGTAAAACTGGTGAAAAATCCAACACGCCCACGGATTTGAACAGATTGACGGCTGCTTCTCTGATCCACCAAGTCAGGAGGAGATTCTCTAATGCACAGCAACAGCAGTAAGCTCCTGCTATCAGTACTTGGGAGACTATGAGAATACATAAAGACAGATAAAAAGGCAAGCAGCAGCAGCAGCAGCAGCAGCACATTGACCCATCCCCCTGCTGGCCGCCCATCACACACAGCTCTCATATGGCACAATGCATCGATCAAGCCAGTGTGTGGTGTGTGTGTGTGCATGAGGCTGTGTTACTGCTTGTGTGTTTGTGTGGGAGCTGGTTTGAATACAATTAAGATGTTTTTGGGGTAATAACGTGTAAAATCCAAACTCCTGTAATGCTTTGGAGGAAAAAATTGCATGCAGCTTCCCTTTTTGAATTAAATCCTGCACACTGATTTTCATCAAGCATTGATTTTTGTGCATCTAATACCCACTGCCAGTGGCACAAATGCAGGCAACCAGAAGTGGTTTGCTGGTTTCATGCAAGGTGAGAGAGCGACACCCTGGTTTCCGCTGCATTCCACCGGGAAGTCTTGTGGTTTACAAACGCACCAAAACCCTTTTATATAGTATCAGACTTGTCCCTGCTCATCCGTGTGTAAGGAGAATGTTGAGAAAAGCACTCAGGTAAAAGCCTCGCGATGTTTATCATCTCATGCACAACTGAGCAGGCAGCAGCAGCACCTCATCTACAGGGCTGAGTATTTCCCTTTATGCTGAAACTGGACTTCTTTGTCGGATTCATATCACCTGGACGGGTTGTGCGGATTCAAAACAGGTCAGAAAGATGCAGCAGCTTATAAAACAAGCATTCTTCCTGTGAGGATATACCATCCTTGCAAGATAAGCCCTTGCACTTATAGGTCACTGCACTTCCAAGGGAAACAGGCCTATCAACATACATTTGTTTCCAACCAGCTGGGCTCGCTTTAATAAATCTGACATATGGGATCTCAGTTGTTTGTTGCCTTTTTTGTTTTCTAGGTCATGCATAGTTTTTTTTGTGGATCTTCTTCTGTCATAGAACAACATTGTGATTATCACCTGATTCACTGGCCGAGCGTTTAGCATCAAGGGTACAAGGCTTAACTGTTTTCTGTATGTAGCTCAGACAAAGAGAGCTTTCACCACGTCTGTATATTTCATCATAAAAGAAAAACCTGAGGACGGAGGATGTACTCATTAAATAAACACGTCATTTAATGCAGTTTACGGTGAAAAAAAGTCAACACAACGTCAATGAAGCTCATAGATCTTTGTTGACTTTCTCAGACAGGTGTCAACTTGACTCTTTGGACATTTTAAGCAACATTTTTGATGGTCATGCAAGCATGTAACTCCACCAAGGCCCAACAATCCCCTTTGCACTAAAACTTAATGAATTCTTTTCTGAGCCATACCTTATCCTTCCACTGAGTTTAATGGAAATGCATTCCATCTTGCTTACAAACAAGCAAACCAACCAATCCCTTGGCAGAGGAAATAAAAGGTAGTATTTTTGTATTTTATTGTTTGAATAGGCTGTGGTCATCGCACAGATCTGTTGTATTACCACTTGAGGCTGGAGCCTGCGGAAGGACGGTGCAGATTAAGAGTGGGAGTTTTTTCTTTGTGTGAACCAGAAAGAGGTCAGTTGTGTCGAATCGTGCATTACAGTTACGTAGGATGATAAAAAAACCTTGGCGGCTTTACGACAGCAAGGCCGCCCACTTATGTCACTTGTTGTATTCAGCCCAGAAGAGTGGAAGAGGGAGAACATCGGCTTCATTTTGCCTGAGGTGACCCCCCCCCCCTACCAACACAACAATCAACTGTCCAATTACTGTCAAAATGGTCTGACACCCCTCTGTCACTCCTTGTGAGGTGTGAAGAGGACAAATTCATTCTGCAAAACCCTCTGGAGAGTTGAAGAGACAAGCATGGTCTAAAGGAAAACATTTTCCTTGGAGCTGTGGATCACAATATGCAGGAGTATCTGAAATACATCTCAGAGGAAGGTGTGGACACAAACAATTAATTGAATTGTAAATATTAAATTGCAGCAATAAGAGAGGTGTCAATGTTTAAATTAGCAACATCAATCCATGCACACTTTTACTTAAAAAATATATTCGATTCAACATTTGCCCTTTAGAAGAAATGACAAAACATTAGGCTGATGATATTATAGGACTGGACAATAAGACTTTTAAAATCCTTTGATCGATGACCACAGTATTTCAAGAGTCTTCCTCAATTTTAGTGCTGAAGTCATCTTGTCATGACTAACACGGTCAACTGAGGTGAAGACCTCTTCACCTCAGTTGACCCTCTGTAGGTCGACGCCTTCCAGGAGAACAGGCGTGATATCGAGTATATCCATTCTCATAGTGCCCCCCCCCCCCCCCCCCCCCCCGGGTGACAAATGGTGAATAAATGACTAGTCACCTTCACAGTGTGCTCCTCTCCGTTTTTAAAGTCCTCCATATTGATTGACTGATTTATTTTTTCATGTTACATAAGGTTCTATCTAATGGCACAAGAGGATCAACTACTCACTTATATTAAATGCTCCTGCAGACCTGTGCGTATGGATTACTGTCACTAGATAGCGGCACAGCAACTCACAGGAATGAGAAATAATCAATAAAGCCAACCTGAGTCTCTCACTGAACTGTGTCAGAGCTTCAGTAAAACGCTAATCAAACATTTACTCTGTTACTTTTACTCTGAAGATCATTTGGCTCGTGAAAATACTCAAATTGCCTCAAATATTTTAACAGTGCAGGTTTAAAAACCACTTCAAGTGGTAAACCGGCTTGTTTTAACCGTTAACGTGACAAAATCTTCAGTCTGACTCAATATGTTGAAGACTTGTGGTCGTGGTAGCCGGGGGAAGTGTGTGGCGAGGTCGAGGTGATGATGGCACATCAGAGGTGGCTCCAGTAATGAGTCCAGATGACTAAACGCTGAGCTCCCTTCCCCTCACACGTTCACAGTACATACTGTATCTTATTCCTCCCTATTTTAAAAGTGTTCTGACACTTTGATGCATTTGCTCCACGTCCTCTTCCTCTTCCTGTTCTCTATCGCTGTGTTATTGTTTCATGCATACTTGTTTATGCCAAGAACTCCACATTCCTGCTGTACTGTAATCTATACTATACAATATCATGTACAAGTGGCAGATGGCCGCATCCCTCATAATATCTAGTGTATGTCACGTGTCCCATCATCAGCACCAGTG
The DNA here is from genome assembly GCF_024713975.1 of Paralichthys olivaceus. Classification (NCBI taxonomy): domain Eukaryota; kingdom Metazoa; phylum Chordata; class Actinopteri; order Pleuronectiformes; family Paralichthyidae; genus Paralichthys; species Paralichthys olivaceus. The sequence goes on from NC_091110.1 coordinate 12,226,870, forward strand.
CTTCTTCTCCTCATCACAAATGAGATACTATGACTGATCAACTCTTTTGCATTCGCACTCCATGTTCATGTTGACGATACTGAGACTTTATTATATTATCATTTATTCATTTATTATCTATTACATCACAGTTTGTGTGTGTGGTATAGGTATTACTCATGTTGTGGGGAAATACATCTGTGACATTATGGGGTCTTCCTTATGGAGACAAAAAGCATGTCCCCATAATGTAAGTAATTATATTTACGGTGAAGACATGTTTTAGGGTGGATACGGTTTAGTTGAAGTCTCCAGGAAATCTAGACAATGTAATGACATTGACTGTGTGTGTGTGTGTGTGAGAGAGAGAGAGAGACTAGAGCAATTGAGCAGAAATATTAGTTGCAAGTATTTTCCTGTCATCTGTAACCACCAGAGGGCGACATGTTGAATTCTCATGCTCTACACAGGCTCATACAGCAGCAGAGGAACACTTACATTTCTGATATGTTCCGTTTAGTCCCAATTTCATAATAACAATTTAATAATTCACATGCATTTGGTTTTCAAACCATTTTGTACTTTCTTTTTTTTTTTAGCTTTGGTGTTGGACATGTTTTTTACCCACCACCTCAGAACAACTTCATTTTAGAATCTATCTGATTGATATTTATAGGGGATGGACAACAGACTAATTACAGGAATTAGGACTGAAGCTATATGAATAAACAAATAGCTTTTTGTTTAATGTTTATCAGTCCAGTGAATGTCTGTTGAAATGCTGTGTTAAATTTCAGCTTAACCTCTCTCACTTTTATTTGTTGTAATAAAATATAAATGAAAAACATTTTAAAATGTAGAATGTGAGTGTTGGCATGTGGCTGTAACTTCATGACTCTCCTCCGAACGTGGAAGTTGTGTTGTAAAGTGTAATTGTGTCTGATCACTGGATACAGATCAGGGCATACAGATATTCAGGATGTCATACAGATATTCAGGATGTCATACAGATATTCAGGATGTCATACAGATATTTGTGGCGTTGCAATGAGAGATCATGCTCTCGTGTTGCATATAGAGTTTTGTTCTATTTTAAATATTTGAATAATAAATTTAGTTTGCCGGGGACAACCAGTGTGCATTCCAATATCGTTAGCTGCGCTCCAACTCTGACCTGAACTTCCCTGCAACCTTGAACAAGAGCCCAAAGGTTATGGACCCGTTTCAAATTAAGGGCATAGTTATGCACTCACATGCCCAATAATGCATTTGTATCACAATGCACCACACTTATGGTTTCATTTCAGAGGCAAAGGAATGTGTGTGTGTGTGTGTGTGTGTGTGTGTGTGTGTCCTCGACTCCCTTCATGCTTTTCTGATTGTATATTAGAGGTTCAGGGTTCAGACATATTACAGATGTACTATCACTTCACTGATGATAAGAGTCATTCACGTCCAGATATCATGATAAAGAGATATGGAGTGTACGTGGAGCTTTATCACCACCTAGTGGATTCTGAGGCACGGCACCTCCTGCAAAGGTACAGTACTGTACTGGAGGAGCAGTTGTAGGTGGTCTGAGGTGGGCCTCTCCAGTTGTAAATAGTGTTCTGACACGTGTGTGACCACTCTGGTGTCTGCGACCCCTCACCCCTGAAAGCTCAGCTTTACCACCTGGGGGTGGACTGTTCTTGATCTCGCAGCACCTCCAGCAACTCAGCTCTCTCCCTCACTCTCCCCGTAAAGATCCTCAAGGTCCACTTTATCATGCACACACTCAGAAATACATTGTGTGTGTGTGTGTGTGTGTGTGTGTGTGTGTGTGTGTGTGTGTGTGTGTATGTGGTCATTTTTAGAAAAACAGCTCCATTACAAAGGTATTTGAGGTGGAGGTCTTTGGGACTGTTTGTTACTCACTTCTGAGCACAAAGTGTCTCGTCAGTCAAGTGTTACTTTTATATACTTCTATGTTACAGAGTTTGTTTTACGTTATAAATACCTCAGTCAGAACATCATGGTCAAAGTTAACATACATGCAGCTAGATTATATTAGAGTATTTTATATGCTGATGTTTTTGATATGTTTCAGCTGTTCTGCATTTGTAATGGATTTCTTTTCTTCCCGGAACGCACCAATAATAATGATGATAATAATATATTTCTTCTTCTCGCACTTCTCAAGTTAAAATGTGATTCTGAAATGAAAAAATACACAAAAACAAATCAAAGAATAAAAACACTAAACATGTGAAAGCATTACAATAATAAAATATAGATTTAGGTCCAATCAGAGAATGTAATTTGATAAAAGTCTGTTTATGATTGGATTTAAAGGAAGCTTCAGTCTTAAAGGGATAGTTCACCCAAAAATGAAAATTCACTCATCATCTCCTCACCACTGGAGGGGTGGGTGAAGTGTTTGAGTCCAAAAAACACTTCTGGAGTATTAGGGGTAAACAGTGTTGCAGCCAAATCCGATACAATTGAAGTAAATGGTGATTGATTCTTCAAATGTAAAAAATCCCTCCAAATTGTTATAAACTATCATGTTTTACATTCATTTGACATTTTGCATAGTGCACCCGGTCAGTTCTTATGTGCCCCCCGCCCCCGCTGCTTGATCGATGCACATCTTTGAGCACAGTGCAGGTAAATACTCGTCTTTACATCAGTGTAAAAAGGACTTGTCATATTAAAACTGGCTGTAGCTGTTGCTCATTTTGCACATATGGGGTGTGTTAGGACTAAAACACTCTTACATCACAGGTCGCTACACACACTCTCTCCCTTTCTCTCTCTTTTCCTCCTGCGTTATGTGAAAGAGCAACAAAAGTTGTCATGGGAGCTATGAAACGTCCCGAGGTGCCACACACAAGTGGGAGATTTAGTGTGCGGCTACTCTGAATGAGACACATGTTGACAGACACTCGATGGTATAAAAACACGGCCCAGGTGTGGCATTCAGTCCTCAGGTGCATCTTTTCAAGACATACGTGTAGTTTGATATCTTTGTGGACGAGCTTCTTCGTCCTCGCCATCATTTGTTCCTCCTACATGGCACCGCAGACCCCCCCCATCCTATTCACTCTCACTGGCCCAGCAACTAATGACCCTCAACACCCACCTCAGCAATCACATGCAACCCCTTTGATCAGCTTTATCCCTCACTTTAGTTGCGTTTTGAAAAAAAAGAAAGATACAGTGGCGACAATGGGCCAAACTGTGGCTCACTCCCACTGCCTAACTCATTCTCTTCTTCGTTATCCATCCTCTTTTATTCCCTTGTCCACATGCAGTGCAGAACAATGCAGCGCAGGCGGACGAGGGTGGAGGCCCATGACAGGACTGGTAACACGATGACACACCAAAGGCCAGGTGAGTAAAATCCCCCTCCGCAGTGGGACATGTGTCACAGTCCAGCCGCGTCGCCAAACCTTTATTGTGGTCTCGCGTCGCTCTCCTGTGGCCCTCTCCCCCCCCGCGGCTGTAACGATGAAGCTCCCATCTGCTGTGGGGACCCCGGTCTGTCTCTCTCTGAACTGATCCCTCACAGCGGTTTCCCCTTTTGTCAGACGTGCCGATCGCGTTTCACTTTTGACACCTCTGTGCTTTACATTTGCGACAGGTACCAAAGTTCCTCTGTTCTCAGAAGAAACACATTGGAAACACGATCGTGGCCCCTGCGCCCTCGTCCCCCTGGTGAAAACAGTATTTTGTTTTAAAGAGGAGAAAAAACTGTTCTAAAGGAATGTATGAGTGTGTTGATCCTCACTAAGAGTCAGATAATTGACCCCTAAGCTGACCTCTAATTTACCACAAAGGGTTTGACGCTGAACGTTTTTGAAACAGAGCTTCTTTTTTTTTTTTTGCACGTTTACAGCCAGAACTCATACAGTCTGAAATATTCCACCCTTATCTTTATATTCATTTGTAGCCGTCTGGCGCTCCATCCATCACCTGTCTGGCCACACACACATCTATCTGTCACATCCTGCCATTCATCCGCAGTGTTCTCAGCTGCTGAGGCGCGTCAACGCTGCTGCCGGTGATTCTGCACACAAACTCGCGAATGCCAATTGTTGGTAACCTGAACCGACTCAGCATCCTAACCTGCAGTCGGCTCGCCTGTCACAGGTCAAAAAGACAGCTGGAGTGTTTTCAGACTCTGGGCTTAAACTGATAAAGTGTCTTGGAATGGGAGCGATGTGTGATACAAGGCCAGATTATCTTGTCACCGTCCTGATAAAGTTGCTATGTTGTCGTGTGAGACGGAGCACTCGTCACCTTCCTCCCTTAAGATTTGATGACTACATTTATTCACGCATCTTTGAAGTTTGTCAGTTTGCATTCTACGAACTCAATTTTTTGTATTTTTGCTTTGACGCCAGACAAAAGTTTCGCCCAGAGCAATTCAACATCTGACACCTGACCCTTGATCTGTGAACCCGCGTGTTTGTCTCCAGATACTTCAGCTATCAGTCAGACTCAAAACAGCTCATGAAAAGAGACTCTCTGCCCCTGAATGACTCACTTTCTTGGTTCTTGGCCTTGGAGGTAAACTCCTCGGTGATTATTGAATGAACCTGACCTCCCTTCTCTGATAAAGACGATAACAAACATGATTATCCCAGCATCTCTTTTCCTAATCGTCTGCTCTTTAATCAGCAGTTAACACTCGACAGTGTATTCACTAATCCCTGTTAGATCACTCACACACACACACACACACACACACACACACACACACACACACACACACACTGCTGTTTACTCTCTTTTTAATATCCAGAAGATTAAACTGTGCTGTTAGATTAGTTTACATCTGATTTTGCATTACAGCTGATTTAATTCTGCATCTGAGGATCCACCTATTGTTTCCATCCAGGAGCTGCTACTAATTTATTTGACCTTGGAAGTAAATTGATACTGCACGTCTACTTTCCCATAACCTCTACTCCCAAAGTGAACTGATTAGATTATCGTGGCATTACTTCCAATTGTCTCCATGTAAGCTCTGGCCTGTTTGTTATTATAAGCCACTTGTTATGTGCTAGGCATGAAACAAAGTTCAAGGCTGCCGCCGCGTTTGCTTCACCTTTCTTTTTATTACGGGAGCGAGTATTTATCTGTGGTGTGGCGGCAACAATAAGTGCTAATGCTTCGGGGGTCTTTAAAGTGTTGAAGTGGTAATGTAATTTAATCAAACATGGGGGGAAATGCCACATCCCGTTCAGTATAATCATGAGTCATATTTCTCAGGGCTGGAAGAGTTCGCCTCCCTTTTTCTTCCACATCTGTCCTTAATGGACTCAGACCGCCGAGGCAGCACAAGGAGTTTATACATTTTAACATGGGTGGCCCCAGTTCAGACCTGAACTTCCAACCCTGGCAGTGTGAGGCCTGCGTTCTGCTCACGGAGGTGTGCGTTGATCTGAAGTCAGCTGACGGCGCTGGAGCGTGACTGTGACTAACTTTGTGTGTTTGTAAACACTAAGGTACATGACAGAATGATAACACGGCCATCCAATACTAACTGTTGTGTTAAGGCAGGACCGAGTCAACCAGAACCATACTGCGATGATTTTTTAAGAATTCCTAACACTCTCGTGCAGAATTCATGATCTATGTTTAGCTTTGACTGTGTATTGTGAAACTATATCATTTCTAACCTGGATCTGTGAAAGAAAAACTCAATTATAATGAGTGAGTATAATTTAAAAATGTAAAAACTGTATCCATGGGTGTAATTATATCATCTTATAAGAATAAGATCATCACTAGAACCCGACCGATATGGATGTTTGGGGCCAATATAGGGAGTAAAAAATTCCCTATATTGGTACATATATATAATATATTAAATTAGGCAATAATTCATAAGATGTCATTATTAAATACTTATGACAAAGAAATGTAATTCAGGATTATTATTGTTACACAAATGCCAGCAAATACATAGAAGTTGAATTAAGAAAATTAAAATTAACTTGTGAACATGTGAATTTCAAACGTAAATACACATCGTTTATTCTGTAAAATAAAGTTTTCTTTATCGTTGCTTATTAGAAAATGCAAAGAGAGACACAATATGTCGTTGAAAATGATATTATCTGCCAACTGATAAATTCAGTCACGTTCTTTAAACCAGTATCTGAGAGGTATTACTATATTCGTCTTATTAATGTGTAGAATAATAACTGAGATCTTGTTGTGTGCATGAATCAGGTTCGAGTGAACTGGCTCCTGTCTCATATTTACAATTAGAGCCATTTTCAAGGTGACTGCTCGATGTGATTTACATCAAACGAACCACGTGCTCATGCTCCTCTGATCAACTGTCCGGTCTTCTGAGAGAGAGACATGATATCCTCTGGGTATTACTGACAGGGAGCATGATATGTATGTGTGTGTGTGTGTGTTACTGTACACTTGTGTGTGTCACAGTGCCTGTGTGTGCGTTCACCCTCACTCACAGGTCTAATGTTTGAGTGTGAATGTGTGTCAAAGGATATTTATGCAAGCGGCTAACATAAATACATCAAGGGGAACACAGCTGTTTAGTGCCGTGTTTCTCAGGGTGTAGGACCTGAGATAAACCGTGGGACTCTTTCTGTTCAGTCACCTCATTCTGATTTATCTTGAGTGAACCCGTACCGTGCAGGCTTTTCCTCCGCTGCTCTCCTTGGTGATCGTGCAGCGGACTTAGCAAGTCCCACCGTGAGGCCACCGGATGGCTGCAGTGAAAGGGACCTGCTCTGATCTCGACACATACCAGGCTGGATTAGAACGAGGAACCAGAGTAGAAACAGGATCCGACCCTCTCTGCTGTCACTCTCTAACCCTGCTGCTCCTTCCCAAAGACATCCTCAACACTTCCTCCTCCAATTAGGGTGACCTTGTTGCATCGGAGACGAGGAAAGCTTTGTGGGAGTCGAGACTCGGCTTCATGCACTGCGCTTGTAGCCGAGCTGTCTTTCCCGCAGCCTTGAAGGCTAGAGGTTATCATCAAAATAGCTCAGTTCCAATCTGTAAGCTGATACAGACACATGAAACAAACAGACAACAAGCGACGTAACTGTGCCCCTTCCCCGGGGGGCTTTCATCTTTGCCCAGTGGTCGTGATCAGCACTTATCCAGCCCTGTTTGTTTTGTAACACGGTAGCAGGAGGCCCCTGGCAGACACTCTTTGAATGTTAAAAACCGTAAAGCCAGCACAGAGTCTGACATTGTGCCACCTTGGGGAGGAGCGCTAGTGACTCACATGTCTCCTCTTCGGTAAGCGGCGCCACTGACAGCTGACGAAAGAGGGGCTGAAGGGAGAGAATCGAGCAACTCTATCAGTCCAACCGCAGACGCTCATGCTGCGTCTGCAGCCGCAGGGCTGTGTGTGTGTTTGGACATATGGCCCACCATACAATGTACAACACACACATGCATTTCTGCTGAAATTCCTCGTTTCAATTCGTCTTTTGTGGCGCAGACAGCTGAACACAGGAGGTTTTCAGGGTTTGGGCAGAGGCCAAGCCGTCCCAAGTGCATCTCAGGGAGTTCATGTATGTTTCCCACCTGTCCAGCTCTTCACACTCAGGGAAAAATATTCCCCAAATCCTACATCATTATTTTTGAGCAGCACTGTTGTAAATGCTCAACACATCCATAACTTTAACAGCAGCGACGTCCACTCGAAGGACGTGAAATTAGTCATTTCTATCTGCAGCGTATTGGATTCTCGTTTACTCGTGTGGTGATAATTCAACCTTGACTATTAAAAAGTTGTTCACAGCATGAACCTATAGCGCGCTATGCTATGTATGAACAGGTGACACCTGCATGTAGCTTTTACAGTCTTTTAAAGTCATCTTAATTTCAAAAAGTTTCAAATCAGACCGTGAGGTTGATTAAAAACTCAAGTTATTATGATTATATATATGATCAGTCCACCATCCACTGTGTAAGAGAGTACACCATAAAATGAGCATAATGTAATTATATATAGTGCTATCATGGGTCTGGAAGGACATGTGGTTTTTAAATGGCTCCTTGTACACTTTTAGTATCTGTGTTTAACCTTCCTCACTTCCTCCCTTCTATTTATAAGAGTGTCATAGTCCTGCTGCACTTTGATAGTACCAAGTGATCTCATTTACACACACACATTGCACACACTCACCCACAGGCACAGTTACACACACACGCGCTGCTGAGAGCACATATTTTGCACACATACAATCTATGTGCGAATCATGCCAACAAATACTCATAAAATGTTTGAGCAATGAGTGAAACAGATGGAAATAACTGCACTGAGCGCCACAATAGCCGGGCATTTGGCAGCGGGCCACGGCTGAATTGTAGCATGTCCTAATGGATCAGCTGAAAGCTATGTGAATCCTTCAGTATCGGCCCAGACTACCTGCTCTCTGACTCTGCAGCTCTGTGCCAAGGCTGATCCGCGGCTCAGTGCCCGCTGACAGCCGAGCTCACTCTGGCAAACAACCGGCACTTCTGACTGAGTAAATGTACTTAATTACATCCCCACACTGTCAAACACTCAAGTCCTAAAGCAAATCAACAACATGCAACACGGCGAGAGCTCCTGCTTTGCTGGGATTGATTGTTTTCCACCACATATACCAGAGTACACACCTCCGCCAGGACCCAACAGTCCCTCAATGAATCTACATCTAAATCTGCTAGGTCTGAATTATGACATGGATCATAGATATGTGTCCCTTAAATTCCATTTCATTGATTTATTTAGGACAACATTCATGAAGGAATATTTCTGTAGATGTGCCAGTGCTCTAAATTTTCAACTATTCCTTTGGCCAGATGTTTTTTTGAGGAAAATAATCATAAACAAACGGGAACATATAGCAAAAATATCCATGATGGTTTTTTAGAATCAAGAACCAATCTGTAGATGTTAAAGAAAGTGATTTATCCCCGCTTTTGTCAGGATCCATTCCAGAATCTAATGGGTTCTTTTTTGGACCATCTCCCATCCAGCCCCCGAGTTTTGTGGAAATCCGTACAACAAACAAACAAAGACAAACTAACTAACCAACTAGAATGGCACTCATTAGAGCACATACCTCAGCCAAAGCCCAACCGTCCCCTTAAATTCAATCAAGCTGCACCAAATTGCACACAGGCACAGATATCAGTTCCCTGAACATGCTTGATTATTTCCATTCATCAATTATTCTTTGACAAATCAACGAAAATGATGAAAAACTCTATCTCACAATGTTAAATACAGTTCTTTCCTGTATGTGTCCCCTGATCCAGATTTGTTCCTGACCCACACCACCAAGTTTTGTGGTAATCAGCCCAGTAGTTTTTTTCCAGTGAGAGGAGACAACCCAGCATGCTCTGCTGCTGTCGGCCATCCATTATTCTATTTCTGCAACCCTTTCTTTGTTGTGAAATTAGATTTTCAAAATAAACCGTCAAGCAAACTACAGATGACAGTGTATTCATCGTGTTCAAGTCCTGATTGAGGGTCAGACACGACCGCCAAGGGCCCAACACTTAAAGTTAACCAATGTGCACACACTCATAGAAATCCATCCTCTAAATATGCCTGATTCATTTTTCCATCCAGATGCATGAACTGTTCTCTGAGAAGTCAGTGTGAATGTACAGAAAATGCTCCATCTCACAATGTTACAGAAAGAGAAAACAAAAAAAGCCTTTGTTCTGATCCACGCCAAAATTTAATGGGTTCTTTCTTGGCCCGTGTTCATCTTTCCACCAAGTTTCATGGAAATCCGTTGAGCAGTTTTGATGTAATCCTGCTGACAAACAAACAAACAAACGGACAAAGGTGAAAACATAAGCTCCTCGGAGAAGGTAGGTTAAGTTTAAGTTAAGTTGATATTTCAGGTGCTGTTTGTTTTCCATCGATTTGCTGATTGTGTGTTGCATCAGCTTTATGTACACTGGCGATGCACTTCATTAAAGAACACATTGTTAAGTTGGAATGAAACATTTGAAACAAGCATACAGATGTCTCGCTTTTACTGCATTTTACATGCAACAGTGTCTCAGACTGAAGACTGAAAACACATTAACGAAACCATGAACAGGTCCTTAACTGTTATCATATCACTGTGATCTTAAATACGATGATTTAAACACAGCCAGTCGTCATAAAGGGATGTAAAACACACACAGGGAGACGGGACTCCCGAAGATGTGCAGGGAGAAAAAGAGATTAGCAATGCGTGACATTTGTTTCATATTATTCTTTTACGATTCTTTATTAAACGAAAGCAGCTGCGGTGATCTGGATTGTTTGTGCGGGTGTTGTTATATGTTCATATAAACTCGGTGGGGAGTCATTGTTATTTTCCTGTGAGGGCCCTGTCAGCACTCTGCGGAATCAAAAATTGAGACGCCTGCCCCATCAGTGGCACAAATAATGAAAGAGCGCTCTTCTCACACGGGTGACGAGTGTCTTCCTCACACCCCATGTGGTGGTGATTCACTCAGCTTACTCATGTTACTCCTCCAAACAAATTAATATTTAGTATAGTCGCTCAAGTATTCAGGCCTGCGGGGACCTGTGACACCCTCCGGACTGTGCAGCGCTGGCACATAAAGGAACTCTCTGAGATTGTTCTATTTCCAGTGACCATTATCTTCACAACTCTGGCTGTATGAGACAGAGGAGGGTCACAGAGGAATCCTGTGGTGACTCTGCTGGAGATATCAATAAACAATATGGCCTCTGTCTGACATGGCTCTGGGCAGGCTGTGTCCTAAACTAGCCTGAGATGTCGTGTCATATGCACTGACATAAAAATATCTCCTATGTGAAATGTCCCAGAGTTAACCAGTCATTCAATACATTTTATGGTGCCAAATAAATTGTCCTTGGTAAGAAACCGCTATGGGGAATGAGGAGATGCATCTACTATTACAGAGAAGTGGCTAAAAGTAATTGAGGTATTAATTATGGCTGCCTGTGAGTAATGATTGTTTTAATTATGAAGTTCTGCCCATTATGTTCTTTGCTAATTGTTTGGTCTATAAAAAGTGAGATTTCACACACTGTTAGATATCAGTTCCCTAAATGTGCCTGACTGTTTTCAACAAGATTCTTGAATTATTCTCTGAGAAATTGGTGAAAATTAAAAAAAGAAGTGTTGAAGAAAGTGATAAAAGAATTCTGGATCTGCTGCAACATGTGACGGGCTCTTTCTTGTTTTACATTCATTTATTTGGAAATCCTCACGGTAGTTTTTGCGTAATCCTGCAGAAAAACAAACAAACTGTGGTGAAGACCGAACCTCCTGCAGAGATGATGATTTAAAAATACTAACTGTGATTTTCTTTTTCAAATACAATCTGAGTGATTTTCTCTGTTTGAGATCAGTAAAACAAGCACAGAATGAATTATGATGAATTTTAGAGTTCAGCAAATGCAGCATAATTAGAATATATCATCCATAGCATTCTCTACCTTTGAGGTTTGTGGGAGGGGACCAAAGCCAATATTAGAATATATACGTATATATATATTTACATATAGTGTGATTTTGTCATTTGAATTTATCAATAATTGTTGTATTAACGTCACATTTTAAATAAACAGTATAGTACTTATTTTATAATGGTTTGAAATACAAAACACTTAAATAGGAAAGAACGTGACTTGCACAAAATGGAATCGTGTTCTTTACCCATATGCTTTTGTAGGTAGATAATATGTGATGGTAAATGTAAATACATTTGACACTAGTCATACAATGAACGTAATAACTAACTTCCTCATCTCCCTGTGAACTTAAAATAACCTTGAAGAACCACACGGCTCGCTGCCTTTAAACAACAGTCTTTGAATATAATCTGCCGTATGCCCGTTCACATTACATTCATGCTTTGAGCCTGTTTACATAAGCAGCGATTTCCTTTCTGCTAATTCTCTTGACCAGTTTATTCCTGCTCGGGCTAATGGGACACTGGAGGCTATCCCAGCATGCACTGCTAGGGGAAACATCACAGAATGAATATTCCTGTTGATGCACATGAAATAACAGTTTTTAGATTTGAGAAGCTTGTCGTCAATGATTTCTTCACATTATGTTTAAAGCTTTTCATGTGGAAATCATCACGCGAGAAACAACAGATAAACATATAAGGTGGAAACAGACTGATGGGGACATTTGACCATTAAAATGCATTCACATGCAGATAGCTGTTAATAGAGATTAGCCAAAAAGTCATCGGGACCTAAAACACCAACAAAAATGATCGCTGGGTGTGTCTTGTGTGGAGAAACGTTTGACCCATGTGATAAAAGCAATTTGTGCAAATGGGGAAGTGAGGACGGAGTCTTGTCCCAGATATCTGCTGTCGAGATGCCTCAAAATAACAACCAGAGGCTAATTCAACATCAGATCGTAGCCAACGGGCTCCAAGATTGAACCAAACTTGCCACCTGTGATCATTAGAGCATTTCTGTTTCAACACATTTGGTCCCATCAGAGTGAATATATGATCCTTTAACAGTAAGATAATGACAGGAGGCAGTCACAGCTTTACTGAGACTGTACTGTGAAACCCTCAAGGTCAAATCTGGGTCACTGTGTGAAAATAATAAGGAAGAGTTAGTTACAAACAGACAGGACTCAGGTGGTTGCATCATGATGAATGAAACATTGATGATTGGCGATACAATGAAAACGCATGTGAGAACATGACAAAGAGGAATCCATACAATGAGGACTTGGCTCAGGACCATACACATTCTTTAAGAATGGAGCAGGGTGTGTGGAAAATGCATGAAGGAAAAGACGTGTATTGACAAGACGTTTAGGCCCAAAAGAAAACAACTAAAGAGCCTTAATAGCAGAGGATAACAGATAAGTCAGCGTGGATTTAAAGTGTCAGTGCTGGGATTTCCATCCTTTTATCCAACAGCCATCAAGAAGCATTTTCTCGTGTTAAATTAAAACCAGAGCTCCTTCTTGGAAAAAAAATGCAAGTGTTTGTTGGAAGGAGTCGAGCTCTCTTCTGGCACCGAGCACAAAAAATGACTTTAACAGTTAAAGGACTGGGTGACTTGTGGAATTCAGTTGTGCCGAAGATGAAAGCTTTGTGAATCATGAGGGGTGATGGAGAGGCTTTAGCTGCTGTGTGTGTGCGTGCGTGTGTATGTGTATGTGCGTGTGTCGCCTCGGGCCCACCTTTACAACCTGCGCATTGAATGAGCACTCCATCCAAGGTGCGTAAGAGCTTTTAATGCGTTTGGAGTGGGGCGCATTGCAAACGGGGTTATCATAACAAACCACGTTGTCCTCTGGTAGCCTCCTCGCCTGGTGTTTGAACACCTTCTGGTAAATAGCAGGTGAAGTGGGACTCTTGTATCTGAGATGTGTGTAGCCATCAGACGGAACCTGACACCGGTGCGCACAGAGCGCGGAGATCAGGTTGGAAACACGCATCGCAACAGAACATCTCCAAATCGCATTCCGCATACTGAAATCTAACCCGAGGACATCAGGATGTGTGACATAATCCCCAAGACATCTGAAAACCGCGCTCCTCCAAACGGGGGCTCCAGGGGTGGTTTTGGACAGATATGTGGACCTCTTGTTATTCACTGTTTGCTCTTGCAGGGGGAATCTATAAAAGAGGGGCGGACACCAACTGCCCCCAAACGTCAGAGCGCACAACTATAAATCTCTCCAAACCGCCCTCTGCGCCCGGTGCGTTGTTATGCGCAGACATCTGTCCCGCTTCAGTCCAGCATGAGGAGGAGGACGCGTGTGGAAACCCTTCGAGCTGCATAGACACTACCTGACCTGGACAAAAAAATGGAGAGTAAACACCCCCATCTGTGCCGTGTACCATGTCGAGATACTGCAAACTGTTGGCGATTATGAGTTTTTAACGCACGTCTGGATATATCCACGCTGAAACTGTGTTTTTTTAATCAATACGCAGAGGAGTTTGTTGCACTCCGGGAAAGCAGACACCTTTTTGCGCCTCGCTCATGCGCTTGGAGACGCTGATGTCTTCATTGGACTCCTTTCACTGGGAGATGGTGGATCTCTCTCGGATTTCCAACGTGGAAACGTAGCATCCAATTAATCAGCGACTGCAACTGGAGCCAGTGAGGCGCAGTGGCACTCGGTGGGCGCTCTTCAACACCTACCTTTGGACTCCAAACGTGTGGACAGACGCATGGTTCGGTCGGTGCGCTGGATCGGAGTTCATGCAAACCACACCTGGCGCACCGTCTCTTATTTTGTTTCCCTGTTCGGACACAAACTGAATTTCAACACGTTTCGAGGAAGTTTTTTGTTTTGGACTGTGGCCGTTGAAACGATTCATTGCAGCTGAATCAGCTCGGGACACTCAATGAGTCGCGTTTTCTGTTTGGATCTTAACGCCAACAGCCGAGCGAGTTTCAGGTCTGCATGGGCCATATTTAAAGTAAGTGAAGCTTTTATGTTTGCACCATTTGACATTTTCATATCCTTCGATTGTCTGTGCGTAAAGTACCAAAAAACGCGCTTCACTCCAGCGGTTCTCGCAGAAATAACAAACTAAAACGGAAAATCCGACTCGTGCTTGTGTATATCACTTGTTGGGACTTTTTGCATTGCATGTTAAAGCCCAGTATTTATCCATGCATGGCTGTTTAGGTTTACTGCAGACTCAACATGCCATTAGACGGAGTCACGTAAGCTTTGGGGATCGCCATCTGGCCAACTCGCACCATTATTTAGGCTATCGGTGCCAATCTTTTGGTGCGTGCTTTAACCAACGCATTTTGTGTGTGTGTGTGTGTGAGGCGCACCCTCCTGATATCACAGCAGCAGGAATGTATCATTTTATAATCCCAGTCTGACAAATAAATAAATAAACAAACAAACAAGTAAATAGCAAGCTGCTGGTTATTCATAAATCTTTGTAATTTTAAAAACAATGCGGCACTTTTACGCACAGTTTTACGCATTCGTTTTATCATTCTCTCCATTTTCTGCCTCTATATTTTCTGGATATCTTGACTTCATCAAGCACATTTAAGTTAATTTTTTCATTGTGATAAATTTTTTATAGTAGGTTTACTCTGATATTCATGCTTACAGCAACACCATGAGACAAAGTGTGGATCAAAGTCTCCTGACATGATGGCACATAGTTATTAATATAGAATGAGTCAGTGGAGCTTAGGCCACATCACTTTGATGACTTCATTACAAACAAAAGTTGGCCTCCACCCAGAGCATGCTAGGATTTGTTTTATTCTAATGTTTTGTTTGTTTCTAATCAGTTAGTTTTATCACCTTGTTTCCAATAAAACATCCTCTCTTATTTATTTTTCACAGCTTTCTTCATAGGAACTGAGTCTAAGATGAAGTTATGGGATGTTTTGGCCACGTGTTTGTTGCTCCTGAGCTCTGCTGCTACACGGCCTCTCTACCAAAACACTCAGCCCGCCAAGAGGACTTACTTCCCCAGCAGCTACAGTGATTCCACGTCCCTGTCTGTTGAGGACGAAGAGCCAGCGTTCCAGCGCAAAGACCCCAACCTGCAGGAGATCTCTATGGAGAATCAATGTAAGGCTCAGCGGCGTGTTTTGACAGAAATCTTTTGAGGTGTGAGGTCACTGTGACAGTCATTTGAATGGTTGGTAATTGGCTTGTGGAAACCTCTAAGAAAAACATGCACCCAACCATTCACATGTCAAGGGAGAAGTGAAATCTCACATTTGTTTTGTCTTATCATCATTCACAGCTATGTGTCGACTCTTGACACCACGTATAGGTCATACTCCGGGTTGCATTTTAAACCAGGGCAGCTCAGACTGTAACCCAGTTGGTCTGCGGGCCAAGTAATTTGGCCTTTCCTGACTAATTACACTTGAGAAACAGCGTGTAAAGCGATATCCATGTGGGCTGAGCCACCAGTGGAGAGTCCCACATTGATAACGCTCTCAGACGAGCAGGTTATCAGTAGGAAGATCTTAATTTGTATTTTATTGCTGCTGTGGTTTACATACACTGGTGTCAAAACAAGCCGGCGACAATGAATTAAAGTCGGACCAGCTCGGACTGTTTTCCCTTCTCCCTTTGTTTATGCTCACCTCTGCGACTGGAGAGACCCCCGATGTTTACCCGTCTGCCAGAAAGTCAGGAATCATGGCGTGTTTTGAAGTGAAGCAGGTCGCAGGGACTTTTTCAGGGCAGTGGCTGGACAACACCGGGGAGTTTAACACATCAAGAGAGAGTTCTGTGTTTATGTTCATTTCAACAGCGACAGTGGGCAGGAATTTATTTTGTTTGGATCAGTGTGACATTGTATCATCTTCACACAGATGGAAATGCTGCCAAGAACTAGATAAGGAATGGAACATTTAGACAAATGTTTGTCCCGCCACCTCATATTCTGTTTGGAGCCGCGGTGACATCACTGATCTTCTGTGTAACCCAAGACCATTAACTATGCACTAATAGTGTAAACAGCACTGTGGCTCCAAGTGGGGTAGGGGTCCTTTTTAGTTTTGCGCGGAAAGTCAGAAAACGGTATTGACTTCACACAAAATCGACGACAACAATTGCACATTTAGACTGATGCAACATTCAGCCAACCAGCATGCTAGAGATTATTCATAGAACAATAAGAATTAACTATGCACAACTTGCATCACAACCCCCCCCCCCGTCTGCTGCCACCAGTCCGGCCTGTCAGCAGGTGTACACTGTAGCCACCCCTGCCTGTCAGGTGACATACAATAGGCCCGTGCTCGACCAGAACAGGTAAAAGAGAAGAGATAGGTGACACTGCAACAAAGGGGCCGGCGTCAACCACAACGCCACCTGCCAGACATCACACCCAGCTGACACACATACAGCATGACGACACACTACCGTATACTCACACGTGCACGCACAAAGCTAATGTAATTAGAGTCTGGGTAATTGACTTAATCTCAGAACAATATGTCTTCATGAGCTTCATACATAGTTTATCGTTGCCAGACCTGCGGGCGTTGGAGTCGGAGCGACGTATCTCCTTAATGGAATCAACATGTAACAAAGGAGGGTCCAAGGCTTTCAGTCAGTCCTGCTCGGAGCAGATGGTGCAGAGCTGTGCCGCTGCATGTTTTGAGTTTCAGGCAGACTTCACTCTGCTGCGTCTAAATGACTCAAAGCATGCGATTCCTTTTCTATTCAGACTTTGAAGTCTCCGCCTTCTAAAAGTACATCCATCATAGATTGAAATGACTTGAAGTACGATGTCACACTGCCTCTCTCTAAGTGGTTGAATTGGCCTGTGTCTGCTTTATCAATGCAGGCAACCGCCGTGTGAAACTGCTGAAAATCCTTTAAAAGACATAACGAAACAGAAACCTGATGAAGGCATTCGCTGTTGAAATGCAAAACCAAGACCGGCCCATATTCCGTTATTTCACGTGCAGATATATCTTTCTGCTTTTGGAAAATCTGAAAATTGAACTGTCAACACCCTTCGACCTTCATCCTCCCAAGAGTCGTCTCAGAGGAGAGAGGAGTTAAACCAGGGCACCTGCACTTTGACGTGAACTACCCTGGACTCTTTTTGCATTCCTCCGTTGCAGACTTATCTATAAATCATTGTGCACGGTTGCTGATCTGCACATTTCTGAGTATTTCTGTATTCAGACAATATCTGTGTTTGTGTCCACACGTGTTTGGACACTTTACCGTCCACATGCTGGATGAAGAGTCAACAACAACGTACAGTATTCTTTACTGCACATCGTTAATCTACAGTAGCTCTACATGTAATGCACATATGTGCCTCTGTACTTTGACGCAAAAACGAAAAACGCAAATTCCCTTTCTGGCAAAAATCAATAGTTGTGTAGTATCTTTCCATTCAACACAAGGATGAGACGTTTTATTTTTGCTCAGACTAAACAAATGAGATATAACATATAATCAGTGTTGGTAGGCAGATGGTTTTCCACCTGTACTTTGAGCGGGGCTAGTCATTTACCTTCGTTTCCAGTCTTTCTGCTAAGCTAAGCTAATGGCCTGTTGGCACATATGAGTGGTGTATTCTTTGCCGTGAAGCAAATAATCAAATTTCCCCAAAAAGCTGGTTGTATCATATATTTAAACTTATATTTAAAGTTTGAATTAATGACTGAATACATGATTGTCCCAAAAATACAGCGTTGATGCCATTCTGCAATCTTTAAGTGAATCTGTTGCTTCTTCTAGATGACATCGCGGGTCTCTATCCAGAGAAGTATGATGACGTAATGGATTTTATCGAGGCTACCATCGGACGACTCCGGAGATCGCCGGATCCCAGCGGCGGCTCCAGGGGCCGGAGGGAGCAGAGACAGAGAGGAGCAGCAAACACGGGCGGTGCGAGGGGCGAGGGGAGAGGACATGGCGACAGGAGGCGGAGTCGGGGGCGAGGGGGCAGCCGGGGTGGCAAAGGGGGCCGAGGCGAGAGGGGACGGGAGAGGATATCGGTGCAGAGCCGAGGCTGCTTGCTGAAGGAGGTCCATCTCAATGTGACGGACTTGGGGCTGGGCTACCAGACTAAGGAGGAGCTGATCTTTCGGTACTGCAGCGGCCCCTGTGTCGAGGCCGAGACCAACTACGACAAGATCCTGAACAACCTCACGCACAACAAGAAGCTGGACAAGGACACGCCCTCCCGCACCTGCTGTCGACCAATTGCGTTCGACGACGACTTGTCTTTCTTGGACGACAACGTTGTGTATCACACACTGAAGAAGCACTCTGCCAGGAAGTGTGGCTGCGTCTGAGGACGACTCACTGAAAATGACAGACAAGGAGCGTCAGTGAACCAAGGATCACCTCTACAAGCTCACACTGCAAACAGAGGGATGGAAGAGAATCGTCTCATTTCACACTCAGTCCTCCAGATGTTTTGAGCTGTGTGTGACTGTTCAGACACATGCAGACATGAATCAGCTGTGCACCAGAAGAACACAGAAGAATCCGTACTGTTACACTAAAGACGGGAGAGTGGAGGAAAACGAATGACTTTGTTTGGCTTGTTCTCCAGAAGAATTCATTTTACCGAGAAAGTTTTCCTTCACCTCCTCCAAAGACTGCGGACGAACGCAGAGATTTGAGGAGCCAAATATTTGCTGATCAGCTGCAGTCAGATTTACCTCCACTGCACAGTCTGGCTATCGACATTTACATTCACAGCCAAGTGATAATAGAAAGACCGCGCCGGAGTTCAGCAAAGACTTTTTGGTGCATCCACATAAAATCCAGTCATATATATATAAAAATATATATATATATATATATATATATATACACGTGTGTGTAAGAGGTATATTTATTAAGATGGAATTAACTTATTGTTATTTATTTCAAACCATTTTATGAAAGACATGTCATTTTTCTTATTTATTTAAATGCTTCGTTTGTCCTGGACGGTGCCAAAGTGGAGCAATTTCTCATGAAAAACATCTTACTCCATAACTGCTAAACACACACATCCTAAAAATGCTTCTTCGCTTCACTTAGATTCCAGGGTTTCTCAATTCATGAGTCCAAAACAAATCTAAAATAGGAAAAGTTAAAGGAGACGGAGGAGGGGACCAATAGAAGATGTAGATTGAAGTGATCTGTTGTTTTGAGTGTTCTTAGGGACGGCAGGGTAGATTTTTATTTTATTTTGGGACAATTCACCTCATTTTCACCCACTCGTGAAGTCAGGGGACTTCAGATGTTGCTCTCTCCTCATCATCCACGTCATTTTACTGTATGTTTACAAAGAGACTGCTGTTTATTTTCAAAGTAAATGAAATAATCCAGAATCGCCATGATTCCTGATCTACCGTCACACCAGTCGTCTCTCTGAGGATCTGTAGGTGCCTTTCAGGATCTATCCTTTGAGTCACGGAGTACAGAAGCTGCTAGAATACCTGCCCATCAGCGTCCGTTACCCGAAACCTCATTCTGGCCTCGCACCAAGTCTGAGCAAAGGCTTTGCAGCGGTTACCGTCCCGATAGGCTTTAAAGTTCACGGGACGGCCTGTGTATCTGCCTCGGCTCTGACAGACAGGTCTTACTCCCTGAAAAGGGGATTTGAAATCAATCCTCTCATTTGAGTCTTAACCAAATATCCCCTACGGCAAAGGCATTTTTGGTGACAGCAGTTTAAGGACGATCTAGCTACTGTAAACTGATGTAAATATCTGAAGAGGAGACGTTTCCACAGGAGAATACGAAGACAATGGGTCGGCTCAGTTTCTTTCTACATACATCTGTAAGTTTATTCCCAAACTTGAGCAGAAATATACATCCAGGAAAACAGGAGGCTCTTTAAAGGCATGTTGCTGTGCCCATCGAGACCCGTGGTTTTAAGTGGAACAAAGAGAGCCCTCGGGTGGGTCTTGATGTTAGCACGGATTAGGGACCAAGGTATCTGTGCCCACCCAGCAGCAAGCAAGCCAGCTTTACTGTGTAATCCCCCTGCAAACAGAACAAATCCACTGCATCAGGCTGAATTTAGGCCAAATACTACATAGAGGGAGAAAAAAAAAAACACTTCAGCTTTTATCGCAGCATACCTCATCAATTGGATCATCTTCCCCTTTAACAACTGATTTGTGCGTAAGCCTTTCCAGATGAGAATGTGCAGTTAGGAGATTTCCCAGAAGCCTCGGAGCGCCCCGCCACTCTTCGATATACCATACGTTAAAGTGTGTAAACTGTGACCACCCGTCCTCTCATCGTCACCACTTTGTTTTTGTTTTTTTGCTCAACTGCTCCTCTGGGATTCGTCCTCTCGTTTTCACGCAAAGGTTAAGAAGCAAGAGGTAAAGATGCACAGGAATCCTCAGTGTTAATATTAGAAGAAGGGATTGCCTCTGTGTTCACTCCTTAATGTGTTCAACACCTCCGTGGGAAAAAGAAGAGACAGAAACCTGTCATGTCATGTCTCACTTGTTTTGTGTTACAGAACCAAAGCTCTCTGCAAACTTTATTTTTGTACAATATTCATTTTATAACTTTTTACAGAATTAAACTTGTTTCTATTAAATGACTGTGTCTCCTGGTATCGTGCCATGCACAACACTGCTCCGGTGCCAGATGTTGCTAATTTTGCCCGGGACGTGTTTATACGAGCATCATGCAAAATTGCGGGTGAAAATGTGGGTTAAATGGAGGATGGTTTGAGCGATGGCCTCTACGCTAGCGGCCGTCCTCTTCTGTTCTGCATTCCTGAACGCCAGCCCAGGGTCGTACAGTAAACAAAAGCGAGCGGGGAAGCGCCACTGAGCTGTAAATCAAGGGGCTGGCGAATGTTTCCACTGTGCGAGGAAGATATGTAAATGCTGATGAGAAAACCGCAGCAGAGGTGCAGACAGTGAGTCAGTGAGCAGGGGCTCAAAGTGTGTACACGATGTATAGATAAGGTTCTACAAGAGCTATATAGGGGAAAGTCCATTTCAATTCTTGTCATAGAATTATACTATATGTCCATTTGCAAATCTTTGGACCTCAAAGTACTGACAATTAGAATAATGCAGTATTTCAATATTTGAGTCTTAAAGCTGTGAATATTGTTTTCTTGCATCACTGAAAAGAAGTTATTTAAATTCTGAAGCCTAATACATTTTAAAGAACCTCAGATAAAACTGTGTTTTCATCCTCATTTTTAGTTTTAAGAAGTGAGAAAATGAACTACCAGAAAACGGCTACCAGGTGGATGTACATTATTGTTACAAAGCATATTAGTAGTTCCTGGTGAGAACTGCATCAAAAGCAACTGAGACATTTAAGTCAGGCACGTTGTAGCTTGTGCACATGATTTATTTAAGCGATCGTCCAGGGACACCACAGTGTGTCCACATACCTTTATGTATAAGGCAGAACACGACATCGCTAAGCAACGCACAAGTTAATGATGCTCTCCTCTGTACAGTGAGTTTAAGTCATTAGTTGCTCACACCTGTCTGAACGTTAATATGTCCGCAAGTCTCCACTACGTCCTGCTGAAGGACACACTGAGCGTTTCAGCTTTTGTCAGTCCCAGCATGCACCTGTTTGTTACACAACATGGCAGGTGTGTTTGATTTGGGACGTGGTCGCCGCGTGGTGCATCAGATCAGCAGCTTGTTCTACGCGCCAGCTGCTGTTTTCATTTTCACGTGTTGTGTTCTCAAACGTATAATCGTAACATCCTCGTGAGGTGCTGGATTTTACTCTGACGTTTTAATTAATTTAAGTTTTAAAAATAATATTCTTGCAGTGAAATTGTCTGTAGAGGTCAAGCTCTCTTCTCCTCATACACATGATCGCATGGTGGAGAGGATCTTCTGCCCCATGAAGACTGATCTCCTCCTTTCTACTTTCACTGCACTTTAAAACACTGTCACTGCCTCAGTCCTCCCATAATTCCCATCCTGGTATTTCTTTGTCTCATAGAGATTTTATGGCCAGCGGACGTTTGCCAGGATCCTGAGACACTCGGTTGTCTGCTTGTGATTTTGGTCGGGTGGGAACGACACAGGCTCATTCTACAGTTTCTCCCATTGTTAGTCACAGAGTACTAACACCAGCTCATTGACAGTGTTGAGACTCTCCACATCTGAACATCAGAAGATAACATCAGATGTCAGAGGGAGTCTCTGTCGTCTCGTCAACAAAAATCAAAGCCATCATACGGTGACATGAACAATGTGACTCAAGCTGTGTTTGAAACACTGGCATGTTGTGGGAAGAGGTTTCATTCCAGAGAGATGTGCAAAGAACTCCAACATGGGTTTCATTAGGTCTGCATGTTGCGGGTGGTTTTCTCTTTCAGTTAAGATACATATTGACACTGTGAAGGTCATTCGAGGTATTTGAACAGAAAGAGAAATTCCACATCATTATGTTTTTCAACAATAATCCAACAAACAAATAATGTATAGTTGTGGCCACACCTACGTTTATGATAAAAACTTAGGCATGAAAGCAACTTAAATGTGTATTTTACAATCCTAACACCGGTTTCATGGACTTCATTAGCAAATTAAAAGCTAAGGGGTGACTGTGAGATGTAGTTCAAACTGAAAAAGTTAGTTGAGATATTTTGTATTAGAATGAAGATAATTAATTTCAAAACGTAACCATGATTCATCAGTGTTTATTTAAAATAGGGAGTTTGTACCGTGTATCTACAGGTTTGAGCTAGTGCCTTAAAAACAAAGATATTTGGCTGAGGAATTTATTTGATTAGCTGATAAAAACAGATTATTATCTCCAGATTTCACTAAGGATAAAATATATCACTGTTAAACAAGTTAACACTTGTTTCTTTATATCAAGGTAGAATCCAGTATGTAGAAAAACCTTAATTAGCAGATACCTGGATGAATTCCTGTATATCACGTTTAACAAAACAGTTAACCTTTAAAACATTCTCCACAGGCTGATTTAAAACAGGCTGATTTATTTGCATTTCTTTGCATTTTGCAAACTTCTGTGGCAGACTGTTCTTCATAGTTCATGAACAGAACCAGACCACAAAATCTGGAGCTGATTTAAGAGGCATTAGCCAACTCTGGAGACGTGTGAGGACAATAGAAACTATGAAAATAAAGGCTGTTCAATCAAAACAGACACAAAAATCCAAAAAGCTGATGAATTTCAATGAAAAGAAAATAAACTCGTTTAAGATTATATGATGTTTGCCAAGTTCAAATGCCTGCACGTTAATGTGCTGACGCTCAAAACAGAAGCAAACATGCACACTTAAAAAACAAATACCAGGAGGGAGGACAGACACTGTACAACTTAGTCATTTAACTGATGCTCATATGCAGAGTTTCTGACAGTAACTCAATTTATAGGATTGATCCTGAAACATTATGGCTGTGGTGCATTACACCAAACCACAAGCTCACCCCATCAATTATCCTTTACAAATAAAATGCTGTTGAAAACCTCTCAGATCTTGCGTTTCTTCCACTCTGGCTCGTTCTCAGCTTCCTCATCCTCCTCTGATTCCTCTGCAAACAAAGGCTCCGGCTGGGTCCTAAAGGGATTCACAAACACAAGAGCAAAGCAGTGATTAAAGAAAACAACCACGATACATGGCAGAAATTTAAGAAGTTCGAGAATTCAATTTCAGTGTTTCAGACAAATGATCTCTTCTATTCAGGCCAACTGAGCCTGAGGAAAGTTTGGGTTTCAGATGTGGCATGAAGCAGTGGACTGGACAGTAACTCAGAGACCTGCTTTTCACTGTGCTGCTCGTCGGAAGAATCAACTTGAGACTATTCACCTGAATGAAAGAACGAGTTGCTAGTGGTGTTCGTCACCTGATCTAGTATCTTGAACAAAAGATAATTTCCCTGCAGCTCTGTACATGAATCTGTTTGACTTGGCTCGCAGCTTTGTTCCACACTTTCATACTGTCGCTGTCTGAGTGTGATAGGGATCTGAAGTGTAGCAGTAAAACTGTTCAGCTCTTTAAACATTCATGAGTCACACCAGTAGGAAGAAACCCAAGTACTATCACAATAACACGAGAAGAAGTCAGAGTATTCATCTTACACTGTCTGCTAATGAAGAAACAAGAGACGATGAGCGAGTGAGACACAATGAGGTGGATGTTTGGGGTGTGAATGAGTTTTTACAAATGAAAATAGCAGTTTTTCTCACTGTGTGTACGCCGGGGCGACCCAGTAAGGGTTCTCTGAGGCGTCCTTGGCGTGACGTAGGATGGCTGCTCGTGGGTCACTGTCATCTGTTTTGTCTAAAGCGATGTTCTTCACGATGAACGACGACAGCGTGCCACCGTGAGCTGCTACTCTGCCTCCACGACCTGTCAGGACACAGGATCACCGCGTTAGACACACATACAGAAAAGCGTAACATCTTCTAATGTTGGATTACAGAATTTCTTTGGCGCCCCCTACAGTTACAACCACATTGGCAGACAGAAATTCCCACCACTGTACCTCTTAAAACCCACATGATGTAAAAAAGTAAAAAATTGAATGTACCCAAAGGCCAGACATTTACTAATGAAGTGAGGACTGACATGGCAGTCTGCTATTGGCCGGTCGTTGCTACCAGATGACATCACCACGTGTTAATCTACCATAATCTCTGTGTAGAGTCGCATCACTTAGCATCAAATTCACTCAACTGTGTAATCGCATGGACAGATAACAATAAATGAATTACTAGTGTTTGTAAATACACAACTGAAGCGCAACTGTATTTTAATTCAGTTCATTACACACAGACTATGACTGGATTATATTTTTCATATAAAAGCTTCAAATACTTCTTACTATAATGAGATGTGCACAAAAGGTTTGAAACAGTTTTTAAATCATGAGCAGTTTATCACATTTTGAGCTTTTTATCACTTTGGGTCGTTTTTGTGCAGTTGTTCCATTCTTGTTTCACAAAGCTGCATAAAAGCTGCAGTGAGCTCTGCTGTAGCTGGAGTGCGTCTACGCTGCTGGCTGAACTTTACTACACTTAATGGAGCCTCATGGGGTAAAACATGTCCTGCTTTCCAGAGAGGACATTATTATGGTTGTCTTAAAAGGCCAAGGCTGGGACAGGGACATGCACACATATCAATACTGTACATTCACATACTTAAACACGCAGGGATTCCCTGCTGTACTGGGGCAGGGGGGTTGCTTGGGGATCAAGAGGCACCTCTTTCAATGCTTGTAAGCATTCTGCCAACCACGAGCATTACCTTGCACTTATGCGAGTTAATTCACACTGAGGATAAACAATATAAATACAGCCTGTCATCTAAAGACCACTGGCATGCTATCAAGCGGTCAAACTTATTTTCATGAAAGGGACCTGCTTAACATTTTATCTGCCCAAGGAGACAGTTTAAACAGCATTGTTCAATCTGAGAAACAAAAACTTGCACTTTATTGCACTGTGGAACTATGGGACTGTTGTAAATATATAGTACTGGGGGACTAAGTGGGAAAAATAACAGTGAAAGTGAAAAGATATAAGCCAGCTGGAACACAATAAATCAAGAAACGCTGTCTGGCACCTTTGCCTGTTGGAATGAGATTTGATTTGTATCCATGAATATGCATAAGGGTGGTATTTGCGGACTTGTGTATTGGAGTAAAAATACAAACAGACTGAAAACGGGTTCCAGAGAAAGTCGACAATGCATCATTATGTCCCAGCAGTTAAGAAATATGAGGCAACAGCAGGCTACGATGAATCTTAGAGGGGCCAAGTGGGAGCAGTGCTGTGAAAGCTCTGCACTTCAGCTGGGTTGCATCATGCTGAACACATCAACAACTGTGGATTTGAACATTTTCCTCAAACAGAATCATGCATCCATCCGCCAATGAACATGACTTATGTTTTAAAGAAAGAACCGAAGCCATACCTTTTTACTTTATTCATGTTTAATGACAGTACTTTTTTTTTTGCACATTACATGCCTTGTCGACTAGGGACATAGATAGAATATCCTTTATATCTTCCTTTTTAATACTGTATTGTTTTTAATCTTATGTACCAATAAAAGCAAAGCAAAAATAAGTTACCTGGTCCCGACACTGGAGGCTCAGGCTTGTGCGACTTCTTGGGGTCAAGTCTGTCCTTTTCCAGCTGTTTCCGTGTACTCCGCTGTCGGGCCTCTCTGAACATGGGTAACGCATGAGCTGGAGAAGCACAAAGTAAACATGGATAATCAAGTTGCTTAGGTAACTGCAAGATCACATAACACAGCCGCCACACAAATAAGCAGGCAGAGTGTCTGAAGATATGTTCGGTGTTTGCAGCCTACGTATGCAACCCTGAACGATGACAGAAATGTAAAGCTGCGTGTGTTTTCAGAAGGCGCCAAAAACCAATCTCACCTACTACTACACCTCACGAAAGACGTGCTTGTGTTTGCATGAAAATACACACACACCTGTTGATCTCTGGCAATGTCTCTCCATTTGTGTACTCTTTCTGCCATAGTGCACACCAACATATTCATTATATCCCACATGTTTAGATTCAGACAATTACTCTTCACACTTCGGTGAACACTGTCGCAATAAAGGCCCGCAGCACTTAAAACCACGAGTGTGCGAGTGAACGCGTGCATGAGTAAGTGTGAATGACTGCCCTCAAAAGGTGGGACAGAGAGTGAGTGTGTGCACGGCCGTTTGTGTAAAGCGAGTGGGCGCTCAGCTCTTATCCTCAGGGGTTACAAAGAGACACTTTTTTTTTTTAAAGGGCTAGATAAAGTGATTTTCCATTCAGGAGCCCTGTCGCTGTTCAATGTTAATTCTTCTCCTCCACGCTACATTAAGCAAAAAGGTTACTGTTAACAGATTCCCTCGCTTTTCTCAATGGGCCATCACTTGCTTCCTGTCCCCTCTAATTTTCCAGTGCCAGGGCATCAAGTGCGTCACTCATTGCTTGTGTCAGTCAAAATGTCTGCCTTCTTCACACCCTGTTGGCATGGCGATGAAATCACATGATGCGTCTGAAACGGCTGCAGCCGCTCAAACAATAAATGGTGTCTGAATTGGGTCTGAGCAGCCAATCAGGGGCGACGTGTTGGCAGTTGTTCGGTTCCTGTAGGTTCATGACTTCAGTGTGGGGACAAAGCACTATGAGGCACGCACAGAAGAGATGATGGCCTCGTGTGTTGGTAATATGACAGGATGACGGGTTGGGGTGAAGTGTGTGTGGACAGACACTAGCAGGAGATCACGCAGCAGAGGTGGGAGAGGTGGCTGTCCTTAGCGTGATCTGCTGTGACTACAGACCACATGGACCTCATGGCTGTTGCATGGCACAGTGCCCTGCGGCTGTCGATCCACTCATCCACACTCCCTTCCATCAGCTAATGTGCCTGTGAACGCCCTGAACACTCTCCTCACGAAGTCCCCAGTGTGAGAGTGTGTGTGTTTGCATGTTTGTGTGTGAAGACAAAAAGGGGTAGCGTGTTTCTTGAAACTTAAAAATATGCTCTTCCGGTCATGTCATGGACTTGGAAGGCTGGCATTGTTTTGGTAGTGCACGTACTGCCGTTTTATGTGGAGAGCACTGTGGAACAGATGGGGTAATGGCTCAAGGTGAACTTAGCTGCTGGAGGGCTTTGAGAAAGCCACTTCACTGATTGTTTACCGATTAAAAGGTGATGTGTAAAATGCCATGCATGAAAAGAGGAGAGAGCATAGAAATAGGATCAAAGTTCATTAAGTGGCAAACTGTTATCCTTAGAAGGTACTGTAGGTATAAAACTGTGCGTGTGTGTGTACACAAGTGCAGACAACCAATAACTTACGTGTGATGATGTAATCTTGTGTTAGGATCTCTGTGTGCTTCTCTTTCCGTTTGCTTTTCACCACACACAGCTTTGCCCCTCTAGAAAAGAGCCAGTTGGTTACAAAAGATGTTGTTTGAAGGTGTCACATAGAAAACAAGACATTAGCGTAAAGCCCAGGTCTTTTCTTATTCACCAGAAAAGACTTAGACTAGTGTTGATTTTGTTAATGAAAACTATAACTGAATATGTTCTTTAACAAGCTTTTTTCCATGACAAAGACAAGACGATACAGAATCAACGTCATTACAACAAACTATCTCAACATGAGATATCTTTGACAAACAAGACAAGATCAAATATTAAATAAAATGTAAAAACTGGTGAAGACTTGCAGAGTAATTTACTACAAGTTAACATTTATAATATCAGGACTTTGGAGAAAGAAACAAGAAAAAGAAAACTGCTGATAAGAATACAACTAACCTCGACTGGATGGACTGAAATATCCAACACAAACTAAAATTCCATATATTAAGTATACTTACTCAACAAAGCCTCTGACATACCAGATAATCTACAAACTAACAAGGATGTGTGACACTGATTTAAATTCATCACACTAACCACAGCCTAATATTACCTGTACAATCAAGCTGCATTAATTCAATTGTTGTCCGAAAAGCATGAAAAATAAGTCATCGTGATGCATAGTGCTGCATTGAGTGACATGTTAGTGATTGGGAACAGCAATGAAGGATTCAGTCATGGTATTTAGTTTGACAAACAGAGACAGATGTTGAACTTGAGAAATATCTAGAAACATTTGGGTCAAATATTTTTATCTCTGCCAACTTCACAACAGCATTTTTAACGTGAGTTAATGGGGCAGTTGGGCAGATGTCCTGTCTCTGCTACACTTCCTGTGTAGCTTATTCCTCTATAGAGTTCAATAGCACAGCTCAAGCTACAGAGACAGTACTGCTAAGTAGAAATAAATCCATTGTTTTGGTGGTTAAAAGAAACTCTTAGTGGCAGTTGGTGGTTTTGGTGATCAGTATAAAGAAAATAACACTAAACATTTCCCTGAAGGTCTAAACCGCACATACCTGTGGCTTTTGAAAGGATCGTAGTAGACCTTGGCCAGTCCATTCCCAGTTCCCACCATTATCTGGTTCAGTTTTGGATGCCACAGGCAGCGGACGGCACTCTAGAACACACACAGAAAGACAGAAACATCAAAATACAGTTACTGAACAATAACTGAAGAACGTCATGCTTTGGAATAGTAGCTCACATCAGGTAGCGAACAACTTTCTCTATTGTGGGTCGGATTAGCGAGGGTATTTCTGCTTCTTGCAGGCAGCCATCGTGTTTTATTGTCCTATAAGTATTGAGTGTGTGACCTGGGTTGGTTGTGGTACAGCGGGGATCAGACCGAGCATGCTCTGCTGCTCTGGTTGACTATATTTGGTTGTTGGGATGAGGGCTGGATCCCTCAGTCTGTGTGTGACAGATGGCCCAGTGCCAACAGACAAATGTGACCACATTTATCCAGAGGTGTGTGTGTGTGTGTGTGTGTGTGTGTGTGAGAGTGTGTGTGTGAGTGAGTGAGAGGCAGAGAGAGAAATACAACCACAGTTGTTGGACAGAGATAAAGTCTCTGTTCAGTCTGTGATTTAGATGTTTATAGTAAAGAGCTTGTCTCCCTGCTGTCATCCCTTCTTTCTTTACACCCATTGCTGAAGTATCACAACCTTCTGTCACAACACATCTTAAAGAGTGTCATCTTTAACTCCCATCTATATTCATTCGGGTCAAAAGTCTGAGACCCCTTTCCTATTGTCTTGAATGAAAACATGGTCTTACTTTTGATACCACTGTAAATGTGGTGTGGGTATACAGTATGTTCTGAAGTTGGAGAGATTTTTTGAGGAGTGTGTGCTGCGACTTTATGCGGAGCATAGAGGGCTATCTGGGGGGCGGGGGGCTAGGACAGGAGCGCAGGATCGAGGGTGGGGGTAGGACTATGACTGGGACATCCAGATTCTGTGATGGTGAAAGCTGCTTAGCTCCCAGCTGTTCCACTTCCCACCATGATACCAGCGGAAGGAGTCTCAATCCCACAAATGCGCGCGATGCGCGTGCACACAAACAGACCCACACAAGTTGAAGAATGTACACATATAAGTACTCATACATATAGATACAGAAAATCAAAGTATGGCTAGTTTGTGTTCTAGAAATGATAAATTCCAAGAAAAACATAATCACATAAATAAAACGTACTTAACATAATATAGTTCTATACTTTCACACAAGGATTCAAATTAATTAAATAGTTTTCTGTGAATTACTTTAATTCACTATCAGCACAGTTGGCTACAGTAATATTACAAGTAGAGTTCTACACTATAGCAGCGGCTCAGTAATAGTGTGCGGCTCGAAGGACAGATGAGGGTTAATCTGCTCAACCAGATCATGAGCCAGCTGTAATTGATAGAAAGATCTAGATGTGCTTAACATCAGCCTCATATATGGAATATATAAATAAGCCTCAAGAAGATTACATA
The DNA here is from genome assembly GCF_024713975.1 of Paralichthys olivaceus. Lineage (NCBI taxonomy): Eukaryota > Metazoa > Chordata > Actinopteri > Pleuronectiformes > Paralichthyidae > Paralichthys > Paralichthys olivaceus. The sequence goes on from NC_091110.1 coordinate 12,257,691, forward strand.
TAAATGATTTAAATAAAGTACTTAATAACTACAAATTGATTGCACTGTGGGTGTTGCATATCACAGCATAACCTCCTGTAAATTAAAGGAGAATGGTGAGGCTTCTTCTTTTTCACTTTTTTCAAAGTTCTGCAAAGTTAAAAAGCCCAAAGTAAACGGATCTCCTCTCCTCAACAGAAAACATCACTCCCGAAACATATTGTCAGTTGTCCGGTCAATATTTCCTGTATGCCTTACATTTACATAATGCACGTCTAGCAGTTTGTCTGACAAGGCCCTTCAGAAAGTCAGGTAAAGCGAGAGCGCAGACTGGAAGACCAATCACAACACGGTGGGCTAGCTGGCCAATAAGAGCAGACTGGGCTTAGATTTTAAAGAGACAGGAACTAAAGCAACCAAACAGATATACTGAAAAGAGGAACTGCAGCGATTAACAGAATGAGAGAAGTGATGTGTTTTCAGAATATTAGCGCATTTAAACCTCTTAAAGTAATAACACAGAATTAAAATTATTCCCTGAATTTAAACATAATGTGTCTCTTTTAATAAATTATTCTGAATTGTTAAACCTGCAGTTTTTCGCTCCAAAGATGCTTTAACATGTATGTATCATGACCAATTGAAGTCTGCGGTTTGTGGATGTGCTTCAGTGTAAATGTGTAATGGGTTATGAATATGCCTGTCATGGTTGCTTTAGCAACTGAGACAGTCCCCACATGCAAGGGAAGCAGAGAGTTAGGAATTCTGTTACACTCTGCAGGTACTGTCAAAGCTGGAGAAATTCATCCGGTGCTCAGCAACACGACACAGAACGGCCCCAAATCAGGCAGCAAAACCAAAATAAAAGTGACAACACAGTGGAGTTCAGAAAACTGCCTGTTCAGACCAAACAAATCATTCTGTCAACGGTGGAACAAGCAAACCACAGAGAGCAGAGCAGCCTCAAACAGGCCAGTTAAGTGGAGCCCACCCCCAGGTGGATCCACTGAGATATCCACATCCAAGTACAGCCCAGTCCAGTCCAATAGTAAGACTACTTTCCAGATATTCAGAGCAGCATGTTTATACTCTAGGAACCCCTGTTTAGGCTTCACGTCCACAAAATTACATCACATCGTGAAGGAGGAAACTTTAATCAGTCAGTTCTTCAGTAGCAGCCTCCTATAGGCCGTCAGCTAAAAATACCAAAGGCTGATGGGGGATAAATAAGAAAACAGCCACTCACCCAGTATGTGTGCTGATTATGAAATAAAGTTATGTAGCACTAATGGGACACAACAGCTGTGTGCCTTGTTTAGTCTCTGGCGAGTGTGTACACTGCTTCTGACAGAGTGGCTGAGTTACACAGGCCAAGTGAATGCAGGGTAGGAAAATGCCACGGTTAGCACTTCAGCAACACACTGAGTGGGTACATGTCCAGGAAGTCTGTACCCATGTCCAGGACGTCTGTACCCTTCATTACTATGAAGTACTTAACTGGAACAACAGTGTTTACAGCTTCAGAGATTCACTTGGTAAGATGTACAAGAAAAAAGTTTATCAAGCATGATTGCAGGTGAAGAATGAACAAATAGCAGCTATGGTTGAAGGTTGCAAAAATCACTGTCTATGCAGCAAAACATCTTATTTGAGTCGCAATCTTGAAATCTTTTTTTTTTTTTTTAAGTACAAAGGGTCATTCAGTATTTAAGTTTTGACCTGTGAATAAAACATAGTATCAATACCAAGCTTAAGTATATCATATCAGTGACACTGTAATTATCTGATATATTTCATAAGGTATAGTGACACCAATACAAATCTGGTGTTATCAGATTTTAAATTTAACCAATTATTTACTTTATATCAAAGTTTTCTAAAAGGATGTTTTGGAAAGAGTCACAATTCACACCACAGTATTCGACAAGTAAGATGAGGTAATAAAATTATAGTTATTATCGCAATTTATTTTTGATCAGGAGCAATATAATAAAAGTTCAATATACACTTCCAAACATTTTGGCCATATCACCCTAACCAGATCCAGAAATATAACTTACATTTACAGGCTCAGTGTACTGCAAACTTGCAAGTGCAGTCAATGACACAATGCATAGTGCCGGATGTCAGGTGCATACATGTTATCTGATATATGTGAATACATACACAGAAAGTGCAGGGGGGGGGGTTCACTAGATTTCCATTTGAAAGCTCGATGCTTTGATAGTCAGCAGGGTCTCACCTGGTTCATTCCCTTTTTGATGGACTAAGATAAGCTTAAGAGTGTCTGAAGTATTTACTGAATGGGTCCAGGTCCAGGGTTATGTAGACTGTTTAGTTAGAAATGATTGGTGGCCCTTCCTCTCACTCGCCTGCCTGGTACGACACTTTATAAAGACTGCACTTAAATTCTTGGGCCATCTGAGAGGCAGGTGGTTGATGTAAACATAGTAAATAGCACATTCATCAGGTTCACTGAGTGCACGTCAACCAGATCAACTGATCTGTGGCAAAAACAAAAATGTCTGCATCAAAATTAGTTGAGAAAATGGAGTAATCAATATACTCTGACATGGGTCATTTAACTGAGATTGTTAGAGTAATAGAAAGTTGGGATCAAAGACGGAATATCGAGGATGAATTTTATGCAGAAAGTAAACATCCAAAATCTTTAAATGCATCAGTCCAAAAGTCTAGGAAATGAAAATAGTTAAGTCTGCATGATGTGGTACCACCCTCTCTTTTTTCCATGCTTCTTTAAACCACTTTCTGTTTCTCTTTGTTCCATTAATGTCTAAATACAGAAAAATTAACAAAACATTTCTATGCAATTTTATGATATTGCAGTAATTCATCTCATCTTTCAACTGATGAAAACTGCCACTTAGAAGTTCTAACACAAATAGTATACACTCCAATGTAACATATTTTCTATTCCCCTGCTCTGTTCCTGTGGCCACTCAACACAAAAATGTTGACGCTGTAACTATAGCTATAATGGAGACAAAAGCAATTGATGTAAATGTTGTTATATTCTTGCAATTCTCTGGCTTCAACAGTAATTTTCATCAACTGAATCGGTTGAAGTTAAGAAGAGCAAAAGCATAATTTAAGTACTTTAAATCATTACCATATACATTTTAATGGGCAAGTACAATTAACACAAATAAGCTGTTGCCAAGACGATTGGCAGCCTTTACTAGTTTCAAGAATGCACTGATTTTTGTAACACTGGCTTGGATTTTGTGGAAAATCTGCTGGATTTCTCTCCAGCTTAACGGCTGAGCAGACAGGAAGAGGTTTTTCCCTCCTTCCAGCTGAAGCTTTCTCACAATTTCTCACAATGGCAGACGGTGGAACGAGTGAAAGGCCGATGGAAAAACACTTCGAAATGTTTACCCTCTTTATTAAAGTGTAAGAGAAGACAAACGTCCACAGATTGATGCATGGGAGGATGGGGGTTGTTAAGTTCAAAATAGACTCTCTGAACCAAAGTGTCTGGGGTCTCTCTTTGATGGTGCCTATAGCAATATCCTCACCACAGTAAAAGTGAGAGCAAATGCTAACTCACAGTCTTTGAGTGACACAAGTTGAACCAAACACTTTTAATTCAAGTGGGCTTTACCTGGAAAACACAGTTCAGCTCTGGCATGTTTTTATGTGGTTCAACTTGCAGAAACAGTAGATTAAGACCATAGTGTGACACAGGAGTTGTTAACAAAGAATACCATTCTACCTTAAGTCACAGAAACAGAGAAATCAGTCAATTCAGTTTCAGCATACTGTCATTTTTCTTCAAGTGTCAGCACTGACAGGGTGAGGAAGCTCTAAAATTGTGCTTGAAAGTTTACACTCAGGCTGGAATCTAACAGTAAACCTTTAATTTGGACACATTAATATATTAGTTTAATCCAGTTGCTACTGTTTTAATCCAAGATCTCTGAAGTGGAATTCAGGTCATATTTGGATTAAAAAAGTGACAATAACTAAAAGCAAATTTGGGTTATTTTTTAAATTAAATTTTCACTCTTATAAATTGGGTCGACCAGAACACAGCCCCCCCCTCCTCTCCTCTCAGCTAGTGCAACTGTGCAGTGGTGTGTGAACTTTGTGTGGATGCTGTGCCAAGGTTTGCAGGCTAACAGCAGCTGGCTGGCATAGCAGGAGGATACATACACACCCACACAATCCCAGCTTTTGTCTCTTTCCCCTCTCTCTCAAACATGTTCACTCAAATGGCCCATGTGAAAGTGTCATGCCTGAGTCGAGGAGTCCAAGTAAGAAGCCATTAGCCTCTGTCGGACCTCACTGTTATGACTACAGATACACAGGGGCTAAATCTGATGAAACCAACTTGAAGACAGAGCGAGAGGAGGAGCATGAAGCTACTTCTCCATCTGAGGACAGCACCTCTGCCCTTTTTTTTCTCAGCACCTATGGCTGGTTGCCCTTACCAAATGGATTTCTGGGAAAGCAGGGATAGTCTAAAGTACATATTATGCTAAAGTGTGTGGCAGTGCTGTCTTCACATGTGAATGGAACATGTTTATTGTGTCAGTAGATAATTTAATTTTAAATATGACTTAAAGGCCAAACACGTAAAAGCAGCAAACACCGTCCTGCCAAAGCTTTGTGGGACTTACTTTCTGTAACGAAAGGTCACATCATTCCGATTTCTCCGAATTTGCCTCAAACCATTTTGTAAGTTTCCTTTTTTACCTTCACTTTGCTTCAATAACTCTCAACGACGTCTCCTGCATTTTCCCCCAAATCGTGCTGCTGTTAATTTATCATCCTGGATTCATATTGAGAAAATAGGTATTTTGCTATGTTGCCAGGAATTTATTAGCCTCAGAGACAGTGATTTTAAAGGAAAATAAGTCTAGTATGTGCCAGAGTATTATTTGATATTTTGATTTCATTTGTAGACACAAGAAAAACAAATTTCTCTTTCTGACCTGATTATCAATTCATAGACATTTAAAGCGGAATGGTCAAATGTTAACGGCTGTAAAATAAGACGTTATACTACTGTTGTATTTTGAAGATATAACCATATAATATATCTCAATGCATTTGTGTTTGAGACCAAACTAGTTGCATTGAGAATAAATAACCCCCACATTGATTTCATCAGGTTTTCATTTTGTGTCATTTTGGATTCATTATGTGTCTTTTCCATTGTGTATTAGGTTGTTTTGCTTTATAAACAAAAAATCAAATCAACCATCTGAAAAATATCTAGTAATGAGAGTATTTGTGGTTGTTGTTTGTAAAAACTTACTGCGTTGGTGACTTCTATTTCATAGACTTTCAGGAAGGAAGCTCGGTCAAAGAAGACCAGCTTCCCGTTGCCCTCATCTTTCCTCACCGATGTCCCGGTCACAATAAGCTTGTCGTCTGGGCTGAAACAGCAGTCGGTCCTAATAGAGACATTTACCCACATGCAACATCCGTTTATAATCCACACATTTATAAGAACAAACAGGTGGGTTGTGAATAAAATGACATGAGTCTCACATTGTAAAGTAGTTGGTTAATCCAGTAGCGACATTCACTGGCTTCCTGAAGTTGCGTATATCCCACGTCTTCAGAGTGTCATCACCTAGAAAAGATATAAACAACAGATGAAATGTTAACCGTGATATTTAGTCTGAAGTGTGTGTAACTTTCTTAAAGATTAATATCTTTAAAGTGTGTGTGCCAACTTGTCCTTACTACACAGGCAGTAAGAGTTATTAGTCATTTACATTATATAAATATTCGTGAGTTATTCCTGTTTATCTTTGTGTAAGAAACCTCTTGACTAGATTATGTTAGATATTCTGGTGTTTTTGTTTATATGTATGTCTTCAGAAATTTCCTGATGGCGTGGGTCCTTTTTATTTCCTTAATCAGGAAGGAGATGAATTCATTCTATGCTTCCAATGAATCGCTTCAGTGATCAGCCAATAGATAAACCATAAGATCTGAGCAGAAGCTGCTCTGGGGCATTTTCTTACCCCCACGTGAAGCCAGAGTCATGCCATCATAGGAAAAAGTGAGGCAGGAGGTGTCTGATCCTGGAGTGTGTGCTTGCCGACAGTGGAACTTTGTATGAACCTAGGGGGGAAAAAGAGAAAATAATGTATTGAACACTTATGTGTATATCAGGGTCTGGTGTAGGTTGGTGGTTTATGGTTCAGGAGTGATGTGTAACACAGCTGCAGTCTCAGATCCAGGTCCTGCCTAATGCGCATGAAAGTGAAAGTCTAGTACAGGGGTCACTCCTGTTTATGTCTAATTATAGAGTTGTGCAAGTGACAAAAATAGAAATGCTTGAGCAAATACAGTTTCAAGTTTATTTATATGCTGTTGATATTCATAACAAGCAACTCTGAAAGGGCATTACAGAGAAAGAAAAAATAACTTGATGAAATTGATCATTATCACATGAAAGTTATGGTCCTGGCTTTTAGTGCAGTTTCCATAAACATGCTGCTGTGCTTACTACAGGTAATTAATATTAAAACATAGTTTACAATCTCCTGATGTATTATACTATGAAAGTGCCAATGTTTTACTCCAGTAGCAAACATCTCAGTCTGTCACTGCCGTAACTGAATGACCTTTTCGTTCCCGTCTTAAAAACATAGTTGTTGATTTTTATTGTCCCCTAAATGTCTGACATTCTTCATCAAAATCCATGAATTATTCTCAAGAAGTCAATGAAAAAGACAATGCTAAATTCATCAGTTTCTATGGCATAAAAGTTTACTGCAGCCAGGGCTCCTCTGCAAAAAACAGCCTCTAAACAGCTGTTTTTAATACACACTGCCATAAAATGTAAGAGGAGTTCTCCTGTGGCACAGATATGCGAGAACCAAGTCTGCAGGTAATAATCCAGCACCTGATCATCAATCATTTTCTGACACATACATAAATTAATGGCAAAAAAGCAGCTGTGTAGAAGTATAATTTGTGAACAATAAACAGCAATGAAGAAGACAATGACAGGTAAATAAATACAATTATACTTAAGTTCATGTTACTCCAGCTAACCATAGGTTTGTATTAAAAAAAAAATCTATATGCAAGTAAGCAATGATGCCATCTTTAAATTGCTTGATTCGTCCAGCAAACAGTCCAAACTGGAAATATATTAAATATATTTATACATTGGGTACAACGGCATTTTTTACATATTGACTTTACATTTTTGCCTGATAAATTAACTTAATGTTTAATCAACTGTCAAAAATGAATTACAATTTAAATGGCTTGTAAGTGTCTTCTCCTCCACATCTACACCCCAGTGCCTCAAGCAGTTTTACCTGAGCTGAGTAGAGCCAGAGATCGATCATTACTAGACGCTGGTGAAGCAAGAGCCTGAAAAGTAGGCTGGCTAACACTCAAACAAACATAACCTTGGTTTATACAGCTACACTTTCATTAATTCTCAACGGAATGCAAATAAATCACTGGAAAGGGGAATTGCAGCAATATAGGCTTTTGACCAAGAAAGGAGGATAAGGAATCTCAAGCACGAGTGCAGAAGAAAGATAAGATAGAGCAATATAGAGAAACGCTGGCAAAAAAAGAGCATGGGTGAGTGGCGCGTAAGGTGAATGAGTGATGTGTCCTCATGATAGAAGGAAAGGAGGCCATACTTCACTTCCAAAGTAAATGCAGGGAAGTTAATCACTTGGACGAGACAGATAACACTGTTACCTTGATAACGTGGATTCAACGTTTTCAGGCCTTAGCCACTAAGCCTCTGTAATCTCAGCGGGGATAATTTTCTGCTTCATTTCATCAGCATTTTCATCGAACGCTACCTTTGACTCAATTCCATTTTCCTCATTTGTTATCTCTGATTATCTACCTGTTCTTTATTTGCTACGCTATAATTGAGTTGGTTAAGAAAGTCAAAAGGTCAATTTAAAGTAGAAAAAGTACATTATGTAATTTTTTCAAACCTTTTCTAATTGTGTGGAATAGTTGGGCCACAGGCTATCTCAGGCCTAATAAGTAGCTGCTAAATGTGAAAGGCTGAGCTTAGAGAACTGTCTGGCTTTTTGTGAAAAAAGACAACAAACATGCATTCACAGTGACTACTGCCACTGCTGTTTAATTATAGCTTATACAAACATAACATTCCCATTCAAAGAACAGTCGACGAATCCATATATGGTGGGCACAAGTAGGTTGGGTTGGATCAACGAACTATGACTAAAAGGGTATGCTAATGAAGAATTATCTTGTAATTATCTTTTCTTATGTGGTTTTGCATCGAGCTCAGAAGCGACTCAAAAAAAATCAAGCAGAGACAGTCCAGTTTCTAGTTTGGAAGATAATGAGTGTCTGAGAAAAGCTCTCTGCAGGGCGAGAGTGCCTTTGTTTTCCTAAAACAACTTCTTTATAATCACAGCCACAAGTTTCCTCAGGTCATCTAGTAAGAAAAGTTATGAGCTCTTGTTCGACTCCTGATGAATCATTCTACATAATTTTTTCTTTCTCTTTTCATCTGATGTCTTTATTTGTAAGATTAAGACCATCTGCTTATAACACATGCCACATTTTAACCCCCGTTTTATTGTTGTGCTGTGTTACACTGTGTTCAATCTGGTTCTTTTGCACTGAAGATGAATGAAGCCTGTTTTTACAATACATATTTAAGAACATATCCCAATCACAGACAAACTGATTGAGGAATAGAGATTACCCTGGCACAGAGGAAATGATTGAAAAAAACAGATGCAGCAAGGGAGACGATCATACAATTATAATAGAAATACCAAATAAATGGGAGGGCCGATACAGATCTAAAGTAGTGCCTTTACAAGGTAGCTTGTGGTAATTCTAGCTGCCTATTGCAAACATACACCCACTCCAGCTATTTCTAGAACATATACTGCAGTTGGGAAAGCTGAGTGTTTACTTACTATCCTGATGTTGGCTGGCATTGGTAGATGCCATGGTGTTTGCTTCCTGTGATAATCTACACAGCCGGTTTGTGAAACCAGACTCCCATACACTGTTTGAATCTTCTCTCATGCCTTGTGACATCCTCTGTGAGCTGTGCCCTTCACTCTGGCCAAGAAGTCTCAGGATAAATCGTCATAATTGTGTTAGAATTTTAGAACAGGTGTGCATGCATAGCAGCTTATATAAAATTGTATATACACACATACATGCATATGCAAACTGACACACACTTGCACCTGATCCACATCGACACACATTCAGCAGCAGGAGTTGATAAATAGCTGAAACAACGCAGCATTGGGTTTCATCCTCAGCAGACTATGACAGCAATCTACCGCAGGGCCAACTGTTCCTGACCACACCGGGTATCGCAATATAAATACTGCACGGCTCTGCATGTCTGCTACTTCTATATTTTTACAGCCGCACACCTGAAAGACTTTGTGATGCACACAGTAAAGTCAGTCGTAACATCTCACTCTGACCTTTGTTTCTTTCTGAGAATCAAGTGGCCAAACCGCAGTCCACAACAGCTGCTCTGATCTTTCATGGAAATCAACAAGTGGCGATGTGATGTAAAGCCGTGTGTTAGAGGATCACATTGGATTGAGTGTCCAGATAATTCAATGGTGGGCTTTATTAAAGGGACTGTATATCTCTATATCTAAGTTACACACTGTGTAAAAAAAATGGGATTCTCTTCTGTTGTTGTTTCTGGGTCTTTGTTCAGGAAAGGAATGAGTACAAGCTAAAAGTTGAAGAATAGCTTGAGGAAAAGCATCTTTTCCCCAAGCTATGACTCCACATGTGGAAAGGAATGATTGGAGGAATAATCTTCTGCTGGACTGAGGTCTGTTGTAAGTGTATCTGATCAAGCTGCCTTCAGATAGCATGGTGGACCAGTTTAATTGTGCTCCAAATGCTTCCATAAAGACTGATTCATGGTGTGTATGTACTCTAGCTGGTTATCAAATCCTAAACATTTCCATTGGACTTTTTTTCTGTGTCTGTTTTAATCTCCCATAGCCCCATCTTTTATGAGTTGACATTGATACTGTGCAGTCGCGTTAGAGGATCCTTTTAGGCCGCTGACTAAATGATGGGCTGGTGATCAGTTTATGCAGGTGACAATAATTTATGTTTAACTGGAACAAGAAGATAGAGTGGAGAAAACAGTATCCTGAATTATTGATTAATTTATTGAAATGGGCTCAAAGGAAGAATCACAGAATATAAAAAAGGATCAAGTTAAGTTTTCAGAAAACACATAAAACTTCATAGGGATCTTTGGTCCGGCTCATAACTAAAGATCGATTGCAGTGACAAAGACAGCTTATGGAGAAAACAAGAAAAAGACTGACATGTCCTCTCGTGATAACATTCCCCACTGTGTAGTTTATCAAAACCACTGCTTCTGGGTTCCCACTTTGAAGTCTGGAAACATCTAAGTCCACCAATGACATCATAGCATTCCTCAGGTCTCTGTGGTAATGTTTTGGAACGGAGACCTGCACCCTCAATGCACAATGCGGAGTGCACATTACCTGGCAACCATTTAAATGCAGTCTTGTAATTCTGGCACTGACCCCTCTGGTCAGAGAAGGAGCATGCAATCACTCTCTGTGGCAGTCCACTAAAAGAGCTGTACTTGACTCCCATCACAGGATCAATCAACCAGTGTCAGGGTTCAAGAGCACGATGTGTCATCCTCAATAGCTTCTCTTCAGGCTGAGCTCGAGATCAAGGTCATGTACGTGATTGATCGTGATTGATCTGCCTGCATATTCTGACTATGAGTAATAGCGGCAATACAACAGGCTTCGTCTGAGTCGGGGTGGGAGCTTGCAGTAAAACCACAGAGGTCAACTCCTTTTTAGGGTTGTGGCTGAATTTGAGTCAGAGGCACAGGTTGCTGATTAGGGCAGAGGGCACTGAATACATTCTTGAGCCATTCAGACAAGACAGGCTCCAGTGGTCAGGCAAGAGACATGACTATTGTAAGCTGCTATGGGATGCAGGGTAAATATTTAGATGGAGAAGGAGGGGTATTATATTTTGAGAGCTTTAACCCATTTACTTGGAGTCTGCCGCTACGAGCAGCCCTGGGGTAGAAAGATGGGTGAGTGGAGGCGGAGAGGTGGGAGTCTATTCAAGCTCATACACATTTGCAGGGAAAAAACAACGACCCCCAAATCTAACTGCATTTCGAGTTCTGTGATTTGAAAGTTGACTGTTGGGAGTAATTATTGTGTAGCCTACTTCTCATTTGACTAATCTGGATAAGCCCCTCGGTCTGTCTGTTCCAACTCACTAACAGCAGCTTAATTGTCACTGTCTCTATTCTTATATGAAATAACAGAAGCATTCAACCTTGTCCACATATGGTGCTGGACAGATGAAAACATATGAAGTGGAACAAATGAATGAGAGTGAAAAGAGCCAAAGCATTGAGGCCAGAAAAACGTCTTCTTTCCAGATAGTTCATTAAGCTACACTCACACCTACTTGTCTATATATTCCTGATTGTCTTAGACAGTATAATGTGATATGGGTTTGTTATTTTATTTTTCATCTTAAAATTTTGGTATATAGTGTTTTAAGACTCCCTGGTGAATAAGTTTGAAAAGAGCAAAAGAGCTAGCCGTAATGTAAGACAATACCTTTACTGGAATGACACCTGCACTATATCTTCTTTGGAAATCTTGACTAACGAGTGCTGCAATCCCCCTAAACACGCTCTTTAGCAGAAATACAGTGATGTAACGTTTAGTTCTTCCGAAAATCTACATGACAAAATATGAAGAAATTACGTTTTCTTGACGGCAATGGAAGTAATTTATTTTCACAAAGATTTGTCAAGTAACTCAAGTGAAAACAGCCAAATGAGAGAGAAAAATGCTTCTAATGAGCCAACATCAACTATTACCTCAACTATGTGAATCTTGAAAAATGAAATAAACACTTTGATCACTCGAATGCCTCATTAACTAATAGTGGAAAATCTGCAAAGGGAAAATGTGATCGGGCCTCCCACAAACTTTTGTGCAACTGAACTCAATCATCACACGTCAGTTAATTCAGTTACATAATTGTCGGTTTTGTCATGCTAGTGATGGGGCTCTAGGGACAATGATTCTGTTCGTGACCCCCTGATTTTTTGCATGGTGAGGTGATTTTAAGTAAGACGTCTCAGAAAATACTGAATGATTTCAATACATTTTCAACATGCATTTGTTCCCTGATCTTCCTCTCTACTGTCATCATCAGATAAAAATCCTTTTTTATCTGGTAGTTAACATCTATACCAACAACTATAATGACAGTACCATCAGTCTGAGCAGTAATTTGTGTTGGTTGCCAGTTAATGAATGCTGGCATCCTATCACAAGTAACTTAAGATTGTGAAAACACTAAATAGTATTGTAACATCCATATGTTAGCTCCAAACATCTCCTCACAGAGCCTCTGATATGGTTGTAGACTGTTTCTTAAGAGTTACAAAACAACAAAACTCAGTGCCATGTACCTGGACAGTGTGGGAACAGGACAATTCAAGTCAGACAAGTTATTTAATAATATTCTTAACTACATACACTTTTAACCAAGGATTTGAATGCCAGGTATTTGAATTCTGGTCAGTGTTAGTGACTTGTTGAACTCTGACCTGTCTGGCCTGTGACCAGATGACCTGAGTCCCATGACTCTGTAACCAAGGCCAGAGCAACATCCTTCGTTTACAACCACACTGTTTACACATCGTGGTGCTTGGTATGTGTGTGTGCTTTAAGACTCACGCTGAGGTTTCGGTCCCAGATCTGGATAGTGCCATCTTGGCAGCCTGCTGCGATCAGCTTCCCATCCCGGCTATAGGTGCAACATGTGGGTATGACCTTCTTTCCCTGGAAGGAGCGCGGTTTGAACACAGCCTTGTGTTTCTTCTCAGAGTTCACGTCCCATGTGCGCACAGTGCTGTGGACAGGCAGAGAATTTATCCTTAAGCAACTGCCATGAATCAGTCATGATATATCAGTCCCTCAAAACATATTTGGTCATTAACACTATCAGTCACTGTAATAAATCAGAATCATATAGAGATACAGTGAGACCCAGTCATGTTCACCTCATCTGAACATGAGGTTAGGCAGCTATGTGTTGCAGGGTGAGGGGTTAGCAAACAGCAGAACAGTAGATCAGTCTGACAGCCATGTCTGAAGCTTCCATGAAATTCTGATTTTCTCTCATACATCTGTTGAACACATTACACAAGCTGGATGACTGAGAGCAAGGACTTTAAGTGTAGACTTTTCATATATGTGCAAATAAAAAAATTCTAAAATGTCAGCAAATGTACCCGCAACAACAATCCTAGGAGGCTACAGATGTTTTATGTCAAACACTGAAAAAACATCTGCGCGGTTTTGACTCAAGCAGGTTATGAAATTAGATTTATATTTGTACAATTAGGATATGTAGTATATCCAAGTCTTCTATCTTATGCAGAATAATATTTTAGTGTCAACTGTTAAAGTAACTGTTAAAATAAGGAGGTGAAGGATGTAAAAACAAGTAGATGATTCAGACTACTACAAGAGGCTGTCATTTTAAACATTTGAGAAATCACCAGAAAACCAAAAAAGCGATGCAATAGTAATCAAAACTAATATAGATGAAGAATAAAGGAAAATAAAAGCATTAACAGATATATCAAATTGAGGTGCATAGTGGTAATAGACCAAAAAGATGTAAAGCTCCACATTCAATTATTTAAATGCATGACGAGACAAAAATGTTTAGCAAACCTCTCACATGCATACAACCAACACTCAAGCCAGACATAGTGTGTCCTAATTTGTCTGTGACCCGCTGTTTGCTTTCGTGATCATCATGACCTTCAGGTCATGAGGTCAGCAGAGGAGTATAAACACACAGACAGGGCTACTACTAACAGCAAGGAAAAGATTCCTTAACTGCTGCATACAAAGTCACAGACACACACTCAACTTTGTTTGGATAAGTCTAACAATGTGATACAAATGCCAGCTGAAGACATATGGTTTGAGTGAGAACTGGCAAGGGTCAAATAAAACTCTGTTTGATGCATAGTTGTGTATAAATCCACACAAACTAAAGCTGTTCATAAATCAAAAAACCTCTCTCTGGGAAACACTGCGAAAGCCACGTGGATTAATATAGATAAGTTCCCCAGTACAACACAAAGGCCTCTACGTTGTACAGTTGAATGTTTCAATAAGTAGATATGTGAGTGTGAATAAGACGGAGTAATAGCCACAGACTGGATGACAAACTGGTCCACCTGCCTGTCAAGCCAATGAAGACAACATAACCTTTCGACAAAACGTGGAATGCTTTTTATCGTAAGGGCACTTTCCAAAACATGGCATTGCAGGCTGTCAGTGGAACAAAGCCAAAAGGACGGAGCCCACCAGGATGAATGCTGCACAATCTCACCTGTCAGAGCAGAGAAAACAGGGTGGGGAAGGTGAAACTGTCAGCGCCAATATGTGATCCACTAATTTGGTTGTGTAAAAAACGTTACATCTCCCATTAGAGTAACAAAACTCAATAATAAAAAAATTAAGTGCAGCTTCACCCAATAAAAGTTTCACCTTTTCTTCCAGAGAGAAACATCTGGGGCAGTCTTACAAATTACTCTCTCACCGGAGGTGGGTGTTTTGGGACGGTAATTATGAGAAAGTACGAGATGTCAAAATATTCAAATGCAGTATAAAGAAACCATCAAAAACATTCAAGGGCAATACCTTCCTTCTTTCTTGCTTGCAACCCTGTTTTCCCTTCAATCAACAGCCCCCTTTTTCCTGCACATACACTTCAGACTGTGGGGTGAATGTAATAAAATGAGACCCATACATCCTCAGTCATGCATGTGCACTTTACGAGGTCGCACTGTCGTTCACACATCAACTGAGGAGTGACAACTCCCCAGGCCCCTGATTTTATCTGTCTCTCAGGTTATAGGCCTAGTGGGGGTGATGGCTGCTATAGGCCCATTTTCCCAGATGACGAGATAAGGAAGAAAGAGGGAAGAGAAAGGCGTACAAATCTTGAATAAGGTTGTTTATTGGTCAAATTCCAGCAATGGACCTATAGGATGTGTTGCCCGATGGCCGGTTGACTGACTAACTGGGGCTCTGTTATGGAAAAAGCAGATTAGGATAAAAGATGCTCCATCTTCCATCGCAGCTGAAGAGGACAAAGTGGGGAAATAACAGGGGGATTTGGGAAGAGGCTTAACAGTGTCATTGAAGCAAGAAACACTGGGGTCATGCACTGTGGGTACGCAGAGATGCTGATTCCAACAAATTCACAACAATATTACTGTGGGTCTAAGTAGCAGGTGGGACCACACAGTACAGTAAAGGGTAAAAAAGATGCTTGAGGACAAGAAGTCAAGACAGCGCTTCAGATTTAATCAAGCAATGTCTCCACAAGGTAGTGGCCTGATTTTCAGTCCAATTAGATAAGAAACACACACACACGTTAGTGTCAGTCAAAAATTCAATCATGACTGTAAGTTGAAGAAGAGTAAATGGACTCCTTAAAAGGTACGGTATGTGCATTCTTGGGCTGGATATGCAACGGTTGCATTGTAAGGCCGGCAAAAGAGATGCACTGGACTGTGGATGAACCTGATGTTTCAAAATAATGTGAATCGCCCCAACATGCTCACAGTTTGTAGTGTCTGTCCTCACTCTTCATCCTTGCTCTGTCATGCAGTTTACGGCAGTGACGCCCTTTCTCAGATTATCTACTAACTTGATAAGATCAGAATGTCATAAATGACTAATTAGGACATACAGAATACAAAGGATAAGAACTGTATGAAATTCTGAATAATAAAGTTTGAGAACACTTAAAACACAGATGCTGAATACTGCTGACAAAAAATAATTGTTGATCACTGGGATTTATTCTCACTGTTCTCTGTTTGTCTTTTCCTACTGCTGTGGATACTCTCCAAATTTCTGAATGTACCACGTGTCACATCATGTGTTTGGTTGGAGCACATGACAAAGACAAACAGTTTTTTCCTCAGCAGTAAAAAGGACCTGCCATGTTGTTCTCTGGGTCTCTTTGCATAAAGCTACACATCCAAGTCCAGCTGCAGCGCTGACAGCAGGCCAACATGGAGGGAATCCCTGGCATTCAAACCTCCTGGAAACATTCTTCAAATTGTGTGTTTTTGTGTGTGCACATGCGCAAGTGTGTCCCAAACCTCAACAGAAGTAACATGTGTGCACAATTAGAAAGTCGTCGTTTGTTCGCTCCTTTGCTGCACTCGCCGCAAAAAGAAGGACGCATTATGACAAACCAAGGATCAGTGATGTCATGTCCTTTAAGTCAGTATTGTAAAGTTTTCCTCAAAGATAGTTTGTTAATACATTGCACTGTGTGTGTTTTTTTAACCAAATTTTTTCCGTTCATTAGAAAAGGCTGCAGGTCCCAAAATACACCATTGACACAAAGTCTCAGTCATATTTCAGTTTACTTCAAGTTTAATTCTGCCAAAGAAATAGTTCCACGGAGACTAGACTCGGCACAGAATGCCTTCACTTTCTGAGAATTAAAGCTGCGGTTTTCAAACAGGTGTCCAGTCTTTCAGCAAAGACTCGGTTATAGTGGCTCTATGCTTATTACACATTTGGCAGCCCTGGGTGAATGTTGTTGGAAAACACTATGCCGTTTTACAATCACACAAACTCTCAAAACAGAACAACAGAAGAATGTGAAATGTTGACACATTCACACGACTCTGAGCAGTAAATGCTTTTCACTGACTCAAGTCCAATTCTGCTCGAGCCCCTTTCAACCCTTCAGTGTGCACGGACAATCACCACCACCCTGCTGCTGCATTTTCAAACTGCTTGATCAGTACTTCCCGCTCATCCAACTGCTCTCAGAGAAAAATGTCAGGGTTAAGGAAATCATTCAACAAGCTGGGAGGCAATTCTTCTGAATGAGATTCCACACAACTGGGGGGATCTTTAATTAAGAAGCTGGGCGGTCCAGTGATCATGCTTAATAACCCATTCACATAAACACAACAAAGAATCTCTAACTAGGCTGACACAGAAGAAAGGCAGAGGTGTTGGTCTGATGTTTAAGCTGACGCTGCCAGTAGCAGGCACCCACTGGTGCTATTGGCCGACTGTTGGTCTTTTCTCAAGAGGCCTCTGCAGACTCCATACCTATTCAAACGATGGCACTGAAGTGGACCAGCATACATAAAGTGGTAACGAGGAGCAAATCAAACATTGCTTCATGGTCCCTCCTTAATAACTAGAAAATTAATAATCTTTTTGGACTGCAAGTCCGAAAGCCCTACATCCCAAAGGTTCATCACTGAAGGGACAGCGGCTCCGTTTCATTTCTTCAGAGCGGCTGCAGAACATATTTGAATTTAATGCAAATACAAATTTTGCAGCACCAACTTTTTGGGAGGTTTTTACTGCAGTTGAAGTTCCTTTTCTATTTATATGGAAGCCATGTTGTTCCCATAGACAGTAGTTCAGGACCGTAGATTTTTTTACATTAGTTGCACTAGCTGCTGCACCATATTTTTTCAGGCGCACCAACACAATTTAAATGCACTCAAAAGTTGTGCTTGACAAATATGATGCTACTCAGGACTTTCTAAATGGAGTATTTGGACTTGGATACCACTGGCTGGCATTCTAGCAGTTACTGAAGCCAGAAGCCACATTTCTGGGGGGAAACAAGGGAGAAAGCTGATATTGTTAAGGAGGAGTGAGCCACTATCAGTTCTGAATTTTATAGACTGATACTCAAACCTTTTTTAAAGCCCAAACAAAGCCTCACTTAATCTGAAATGAGAAGTTGAACCATATCATTTTACAAATTGAAGATTTTTAATCACTTCAAGTCCTGGGCCCTGTTTCAAGACGCAGAATAATTCTGCTGAGTAAAATCCAGAAACCCCTCATATCTTGGATGGATTGGCCAACAGCCTATTGCATTTTGTCTGGATTAACATACAAATGCAACAAAAAAAACAACCTATGCATGCTAAAATTCTGAACATTGAAATCAACATTGCTGTGGCCAGGCCCTCACCACATGACAGAAACAAGGATTTTGGTAACATGATCTGTATGTTTGGCACCTGTTCAAACCCTGGAAGCTACATTTTGTTTGCACTGAGGGAATAAGAAGGAGTGGGACCACCAAGAAAGCAAAGGAAAATCACTTTATTGGGATACCACTGTATTTAACTGCACATTATTACGTGATGAGTAAATGTGCAGTTTGGTGGATTAAATAGGGGTTAGACAAAGACAAACCTCTTCTACCTATTAATCACTACAGGCATTCCCTCTCTTCATCACTCTCTCTTTCTATCGTTGAGGTTCCTGCTGACCTGCTCTGCTGCTGTGAACCTTCCTCACATACAGCTGCTCTGCCTGTGAATGGCTCCCTGTGCGCTCCTCTCCTGTGAGCTGGCCAGGGGCAACACCCAGTGCTAATGTGCCAGGGGAGGATTTCCAGAGCCTCAGTAAGAGCTAAATAAACCAGCCTACACATCTGGAAGAGCGGGAACACTGGTAAACACTGGGTTGAGGCCTGCCCGCAAAGTCGAGCCCTTGTTTCCACTTAATGATGATAGCCCTGGATTTCTGCACTGCTGCCTGTCACACTCACTTACACTCATCACTGCGCTCTCACTCACAAATATTCACACACACCTGTACACACAGCAAAGGGTTATAGCTTCCGCAGCCATACTGGTCTAGTGCTGTTTTTAGTGAGACAGAAAACTTTGCCATGGGGAGCAGAAAAGAGCATGTGTGTGTGAGTGACATCCTGCATCCTAAATTACTACATAGAAGTGGATGGTTGTACTTGGACAATGTCCATAGTAAAATGTGTCCTGTAGTCGTATGGGGTAATGCAACAAAATAAACAAAATAAATTATTTACAGAAACAGATGTACATATGTAGATAAGAGGGGGCAGCATATAGATTTTTCTGACAGAAACTTGTAAGCAAAGCATCTCTAGTTTACGAGGTTGATACTGTTACCTTACAGATTTCCTCAATAATTATTGGTAACCAAGACACATTTTAATGGTTGACGACCAGACAACACACAGATGTGCCTGAGCATCTATGAGGCCATTGTCATGACTTATCTAGGTTAGTAGTTAGTAGGAAGACAGAGGTACGTTTTTACACTTATATAAAACTCACCCATCATTGGAGCAGGTCATGAACTCCTCTTTCATCTTCGGATGCCAGCAGCCACAATTCAGCATAGCTGTATGGCCCTGAGAAGAGCAGAGTAGAAATTAGAAATCTGCTCACATTCAGAGTTGCCATTTGCCCTAAAATGTTTTTCCAAATTAAGCAGTGACAGTTACATTCTGTAAGAATTGGTCACCAGAAGGATCCAATGAAGGCGAATTAGTAAAGATGAATGTGCAAAGAAGGCAACTGTTCTTCATTGTTATTGCAGAGACTGATTGACACATTTTTGTGACAATGCATTTTCATTTTTCTGCAGTGTGGACTACAAGGCAAATGTGAGGCCTGTATTCAGAGTCAGATTAAATAATTCCCAGGAAGAAACAATATTTTTTCTTCATTTGAATTGAACTTAAAGGACTCTTCCTTCAGGAAATGACATTTAATTTGATCATTTTGTAACCTTGACTTTTGGCTTTCATTGACATAGGTCACCTTTCAACTGAGCCACTGAACCCTGGAGCAGTGCTGCGCCATAGCTTCAAACAGAAAACGAGGGCTTTTAGACATTTCCTCTTCTAGAGAAGTCCTGTGGAGAATTACTCATAACAAATGACTTCAGAGTGGAACAACCCATAGAGAGGCCTCCCCCACTGACTGCCAGGTCAGAGAGGAAGAGCCCTCAGACATGACATACTGCTATTTGACAGGATGCTTAAGAAAGCAGAGCCTTGCATGAGCAGAAGTCATACCAAACGCCATTGGTATGTGTGCATCAGGAAGAGTTGCCTGCCTGTTCACTGTCAAACACTTTAAACACACCACTTCAATGATCAATAAATACAAACTACCTAGGTATTACTGTTTAATGACTAAAAGGGATTCATAACTAGTAGTTAAAGGTAAAATACACGATCCATATGGGCTGAGAATGACTCCACTGTGTCTCTGCTCTTAGCAGTAACATAAGAATAAAAACAGGAGCTTCATGATTAAGTTAAAGGAGCCACAGCATTCCTGACCAAATCCGATTCCTCTTCCTCAACAGTTTAGGACAACAAATTGCCAATGACTAAAGAGAAGCAGACTGACACTCATACCAACAATAAACACATAAGGAGCATATTAATGACAAACAGAGCCAAGAATAGAGTTCTTACTGATAACAAAATGACTAAGTGAGGCTAATACTGGCATGTTTGTGTTCATGGAAATTGCATTAAGTATAAGGCTACAAAGGTTTCTGTAACTGTCAAGTTTTAGTTGAGGAGCAGTGAAGAGATCAACAGATCAACTACAATTTGGAGCTGCACAGTCAATGAATCAAATGAGAATACTCATGGAACTGAATCCAACTTACAAGAGCAGATCACTTGGTGCTGCCAATTCTTCTTCAGTTAGCTGAAATCATAATATTTCCCACAGTGCAGAGAAATTCCGATCAAATATAAAAGCTGCTTCTGTTCATTCTCAAGAAAACGTTCTATATTTTGCAATAACAGATGGATTTGATCATTGGATTCTCATGAAGATATAGAATTGTGAGAGTATAGAAATGCAGTGAAAATGCAAAAATCACATTGCAAATCGATCACTTTTATACAGTGTTCATTTAGTGTGCAGCAGGCGTTGATTATTGAGTAATCCTATAATTTAGTGCCAGCGATAACAACTTAATCTCTTCATAGTCAGACCCTGTCAACAGAGCAGTGGGTGGTATCTTTCTGTTGCTTCGTGGTGAAAAGTTCTGAGTTGAGATCGTCATCTTAATTTGGCCAAGTCGAATGAGAAACTATGGGATTTTTTATGCTTTTGCTGCTTTTCAAGGTTTTTCCTCTGTCTTGATTTTGGACTGTTTACCGAAATATATCTCACTGCATGCATGTGTGGGGAAAATCACTCCGCACAGTGTGATGAGTTGGAGGCAAGTAATTGTCTGTCAACAGAGGCTGAGTAAGGGCACGGAATTAATTATCACATGAGACGCAAATAATCTCCTGGGACGCTGTCAGCAGGCCAAAACGCATTTTCATTGAACCAAACTCAGCCTCCTGCACCAGCTGGAACTGAGCAGTACAAGAATTTAGGACATCCAGGAAAACACTAGTTGCAATCAATGGGCCTTCACTTTCAGTGATTCATATGGGTGGTATAAACCATGTCTAAATGCGCTGCAGCTGACACAGATGGTTAGTGACCACCAATATAGCTTCAACTCTGCAAAAACCCAAACATGGACACTTAATTAAGATTCTCCTTTGTAGATGCAGGTACAAGCAAGAGATGAACCGCAACAGGCCTGAAAGCATGTGGTGGTCCTCTCCCCCTGAAGCCGCCTCTGGCTGGTCGCATAGCACAGACCATTATCATCACATACAACAGAGCAGCTCACAGCTACACCTTGCTACCATTATTTGTTGGCAGGTTTACCCACAGAGCAGGAGAGCAGAGATCCAGCCTGCGTTTAGAATTAGCGGTTGCTCTTGGGCAGGCTACGGTTGCAATAAAAATGATATACACCTCACGTCTTTAAAATTATTTCCAGGTTACTACAAATCTTGGTCATATTCCTTATAGTTGATGACATCATTTCGATAGTTAACACTCCAGAAGTCTGGGTTCACACCACCATCCTTCGAAAGTCGGACGATTTAAGAAATATCAAACAAGTTTTAAACTAAACAAACTGAAGTTTAACGTATTTACAAGAGACGCAGAATGAGACAGTGAAATTATTATCCAAGCTGTCTGCTGTAAACATTCATCTCAGTTTAAAGACCAACATCTTGATTTAACTCATGTTTATTGGCCCTGTGGGGCTCATGCGGTTGCAGTGATCATGCTGTGGTTTGTAATCAATGCAAACAATTGACAAATTATGAAATTAGACCTAAGGTATAATGAATCCCAATTATGTGAGTACTACTGACATACTTATTAAATTAAACATGTATTGGCATACCTTGGTGTTGGCCATATCCACAATGTACTGGTCTCCCTTCACACACTCGATCACATTAAAGCCGTCACGGTCCAACACCTTGGCCTGCGCGTTACCAGAAATCACCAGGATGACATCACCGGTGACACTGTACTGCAGAGACTTGATCTGATGGCTGAGTGGACACACAGACATGATACATATGTAGAGGGGATCAAAGACACCGAGATTCATTTTAAATTGGTTTTCTGTGGTGCTAATAAATTCTGATAAGTGTTTTCTATCTTGTTTGAAAGTCATCTGTGAGCTGCATGTGCGCAAGACTTCTGCATGTGTCCATGAGAAAAAAAACATTGTTATACAAGAGTCAAGGACAAACACTAGATACAAGTAGCTATAGGAACAAAACAGCACAACATCTGATGTTCATCTGATGATTGGTCTTTTTGATCAACGACAAGCAATACATAAACACAGTAATGCATAACGGAGCATCACAGCATTTTAAAACTAAAAAAGGGAACGAATAACAACAACACACTTTTTGAAACCAGTTACATTTACAAAATATAAACAAAATAAAAAATTGTTACAGATATGTATCACGCTAAAAAACAGATGGCATGCAAATTTAAGAAAGGTGTATTTGGTGCTTTTTGTAATGAATGTGACTTTAATGTTTCCAATTTATACACTGAATAACACTCATGACATTCTACATTGCACAGCAGTGCATGCATGTGAAGAGAAGGATAACTATCTGGACCACTTAACCAGAGTGAGATTAGCAATTCAGGTCAATATCAAATAGCATTAACACAGCAGGGGGTAGATGAGGCACCAGGATTTCCGTGCAGAGAGCAAAAAGTTCCATTGCTGAAGTGAAAGTGTGGCTAGCGCCGATGCTGTTTCTAACTGTGAGATCATGGCTTCTTCATCTACTCACTACATAGCCCAAATTCTCAGATTCTTTATTATTTTAGTTGGACTGAGCTCCATCGTTGCCTTTTTGAGTCAGGAAAAAGGAACAGTAGACCTCAACAGCGCAGGTTTCTATACGATGACGAGCTTGTTACTTAACCAAACAGGCTACTGGATCTCATTGTAATCAAATTAAATTTGGCGTGTATTTTTGTTAATAAGGGGAAGCCTGCTGCAGGTCAGCCCTCCAGTTCCTAAAATCAAATAAGAATCTAATCTTTGATGATGGCTTCAGTGAAACACAGAATAAACACAGAGAATCACACAAACACCCACATATCTCCACCATCTGCTTCTGAAGGGCTCATTTTGAATGAAAAGAGAGGATGTCACTGAGTTAACATGAGGCTCAATGAAGCTCAACAAATGTGTGTTTGTGTATGTGTGTACACTTTGGCAAGCTGAGTGTACTGGATGTTTGCATGAAAGTAATTAGCCACATGTTAAGCAACTGTGTTGATGTTTCATGTTGTGTTCTCAGAAACTGACTCACCACTCACAGGGCTGCAGGGACCTGAAGGCCTGCAGAGCCTGGTCCATCCCAGCAAAATCCCAGAAACGAACATCATAATCATATCCGCCCGTCACCAAACGAGCTCCAGACGGGTCTAAGCCAAGAGCCGACACCTGAGGAGTCAGTTGTGTTATTTACATCTTAAAGACAATTAATAAGCCTGCTCCATTCATTTTTAAGTTATCATTCAAAAAGAACCAAACCAGCTGCAGAGGGTTGGTTAAGATGCAACAATTTTTTCACAGCGAAATAAAACAAATTCCTCGAAAGGCAGCAGAATAGAAATTGCATAAATAAAAGCATATTTAATCGCCTTGGGTAAAAATCCAGTAACTGATGCACATCAGCAAGACAATTATATTGACTTAAGCGCTTATAAAAATAATTTCTTACTGTCCTGGTGCCGTGCTGCAGAGTGATCTCATGAGTGTCTGGGATTTTCTTCACTGGATTCTGTGTCAGAAAGTACAGATTAGGTATGTAGTTACAGTTTAGCTTTTTACCCAACGATTCAATTACATACATCATTTGAACTTTATCTGGTTCTTTTACAAAAAAGTTGTTTGCTGCAAATTACTGACTAGATAGATTCACACTCGCAGTTTGCGACATATACAAACGAATCACCACACATTTGGGTAACGCTTTATTTTATATGCCGATTCATGTTAGCTGGAAGGAAAATATTTACATTTGAAAATATTAGTGAAAAAATACCAAATACACATACAAAACTACTGTTAAGCAACACATGGTAGTTGTGTCTTCATTCATAGACAAACTTATGCAGTCTTTGATTATTCCACATGTATTTTCTTGTGCTGCCATCTAGTGGTGGACCCTTAAAATCACAGTAGAATACGATACAAACTGGTGCCTTTACACGTTTGTTCAACAGGAAACATTTTTGAATGTCACAGAAGGAAAATCACATGTGTAAATAAGAAAATCAATCATGGATGAATTGTGTTGAGAAACTTTATTTTCAGGGTTCTGACATGCATTCTGTTAAATGGGTCATTTGTGACTTACATCATCATCGTCGTCGTCATCATCTCCCTCCTGATCATCATCATCATCACTGTGAGCCGTGCTGCCTGCGTAGCCTGGAGGAAGAGGCGGTCCCACAAGCTCATCATCATCATCATCCTCCTCGTCCTGAGCTGCATGTTGACCAGGCACTGGAGGCCCAATAAGCTCTGAGTCTGAGTCAGAGTCAGAACCACTGTCACTGCTGCTGTCACTCTCCTGCTTTCTAAAAAGAAAACATTTTCTGTCAAACTGAGAAACCTGTCTTACACTTGAATGACAGTGGCAGCCTGACTAAACTGTAATTCAGTGTTTATTCAAACAGCTTAGAAGAAACCAGTTACCTGGAAGCAGCGGCTGCAGCTTTGACTGGTGGCTTGACTGACTTGGAGCTCTCCCCTTCCTCCTCCATCTCAGTCTCCTTCTCTCTCTCCTCTAAGGGATGCACCAATCACGATTATACTCTCTGATATTACTACACAGCTTGTCATTATCATACTTGTCGATAAACCCACCTAATACACGTTGACTCCTTTCAACGGCAGTTCGTCGGGTCTGTTCAAAAATGGCATCCAGGTCAAATGTGCGGGCTTTTTTACCTGGAGGGAAAAATGACTGTGATGACTCATAAAGCCAATGAATATTAAAATACGGAATAAAACCAGCATATCAAATATTTGAAAGTATGTGATTAGCTGTACATACCAAACCCAGAGAATCCCATGACAGATGCAATGTCTCCATCATCACTCATCTTGCCTGACGCTGCAAAAAGAAATCCAAGCACAGTAGTTATCACAACCAGGTTGATAGTATTATATTATTATATATTACTATAACCAAGTGTCCAATACAGAATGCAATTAGATTTTGTTGTTTTCTTTGTCATTCGCAAACATTAAGAGGCTTCCTGAGTCCCATGTACTCTAAAGCTTGTAAAAGTACTGAGCATGAAGAGGATTAAAACTCATAAATGACATTTTAAACAATGACAGGCATACATAACAATGTAACAACAGGGTACACATGGTCAATAGTTTCATGCAGTTAAGTGTGGTACAGTCAAAAGTACAGAGAGAAATAACTTCACACCACAATGGAATGGAAGACATACACCGTTTATTAGTTATAAAACAACACAACCCCCAAAATGCCTCACATCCGTCAAAGTAGCTTAAAATATAGAAGCATGTCATAAAACGATAGAATACTGAGCGGTACAAATTAACTAGCAACGTTGACATCAATTCAATATGGACGTTTCGAACAAAAAACAACTTTGAGACGATTAAAGCTAAAGTTAAATACAGTTCAAGAGTCTATGTTGGTAAGAAATGTTTGCTAACATAGAAGCTAGCTCTAACAGCTAGCTTCTGACTGGTTCTTTTCACATACCAGCTAACCGTGTCTAGCTAGTTCATGTTACGCTGACAGGAAATACCGCACATTACACCGGCTCACATATGAAAGTAATTTAAAGTTAAAACACTCAACTTAAAGACGTGTGAAAGCAAACAGCAGCTACCTTCATCCACTCTGCTGGGATCCATGTTTTCAAACTGCGACGCTTACCTCTCACCCCGGAAGTTCTTCTTCTTCTTCTCGTGCTCGCAGCGCCGCAGCTGATCGGTACAGGAAGTGGTTTTTATATTTTTATTTATTAAAACAATTACACACATGACGATTCTTTGTTTAAAAGAAATAGAAAATCATTTAAATGTAGAACAAGAAAAATAAAAAGTAGAGAAAAATATGTCAACATCAATAAATTATATAATTTATTTATTTTGTTATATTACAGGTTTTTTTCCAAAAGGAAGAAAAGTCTGGTTAAATTCTTCAGCATCATTTGATTTTGTTTTGAAGTAGCCAATTTGAGCTTATTTTAATGACTGATGCTCAACCCTGAAGAAGTGTTAAAGCTAGTGTGAACACTGTAGGTTGTGGTGGATGACACTGTCTTTAATAGAATAGGTTGTCAGAACATGTCAGTCTGTGCTGAAACAAAAATCTAACATTCATAATTAAGATGCTTATGTGCATCCAGTGGGAAGCTCAAGACAAAAACATGAGAGCAAACAGCTGTTCAACTTGTGAATTCAGATATTTATTGGTAGGGGAGTCAAGTCTGTACAAAAATAAATTATATATCCAGAAAACGTAACACACAAACTCAAATGGCACAATCCTCCATCTTAGAGAATTCAGTGAGACACATTATTCAAATGAAATTATTAATCAAAATGAAAGTGATTACATCTCATATGATTTATTGTAGGCCTACTTTTCAAATAAAATACAAAACTTGTTTTTATTGTGATGTAATATATTTTACATCATTGATGATTATATCTTTCGTTATTAAATATTATCTAAATAAAATCTATTATCACAGTTTACAATAGGATTTAATAGGCACATTTAGTTTTTCCTTAAGACACTTGAGCTCAGTCTCCCTCTGCAGCCACCATCCTCTCGATAGCAGCCCAGTCGATTTTGCTGAGGCAGCTGCTGGCGCTCTCAGAGAGGTTGTCCAGCCAGTCCATCTCCGACACACCAGCTGTGGCTCCGTCATCCTGCTCATCTGACCGCCTGGTCAAAACCTGATAAATATACAGAGACGTATGAAACTAGATGTGAAATCTATCAACGAAGAAGTACTTGACAGAGAAGTAACATTACTGTAATGACACAGAAAGATAAAGGGGAAATATGGGATTCTTACTGTGTTGGTTTCTCGCCTCTTCAGTTCTGAGGTGGGCTCACAAAGGGTCCCCTCTTCTCCATCTTCTGTCTGATCCCTCTGGATTCCTCTCTCTAAAAGAGTCCCTCCTGAGGGTCTTTTGTTCAACTGTATTTTTCTCTGGTATCCAACAATGTTTCGTGTGTGGCTCTTTGTATCAGTGAGCATGCCACGTCTGGTCACCTGAGACAGACGGTCCCCTGGCAAAGAGGTAACTAATACCAAAAGAAATCACACAACATATAAACGCTTTGTCTAATTTCACATCATCCCTAATGACACTAATCATGGTACTTATTTTTCACAGGCAACTTAGTTGAATATCATTATAATACCTGGTCTATGTAGTCCCAGTCGCCTGCTGTGATCCCCCATAGGTCGTCCCTGCACCTCAGCAGTCCATGGACGAAGGAGGGGCTGAGATTGTCCTGACGGGGATTTAAGACTTCTTTCATCATTGGCAGAAGTCCTGTAAACCCTGAGAAAAAGAAATGACATCCATTACCCAAGCTAGAAAATGCCAGGTGCTTCAAATGAACATAGAAAAAAAAGAATCAGATTCTGACCCTTGTGGAATAACTACTGATTAGATTGAATGTAAGAAGAGTAAAATGACTATTTAATGAGACGAGCCTGGTCAGATTACAGTGGCAGACAATACCTGTGAGTGCTTCCAAAAAGAGGAGTGGATGTGGACCGTGTGGTTGTGGGCAGTGGAGGCCCATCAGACCGGGAAGAACTGCGTACGACTGGAGAAGTTACGGGAAACTCACTGGCCAAAGAACAAGCTTCACTGGTCCTCTGGTTGTATTGCTCCATCAGCATGAACCTATTAACCAAATTCAAATAACAGTTACGTTCCTACATATTAATGTTTTCTGAACATGTACAAAGCAAGCAGGTACATACTTTACTTTTTCCTCTCTAGTTCCCAAAGCAGTCGCTCGATTTCTGTATGCAGATTTCTGTGGAAGGAAAGGGTACAGCACCTGAACCATGTTGTGTATGTAATGTTATAAAGGACAAAATCAATATCAAATATCAATTCTTATAAAAAGGAAAACAAATCTTACCACTTTTCCAGGGACAGGAAAAGGTTTTCGCTCCCTCTCCCTCAGGCTTTCTCTGTGTTTTTGATAAACAGCAAGTCTTTCCCTCTGTTTCCTTCTCATCCAGATTCTCAGCTCTCTCCTCTCATCCTCTGTGGGGACGCTCCTCGACGACACCCAGCTATATTGCTGCTGTTCCAGCCTGCAGTGGGTCACATTACTTTTCAGCTCAGAAGTACTCATACTTGTTAAAGAAGCCATTTGTTTTGCAGTCATTCTCGGTGCAATACCTGCTTTGGTGTTGAGTCTGTGAAGTGGACAAATCCAGGTCAGTTAGGGATAAATACCCTTCCTTAACCAGCTCCTCTAAGATTTCCACTGTATCCGATAGCCCAGTCTGACCCAGATTCTCATCTTCCCATCTAGAAGTTGACAGGTAAAGGGCAGAGTGGTGTGAAATAGGAGATGCATCATTGAAAACTCAAGTCTTTGGATTAAAGCTAAACTTACACATGAGATATTCCAGATGCTTCAGTTGAATTATCCTTCATTTCTGTGGAAGAAACACAAACATTGAACAGCTGAAATCGTAACTTAAAACATTTGCATCATTAGAATGTTGTAGAATGTTTTTCTTTCTTTTAGATTGCAGTTGTCATTTAGGAGTATTATTGGGACATACCTGGAAAATGTGTAAAGCCACATTGCCGTTAAATTTTAGATACATTTTGAAAGATCAGATATAAATTCAGTGAGTTGTTTCAAGCAGTTTTTTTCAGAAAATGTTTGATTAAATTGCATCTTTACTTGGAGGGGTGTGAACGTAGGAAGGACCGGCTCTTTGACTGTGAGAAGAAGTGAAATGACGAAAGGGTTTTTCATCCGGACTGCGAGAGTCACTGTGAAGCACATATTTGTCATCCTGACGTTCCTCTTCCTCTTCACAGGTGTTTGGTTCAGTTAAAACCTCTAATCTTGGTGCCCATGCTGCCAAAGAAGGAGAATACACACCTGACATTAACAGAGGCTTATGTTTTTTTTTTTTTATAAACAATGTTATTATGTTATAGGTTACTTTGTTAAAGCTAGAATGTTTTCTTATGGGTTTCAGGACATTTAAATCAAGTTGATTTAAATGTCAAGCAATTTAAGTGATTGGAGGCACACCTTCCTTTGGGACGGACAGTCTGACGGTTTTTTTCACTGCCATGGGACTCTCCACGTCAGGAGCAAAGCCTGGGGTGAGCTTTTCGATGGTGTTCACCAGCTACACAAAGACAACGTAGGGCAAGCAAGGACATATTAATTACATACATAAATGTGTCAGGCTTAGTAGCAAGTTTTTAAATCTGAGGGCCTTAAAAACAAGATGGAATGAATACACAACGTCATGCTTATGTAATAAAATATTACCATCCTGGAGTTGGAAAAGTCCATCTCCAGATTGTCTGCAAATTTCTGCAGTGCAGCCAACTGGGCATCCAGCTCTGACAGGTGAGAGGAGAAGGAGAGTGTGGGAGGTGAGGAGGAGGCTCTGTAAGGTCCAACACTCAGCGTCTTAATGGCCTGACAGATCTGAGAGTCAGAGGGATCTGTCATGTCGTGTAGAGTCACTCTCTCCGTATTGGACTCAGTGTGACTGTGAAACTGAGAATCCTCAGGGGTATCTAGAATACACAGTTCAACAGATATTTAAAGAATTTTACCAATAGTGTTGTACTTCACCTCAGGCCTAATCATTTTAAAAGTAAAGACAACACATAAATGTATTAGACTGTTGAAATAAAGACCTGGACGAGTGGTGGGTTTTGGCAGATTGTCTCTGATTGATGGTTGAGCATCAGCAGCAGCAGCAGAACCCCTGATAACCGAAGTTGCAAAAAGATGAAGCTGAGCAGAAGTTGGTGATGAAGGGCGTACGGAAGGAACATCCTGTGTTCCTGGGCTGAGACACAACGGCAAATCATGGTGCAGGGCTTTGTTTTCAAGATCCAAGACACTTATGAACTGGTGGCCGTGCATGTCCTGAGAAAAAAGACACAGAGAAACACAGAGTGTTTTATATATAGTGTATAAGTGTATTATATATATATATATATTATGAGTCGACCTCCACATCTGGTCTCTCACCTGAATCTTCCCTGGTTTCTTTTGGTGCCCCTCTATGTTTTCAACAAGATGAAGATTCTGTGAACCTTGTGCTGCATGAAGAAAACATGAACACAATTTTTGACTCATCGATGGATCCACAATAAATAAAAAGCAGGGTGTTATCTTTGTAGGTACAAATTCAGATCAACTTACATTTAGGGCTACATGTGGTGACAGAGGCAGACACAGCTTTATCCACAAGTGTGGGAGGACAAGCTGAAAGAAGACATGTCAACATGTTACTTTCACAGAACATAGGTTTGATCAAAACAGCCAAAATGTATTAACACAATATTTTCATTCAAATGTATAAATCCTCACTCACCTGGCTCTGTGTTGGTGAACGCATCATGACACTCTGGGGGTTTTTTACATGTGGAAGCAAAAGCATGTAGCTCAGCTGAAGTGGACTCCGCCTTGTCCAACAATCTCTGACCAGTCAGTAATGAGTCAAAGGATCCTGAGAGATGAAGTTTATCAAAGAGATCAACAGAATTGTAAACACAGCTTCATAATATACATATCTGGTTAGGAGCGTTATTATACTGTGTGTAACACATGTAGGACAGAGGACCATTGAGTAAATAACCTTTATTTCTTTGTTAGTTTAATATTATAATCAACTTGAAATAATTTTGTTCTTTTGATCAGAGAGACAAAAGCTCAAGATAATAACATATGCATTTCATCAGATTGAAAATGTGAAACAGTGTGAACACAGATCATGGTTGTTCCCCTGAGACATGATGTGATGACGTGTTGTGTGTTGTCCTGCATTTTTCTACATGGTCATTATCACATAATTGATCATGTTATTACAGCTACAAAGTTAACCTCTTTCTTTAGTGCTACTACTCGACAATATTAACTGGCAACATAAACATATGATACCTCAACTGTCTGACTTCACAGCAATTGCTCCATATATGGAAATAGTTAATAATCAGGAAATGTTTGTGAGATTTACCGAGAGGAATCGCAAAGTCATGTCCAGGAGTGATCTCTGATACTGCAGGCTCTTCGTTTACTGGCTTTACAGGCTCATCTGTTGGCTGTAGACATATAGGAACAAATTAATTATTTTGGAATAACAATTAACATTGTTAATAATAGAAACTACTTCTTATGAAATTAATATTGTTCTACCGTCTGCATAGGGATGATGGACTCATTTGGTTTAAATGTGACAGCTGTTTTTCTTTCCCTGCAAGCCTTTTCCTCTCTCCTCCTCTGCCTATAAACAACACAGAACAAGCACAGTGAATTAAATAGTCAGCATCATGCAAATTAAAATCAGTAGCAGCATTAATAAAGGTAATGATTGCCTTTTGCTGGAGTTAGAGCTGGGAGAAGTCATAGCTGATCTAGTGCTTTCATTAGGTGGGTCTACTCTGAGCAACCGCTGTTGAGTCTCTTCCACATTCTGCCTCCTGATCACTGAACTTGTCAAATCATCCATGGAGATGAGGCGGGTCATTTGTGTTGAAGGAGCTGCCAGGGGCGTAATCTGTGACAGAGACAAATATCTGTACATAAATTACACTTCAAGGTTTCATGATGCCTAATTTCAACATCTGGAAGCAATGGAAGTATCGCTTGCCATTTTTGGTCCAGACTGTATATGTAAAAGCTTGGTCACAGGCATTCCTCCCACTGGAGCTGACATGACGGAAGAGGGCCTAGATAAAAATGGCATGGGTAGTTTGGGGAAAGTGATGTTGCTGTGTGCACCAGGCTGAAGATGCAGCAGGCGAGGGCACTGCATTACAGCAGGTGTCTGAGCTTGAAAAGCAGGAGGAAGTAATGGGAACTCCGGCCCGCTGGACCTCTGCGGCGTCTGAATCCGGGTTTGAGAGCTCCTTGGGGCTGGATCCTGTGGATGATTAAAACTGAGTT
Source organism: Paralichthys olivaceus (assembly GCF_024713975.1). NCBI lineage: Eukaryota > Metazoa > Chordata > Actinopteri > Pleuronectiformes > Paralichthyidae > Paralichthys > Paralichthys olivaceus. The sequence continues at coordinate 12,290,184 of NC_091110.1, forward strand.
GTCTTTTTAGAACTGAAGATCCAGTTCTTTTTTCTTCTGCCCTCTTTGAGGAGGCTTGGTAACTGTGCTTGAGGTTGGGCTGGTGGGATTCCAGAAATGCAGGGTATTCAGTGTGTAGAATCTGGGACTCTTGGGCTGGAGGGTAGTGTGGGGCACTCTCCTGAGGCAATGGGGGACACCAAGCCTGAAGTAACTTCAGGCCCAAGAACTGGGGAGCAGGGTCATTTTGTATGCTAACATTAGAAGGCAGTGTCACAGGAGCACTGGGAACAGCCTGTTTAATGTCAGTAGTGACTAGAAGCCCCTTTGAGGACGGGATCAAACTCCTACTCTGCTTAAACTGGATTTCTGGTGACCCCACGAGGACAGAGAGTGGATGTATTTCCTGAAGAAAAGAGAAACTGTATTTAGCTTGATTTCTCTGTGGTGTAAATATAGTTAGTGGACAATATGTCACATCTGAACAATACATTTGACCAATACCTGAGTGGAGGATGGATTCCTGGTGATTTGATGCTGGCCATCTGTTCGAGAGGGTTTCCCTGAGCTCTGTACAGCAGGCTGGTCTGCAAACATACATGCAGTGGCCTGACTGTGGTGAGGATAGTTGGATCCTGAAGGTGGCACACTTGCCTGTGTCTGGGGTGCCACAGAAACTGAGGTTTGAACCGGTAAGACATTTGGTTGAGGGATGAAGTTGGTTACATAAGATGATGGCACATTAGGGTGTGAGGGGTTCATGTTAGACTGAGCCAAAGAAGAGTTCTGTTGGGCAAGTTGCAGGCTGGAAAAGGAAGCTCCCAAAACCTCCATCATGTTCATGTAGTTGATATTCTGCAACAAAGGCCAAACATTCTTCAGGTAAGAGTCATTCATAATAGAGAACAGAGTGCAAACCTTTCCTTTCAGGCAATCCTTTCTTACCTGAACTAATCTAAATAAGTCTTCACCCAGTTGCTGTCTCATCTGTGGGGTATGATTGGATAATGGTTGATCGGGTGCTGCAGAAACAGCAGTGGGTGCACTAGCCATGGAGCTTTGTGGCTGAAGGTTTAGAGGATCTACAGGTGTACTGGGGAACAGCCCACCAACTGTATCCGTGACATCTGTGTGAAGCGAGGCCTTGGGCTGGACAGGAGGAAGAGCTTGGGGCTCTGGGTGTAGTGGAGCTTGTAGACTTCTAGGATTGCAGAAAAAAAATGGTAGTTTGAGACACTAAAGACAATAACAGAGACATAAAACAATGGAAATTTCACATTATTGTGGCACCACATTACAACAATAATGCCTATAAATTTTTTTACACATTCAGTGTTAAACCAGTTTAATAATTCAATAATATAAATAATTACTAAAAACTCACAGAGAGGTGGAAGTGAACATATCTTCAGTGTTTTCTGAGTCCAAGTCTGCAAGCTTCAAACTCTGGAAAGGACAAGAATGTAAATTATTTCTGTTTTGAGAACACACATGATACACATGAGGAACAGAAATCCTAAATAGTAATATTCACCGTTTCAGGTGTGCGGATTTTTTCACAGATGTTTCTATGCGAAACAAGGGATGACATCTCCAACCCCTCACTGCCACTACTTTTACCTACGAATATAGAAAACACATTCATACTCTCAGTTATAAAGATGTATATTACAAAAAAATTACGATCCAATATAACTTGGCACCAAACCTTCTTTTTCGGGTTCAACATCTAAGTCATCGAGAAATGTCTGTCGTGAACAGGACTGTGCCTGCTGACCATCAAAAGTCTGTTGGTCCTGGTCATTAGAAAGAGGCTTCCTGTGACGTGTCTGTTCCTCTGGTTCATCTGTGCAAGAACCGCTGCAAGGAAACAAATAGTATATAAGAAACAGTATAGTATTCATATAAACAATAACATTAAAAGAATAATAAAAACTAAATTCAAAACAAAATCAGTATGAACATTTTTATTTTAGTTTGTAGCAACAGAATGTAGGTCCAGTTTGCCCAGTAATACCAATGTGTATAAAAAAACATCAGGCACTCACATGGACAGTTCTCCTTGCTGTAGATTGTGATCCGGACCAGTGATGGCAGATCCAGGGTAGCCTGTATCGATACTGCTCTCTCTCTCCTGGTTCCTGTCCACCTCAGGCTGCAGCACAGGGGCCACAGTCCACTGTGTTTCTGGAACTTGGATGTTGGCGCTGTAGTGGTCTGTCCCAAATAGAGCTGTGTACCTCCACTCTAATAAGCTGAGGGAGGTGAGGACAGCAGGAGCTGAGGCTTTGACACGAATCACTACTCCTTCGTCAGCTGTTCCTCTGATCCCTCCTCCCCTCTCTTTCTTCTTTCTGCTATGATGTCCCAGAAGCACCCTCCTGTCAGCCCAGCGCACCATCCACTCCAGCAGCCTGGCCAGCTCTGGAAACTGAGCCTCTAATTTAGGGTCCAGGCCCTGCTGCAGTTCAGTCACAGCTTCCACTGAAGTTGAGGAGGCAAACATCAAGCTCTCTGATGGCTGCCCAGTGGGAAAGGTGCTTTTAATAGGGCTGGAGTCTGAACCACAGTTAACCCCACTTTTCCTGTGGGATAAATGTACACTGCTTTGCTTTCGGAGGCCAAACAAACCTTTCAGCTTGCCAGTTCTTGGCCCAGGAAGAGAACTGACAGAAAGACTGGTTCTGGATATGGAGGCTTCATTCCAGAGGGAGGACGATTGCGGTTCCGGTGTCATGCCTTGTATGATGGGCTTGTAGCAGCACCCAGCTCTGAAGACTGGAGGGTTGCTGCTCCAAAGTTTCCTCCCTGGATGGTGCCCGTCTCTTTGACGGCGATGTATCGTAGTGAGCACATCAAAAGTTAGAGAATGCAACTCTCTCTCCCTCAGCTGGGAGGAGAAGCTCTTCAGCAAAGGAAGTTCACTGCCCGGGTCTCCTCCATCAGCACCATCCTTCTCTAGCTCGTAGCTGATGAAGAGCTCCAGGAAGTTCAAATACTCTTCGTCTTCTAACTCAAACTCCCAGGTGCCAACAACTGGTAAGGTGGACTTCTCATTCCCCTTGGTACCGTCTGGGTGAGTCTCCTCCTGAATGGCGCTTTCAATCTTAACAACATTTTCTCTGTCTCTTACTTTATATACTTTTTTGTCCCTGAAAAGAAAAGAAACAGCACAGAATAAGCCACAACATAGATGATAAGAGTAATAGCAGTGCCACTGTTTCACTGGCTACCTGGACATGAGTCGGCAATGCTGCTCAGGGGAGATTGCCTCAGATGTGTTCTCTGCTGTGTCTCCATCACTGCACACTGGGGGAAAACCGCAGTCGGTTAAAGTGCTGGTGCTCAGACTTGTACCCAGCGAGAGTTGCCTCAGCATCGCCATCCCATGTTTGTTTCCCCTGTCCTCCTCTTCCTCCTCTTTCTCCCACAGGTGGAGCTCAGGGGGAGCCAGGTGCCTCCGCAAACGCCCCAGATGTTTTCTCCTCTGCCTGTGTTTGTCCTGAATCAGAATCATCATCAACTCATTTGCGTCATCCTTTTCGTCCTCTAGAGACAGAGAAGAGACAGAGAAGAGACAGAGAAGAGACAGAATAAAGTGGAGGAAGGTTTAAAAATACATCACATAACTGTAAGAAGTGATGGATAATGACTACTAGTAATACATTTTAAAAATAATTAAAAAAGGTGCAGGTAAGATACTAAAAGGAGCAGCATATAAAACATTTAAACATTAAAATTATCGAAAGGTTAACCAAGAGAGATAAAAGCACTTTTGCCTCACAGCAAGAACATTCTGGGTTTGAACATATAGACCAGCTGGGGCAATTCTGTATGAATGTTTATGTTCTTTCTGTTTCTGCTTGGGTTTCCTGGACTTCCTACCACAATACAAGGTTAATTGGAGATTCTAAATTGCCCTTAAGGTATGACTCTGAGCTCGTTGTTTGTCTCTATATGTCCTGCTACGCACTGGTGATCTGTTCAGGCTGGTTCTTGGTTCTTGTTCATGTCATACATTCTCTATAGATTCTAATAGTATCCAAAAAAGAAGAATTAGGCCATCAGGTGACTTAAACAAAATATGTTTAAATGTAAAGTTGTGTCCAAAACATAACAATTTCAGTGTTGTGTAGCATTTCAAAGGTACTTGATAATGAATGGTTCATACCAAGGACATTGCATTGCCTCAGTCTCTGTAGCAGTGAGTTATACTTTTCTCTCAGCGGGACTCTGACAGACTCTTCCTCCCCCGGGAAGGCTTGTACCAGCGTGTCTGCAACCTAAGAAGGAGCATGCAAGGATGAGACATTTACTCACTCTGTTCTACTTTAACAAACCTTGCTTATGTAATAAAAGGCAAGAAAAAAGCAATTTCACCAAAGAGACAGGAGGTAGTTCAGACACCAGGCTGAGCAGTATGTCCTGGAGAATTTCTTCAGCATTGAGGAAGCGAGAGAAAGGCAGAAAGCGACAGGCCCAGTGGAGAGCTTCAACACAGCTAGATCTCACCTCTGAATCACCAGGGATCTGTGGGACACAAATAAACAGACATGCTCATGGGGCATCAATAGCTGAGAATATTTAGAGAAATATGTCATCCACTCAAACACAAATATAATACCTGTTCATTTCTGCAATGCTGCCTGGCAGCCTGATACTTCCTGCAGGAAATGGAGAGTTGGTCCCGGACATGCAGCATCCAGCATAAACCACACAGCTCCCTGAAACAGGCTTGTTGCAGAAAAACAATTGGTAAGTGCATCTGAAAACTGATTATTGATTATGACATCAACATCGCACTTAAAGTGGCATCTTACTAATAGTTTGGATCGTGTCAGGGTCCAAATGGCCGTCTTTGTTAGGCCCTCGTCTGAAGAATCCACTGCGGGTGACAAACTTAATCAGCCCTTCTGGGAAAGCTTTCTCTTCTTTACTGGCTGCTGGATATAAGTACTTCTTCTTGATCTGAAAACAACATCAGATATTTACACGATCTCAAATGGCATGGCACTTCATAACTAAGTATGATCACCAACTCTCAAACACTTTGTGTCGGTATGTTACGATAATGCCTGCAAATGATTATGTAATATTAACAGATTAACAAATGAAGGTGTGTAAATGAACAGTCTTGTGTTTCTTCAGAAAAATTGTGATTCTTTTTGAATGTGTGATTTGTGAAATTGTTAACAAAAAAACAATCACTTGTTTAAAGACAAAATTACCTTTTTGTTTCATTAAGACTTCAAACATCAGCTATATTAGCCACACTTAGAGAAATGTAATCCTTTTATTTAACCAGACAAAAATGCTTGTGTAAAGAACCTTGTGTAGTAGGTGTCTGGCACGGCGCAGATTGGTGATGTACCACTGAGCAGCAGGTTGGCAACAACGGGCAGATCTCAGGAGTAAAAGTAATCTTTGGAGAACCGCAGACACCTTGTGACGTGATGCAACCTCTGCAAACTGCCCGACTGTTCCAATCGGGTCCTAAGAAACAGAAACAAAGTACAACAACATTTAATTACTTGTGTATGCAAACATTATTTCAAAAGTTAATCCGCTCTTCTCAAGTACCTGTGTGTTCGGGGAAGGCTGAGGGCAATAAAGAGGAGGAGAGGGGAGATACAGTCCACTGGGCACCAACAGAGGCAAACAGGAACACAAGTCTTTGGCTGTGTCCAGCAAGGAAGACAAGGGTGAGGACATAACATTCACTCCAGCCATGACTGATGCTCTCAGAATCTCCTGCATGGAAACTAGTAATAAATCCCAGTCCTCTCCTTCCAAAGGGTCTAAAAAGGAGGTGAGACAAGGCATTGATTAAAATGGGTTTTATGTGTGTCGGGGTTATCTTACAGTTGTCAGGTCTCACATACCTGTCAAGCTCTTGTCATCTTCCTTGTCTCTGTGCTGCTGGGAGTCAGGCTTATTCCCAAGAAGATTCTCCAACTCATCCTGAAAAATGCTTTCTGCTTCCAAATCTGTTGGGAGGTGGAGCTCTCTCCTTCTCAGCCTGTCATGAATGATGTTATTGGCATGACAATGAATCAAATATATGATGAAATAAAATGGCAACAGTAACAGAAAACTTCTCCTTGATTATACTGTATTCTTTCCTTTACACTGACCGAGCAAAGTCGCAGTGGTCAGTGCAGTAGCTTGTGTAAGCCAAACTCAGAGAAACCGCTGTCTTCCAGTCCCCGAGGTGGGAGGCCAACCACACAGCCTCAGGCAGCAGACCCCCGAGAAGGAGCAGGTCCTGGGCATAGTCCACTGTCCACACCTCTGACAGATGCTGTCGTCGAACTGCTGTAGCCACCTGCTCTTGGCATAGTGGCACCAAGCGCCCAACACTTGGGCCTGAGAAAAGATAAAATTATCAATATTATTAAGAAATTATCATTTTTTTACAGATGAATAATTTTGGGAAACACACCATGAGGTAAATGGAGTGGAGGCAAGACGGCCACATTGTGAGGGGGCAGGATGTGGAGGGGTTGGTTGGCGAAGTAAGAGGCCATGACTCTCCCCAGACTCTGAACCACTGCAAATGCTGCATCACTGTGAAGGTCGAGTGGGAGCCACGTGCACGGAAAAGAATCTGCGGCAAGAAACAAAGGCAAGGCTGATACCTAACACATCTTCCTTTCAGTGTCAGATTTCCTCTCGACTCTAAAGCTTGACCTTTAAGACAGGGTGTGATATTAATAATGCATTAAAATGAATCGTACTGGAAAGGCTGGGATGTTGGATATACACAACTTGATGACATAAACTGACTTATTATTAAAACTCTTTCTGACCTGTTATGGATTTTCTGTTGTCCTTCTGATGTCCAGCCCTGTGCAGTATGAGACGTGCCATGTGGTCACCCAACTCTTGAGCTTCCCTGAGACGGTACTGGGACAGAAGACTGTATAGGAGTGCCAGACAGAACCGTTCCTCCTGGAAGACCCTGCGATCACAAACTAATAAAAATATATAAAATTACCATTTTAGACTGAATGTGAATATTTGATGTTTTTTTCTGAAAAACTGAAGCAATGAGGCTTACTTTTGTTACTCTCATCACAAATTTGTGATTGCCAGGCATCAGCACTTTTTGGATACAAGCCAATCAGGAAAAGATGTTCACCTGTGGGGAGAAGAGTCAAATGCTAACAACATGGTAATAATTCACAATTAACTATAATTACAATTGATCTGAGCCACAGATAAATCACTTAAGACGAACTAGTGGCTCAATATGATGTAAGATTTTGGTAATTAGAGTTGAAATGCAAAGTTAATTTTGTCCATTTAAAAACAACTGGATTATGTTGAAAATCAACATTGTCTTTACTTCCTATAGTCGGTTCAATAACCATAGATATAAATAATAAATGGATTATGTATCTCAGACCTGGGTAACTCATCAGTGCTGGACCCTGCTCGAGCTTTTCTCCTGTGGCCTGCAGAGCTGTTTGAATCTGAGACATGAGGAAAGTCAACTGCTGCTGTTCCTCTTCCCAGCCGTCACAGCCTTCAAAGTTTTTCAGTTGTTCCAGATACTTCTGGGTGACCTTGTACACCCACTGCCACACTCCAAACAATCTGGGGAAAAAGCAAGTCAACTCAAGTCTCTTTTGAATTAGAAATTGTCTGAAGTGTCAGGTAAAGCATGATGTGCAATTACTAATACTGGCATCCACAACAACACATTTTATTCATAAACAGTGGCACATAAGAGACTATCTCTACCTGCTAGATGGTCGCTGTGGAACAGGACATGCCTGATGCAGTGAAGTGTGTTTCTGTTTCTTCTCATCCTGTAGCAGAGGTACATGGTAAACATCCAAAGGCCAGAGCTGTTGTGACTGGGAAACAGATTCCTTCTCTGCAGAGGACCACACTGTTTTTTGCTGCAGGCTGTATGTGTGGTCAAGAGAATCAGACACCAGCTGCAAAATATACAGGACGGTGGACAGAAGTTGGGATGATAGCTGACAGTGACCGGTCTGGTAGGACTCAGGGTGAGGGGTCAGCAGGAGGTGTACCAGTTGTTTACTGAGCCCTACCACCAGGCCCTGGCAGCACGGTCCATTTGAGTGAGTGCTATCCCAGGAAAGAAAAGATAATAGGGTTTTGATAAGATGGAGGAGCCTGGTAGAGACTAAGGTATTCTTTTTTCCTGTGTGGTCCGTGGAGCTGGAGATCAAATGGACCAAAGCAGCAAATCGTACCACACAAAGGAGGGTATGCTTCAGCAGACGAGCTCTATGTTCCACCTCATTTCCTAGAGACATGCTAAACGCCCAGGCTGTTAGCAGCTTAGTCTGAATTTTCCCGAGTTCACGATGAAGAAGAGGAGTCTTCCTCTCTGCTTCAGCAAAGTCCTTTTCATAATCTGGACCAGTAGTGAGTACAGTGTCAGTTTGTGTGTCCAGGGCATGTAGAGTGTCAAACATTGAGGCAAACTCCAAACGACCGCCATTCTGCATGTGAGAACCAGCAGGAGGTCCGTCTAAATCAGAGTCATCATCAAGGAAATTCTAGAAAACCACACAGTCAAACGGCAAGTCAAAGACAGCTAAGTGAATCCAGACATTTATATTGGTCAAGCCACATTCTAGCACAGTGTGATCACATGCAATTACATGCAAGCAACAATTTCCTGATACATGTGACTGACCTGCACTTTTTCAAGGAGCCCCTTGGTTCCACCCAATGTCCCTTGGTCCTGCAGGAAAAGTGGCAAAGTGGATCCACCTGTGGGTCCCGAGACGACAGAGTCTGCAGTGTTGGGACCACGTGTACCGATGGGACTAAGTGCCTCAAGGCTGCTGTCAAGCTTTAGGCAAGATACTGACTCCAACCATGCCCTCACGTGAAACTGAAAATAATGTGTGTGAGGAAAAGCATATTGTTAAGAATAGCAATGCATAAACTATAAGCAGAAGCTAAGACTGAGTAAGATCACTTTTCCCACTAGAAGTCCCTGGTTTACCCCCTGCGATTGTTCCAGCTTCTGACTGGCCTTCTCCAGATCCCTGCTGGTGTCCTTTAAAAGTGACTTCAGCAACATGGCAGGAGAGGGCCTGTCGAGTATCCTCATAACTGTGGCCATGTAGCCATCAGACACAATGAGATAGAACAGCCGAGGATGCCAGGTCACAGAATATCGCTGCCTTAGAATGTCCCGCACCGACAAGCTAGAACTGGACAGATTAGCCTCCCCTAACCCTGCAGACACTGGTGGCCTGCAGAGAGAAAGTAGTGTGGGTCAAAACCATTATTACATATAATAAAACAAATAAGACAAACATTATATATAACAAATCATCACATTTGACACAGAATTTCTAATTCATTCATGCGTAAGATAAAAGAATAAGAGAGAGTCAATTGCATGACGTTGTGATAAAAGGTGAAGAAATCAGTACAACAGATGACCAGATTTGAGAGAGATCAAACGATAATCAAGATCAGCTCAAACAAATTAATAACTTGAAACAAAGGATTCAAATGTATACCGGTAAGTGACGAGGGGATGCAGGGGTAGGAAGTGCGCCGGTCCAAAGTCCACATTACAACCGGAGCTTGTTAGACTGAGAAGGCCCCCAAGGCGAGCCAACACAAGAAGGGAGCCCCTCTTGAGGATACATGCCAGGAAAAGGCTGCTTGGGGACCAGCTCACACTGCTGACCCAGTAGGACCTAAAAGAGAAGATATGTTCACTTTATTTCTAAATAAATACACACTGTTTATCACAGATTTTTTGCTGACATTTTGCTGATAAAGGTGGGAAATGGTCACTCCCCTTCTGGTACATTTTATATCAAGACGTTCTGGAAATGATGCTGAACTCATGCACGTATGTATGCTCTACCTTATGTATTTGGAGGGAATCTCTATCGTCTTCATTCCACATCCTCCGAGGCTGCTTGATACTGAGACAAAGTTCTGCATGCTCACATAAAGGACCTGTGTAGCCTGGTTTCAAAAACAGGAAATACAAATCTTGATTCACATGTGTGAATAATATGTGAAAAATAGAGATAGGAGGGGCCAGGTGGTCACCTTTGGCTGTCTCTGGTTCAGGACGATGGCTAACAGTTGGCCATCTGGGGAGAAGGCTGGCACTATGGCCCCTCTAGACTTGACCGGTTGGCAAGTTGGAATGAGATGAGTCATGGGGTACGTTTTGGTGGCCCACTGTACACTATACCCCACAGAACTGCAAAGAAAACTGTGATTTTTTATTTGCTTTTGTAATATCCAGTGAAAGTCCTGACTGCTACATCGACCCTCTCACTCACCCCATCCTTGTGTTGCCCTCCTCCCACTGAATTTTCAAACAGGTGATTATAAGCTTCTTCCCTGATGTGAAAACAAGGGCTGATAAGCAGGTATCACCCGCAGCCTAAGAGAGTTTTGACAAAGACAGAATAAGATTTAAAGCCTGAAGAAAATTTGAAATGGAGAGCAGGTCTGTAGTCAAACATTACACAATGTATTAAACATTTACTCTTATTGCAAGTACAGACCTCTGTCTTTACAAATATTGAGTGCTGGCATGCTTCTTTGTCGTGTAAAGAAGGCAGAATGGTTTCCTCGAGGGGCTTTATATGTGCCCAACGTCCCTTGACTGTGCCATCTCGAACTCCCGTCAAGTCCCTGACATCCACACACTCCCACAGGAAGACTTGTCCTGTTAAGGCTGCCAGAAGCACTCGCATTCCATCCCCTGAAACCTGAAGAGAAAACCGTGTGGTATTTCCTGTGAAGACACACATAGAACCATCATTTAGGATTTAATCACTCATCAAAATATATAAAATAAATGGTGGGATTTGGGACAGAGGATGTGCCGAACAAAGAATCAGTAAACATATCCTTGTAAACACCTATTAACAGTCTAGCTACTTTAATAACTAGGATAAAATACATCTGCAAATCACTGCTTGTACAGACCTAGTCCTCACTGCAGTACTAGGATGACATTGCAGATATCTTATGAAGTATCTCCCGCTGCATATCAAGTAGCTGAGGAAAAAGTCTGATGTATCACCCTCTTATTGTGCATACCTTGACCAGAAGTAATGACTTGAACTACTTCTGGGGCAGCTGCAGCAGTCTTCAGCAAGTCCTTATCTCTGTTCCAGAGAAAGAGCTCTCCCGAGACCATAACTCCACAAAGCCACACACCTAAAAAAAAACAACCAGTGTATTAATGTATTCACAGAATTAACACGGAAATACAAGAGTTTTGCTTTGAGTTAATACATTAAACTCACCGTTGCGGGATGAAGCCATAGTCACTACACTGTTGAGCAAAGGATGGAGTTTAGGGGTCCTCTTCTTTGTGCGACCAGAGACCATGTTGATCTCACTGATCCGTTTGTCATCTAACAGGAACACAGACTCCTTCTCCTGGGGGAGGACACAGCAGAGGGCTCACAGTCATTTTTCCTCGGGGACATCGGGTTAGTGTGTCTTTACTCTCCTGTCCTCACCTGCCCAAGCCAGCAGAATCTGGGCCATGGTTTCTTCCGTTTGATGCTGGTTGACAAAACAACCTCCAGCTTCAGCTCCATGTTTGAATGCCAGCATCAGTTCTACGTGGGGATTGTGTATTCAGGAAGGGTTAATAGAAATGACAGAATCCCTCTGGACAAGCAGGACGATATAAACCTCTAGTGGAGAAGCATCACGTTCATGTGCTGTATGTACACATTGTAGTTAGCTCCAGAGCTAATATTTTACCAGTAAACACGCGATTAAAGCATATGTCCACGATAATGAGTGGTATCTACACGACAATGACAATGTTACGGCGCCGTGTTATCAACACAGACTGTATATAAAAACATTATCAGCCGTTCTTTTCCTTTGTTTTCATAGCGTCGTTAGCCACTTAGCTAATTCTGCTTTCATCGAGGAAAACTGCTCCAGAAAAAAGCCTAACTTGAATATTCGATACACTCTGACTCTACTCACATGTTGTGTTCACGTAGAGTGCCGGCGAAAGTATAATACAACCCTGATATCTCATGTTAAACCGAAGCTAATCGTGAAATATTTTCGAAACTCCCTCCGGTTCTGTAGCTGAAGTCGCTTCCCATGATCCTCTGGGACGAAGCTTCCACGCGTTGCCGTAGGAACGCAGCTGTGGGGAAGGACGCCTCGTGGAAACTAGAATATGATTTTGTTATATCAAGAGATTTTAGATTAACAATTATAAGTCCACATAAAATAAAAGATCCTTCCAGACGTGTTCCTTTTACAAGCGGAAAACATCTGATGCGTGGAAAAGTACTAATTACCAAGTATTTAGCAATGGCTCAAGGAAATGTGTGAAATCACATAAAGATAAACAAGAGATGTTTCAGTATGTTTTATTTTAGGAATAGGGATTTATCTCGATCAGACTTTTGTTTCACAGATGGTAAGATTTTCTGCCTCATGCCATTAAAACAAAAGAACAGTTTCTATTTACATGTATATTTCACTGCAGGAACGCTGTTAAAATATGTTTTGTTTGCTTTTTATTTATGAATTGATTTTAAATAGGGGCCAGCGACATATACACACACACACACACACACCCACACACACACACACACAACCAGTGGCAGGGGGGGGGCAATCACTAGGATACACTAACACAACAAAAACAATTGAAAGTTGTGTCAGCCTAAAATCAAACCAGCCAATGGACTATTCACATTCACCACAGGTTAAATCGCTGTTTAACTTTATTCAAAGACACATTTGAATAAATCAAGCATAAAACCCTGTAAAGACTCTTGTGCCACTCATACACAGATGCTGCTGAATACAGTTGTACAAGTCCTTTTTTGCCAGCAGATGGCAACATGCTACAACAGGGATTACTGTTTATAGCCTGCACCCAGGACAACCAAGTATTTTTGACTTCACATGAAAGCCTCTTCTGACTCAAGCAGAAAATATCCCTGTGGCAGACACAAGGTGCCATAAGAGGTTTTTGCACTTTGTCTGCGAGCTAATGCGGAAATCTCTCCACAAGGTCAATGTTGTGAACATATATGAATGGCTGTGTGCAGTAAGTGGTCTCCTTCACCATTACCACGCTCTGGGTAGTGTGAACCCTCAAGCAATAAGGCATTTTATTGGCTTGTTACAGAGAGTTATTAGGTTTACCCCCCTGGCCCCTGCTGGTATTTAATTACCCTTGCACTCTCTCCTTTTCATCATGATGGAGATGACGGCCGCCATCACCAGTAGGTGAAGGAGGAGACTTCACCGGGCCTTAATTGGTTCATTTGCCTCGGCTTGCCAGGCGCAGATGGAGCACTTTATTACTGTCACTGCCAGGTTCATTTTGGTCTGATGAAGGCTGTCTTAAGAGGGCGAGCTCAGCAGCACATGAGGACGTGGATTATCAGGATGAGAGTTACAGCCCTATACTGATGTGCATTCATAATATGAGCTTATTCTTCTGTCACAGATTTCTTCTGTTGTTTCAACAGTGCCAAGACGAACATCATTTTATAGTCATGCTTATGAGCCTACTGGGTCTAAGTTTTATTTGCATCCCTTGGAATCTTTCTGAATAAGGATTTTATGTATACAATGTGTTTGTAGTTTTGTGTCTGTGCATACATGTTTACCAATGCTTGCATATAAGCATATGATACATATGTTCTATATGTGCATAGCATGATCCTATTGCATGTGTTTATTTACATAAATATAGCTATGGTCATGAATTTGGTTATCATTCATTGTATGATTTATACGTGCAAACGTGGCATAATGGGGGAGGATATGGAGGCAGGAACACACACTGCAAAAGCTTTAACATAAAAATTCTAAATGCTCATGTGTGTTATAAACATGAGATTCTAAATAACCTGAAGTACATGGCATCTCACAGGTTAAAATAACAGCAATTTAAATCTTTTCATGGATGTATTGAAAATATATTTCTAATAAAAAGGCAACACAGACACAAAACTACATAACAGCATCACGGCATGGAAATATACAGCACACAGTTCATAACACGTAATCAGGTTACGACTGAGGGATGTCTGTGAATCACTCTGCACCCTTTTCCATCATATCATTAAAAAACTGTTAAAATATGAGTTGGGTTAGAATTTGTGCTCCACATGAAAACTTAATAATTACTATGTGTGGATTTTTAGAGATTTCAACAACAGAGGATCAGTGTTATGTTTGCATTAAGCTCCTGTGCAACAGTGGACCCCTTTTACTTTCTGAAGAGCCATTATTCCAACAACATGTGATTAACTAGACTATTTTCCATCCATATCCTCCGTGTTCAATACAGGGACATTGGTGCATAGCAACCTCATTTGCCATCTGCAGGCCTCATTCATGTTGAAAAATGACACGCAGGGAGCTGTCAAGAAACAATTCAATATTCTTCCTCAGTCTGTCTACTTCAGGTTTCGCTGCTTGGCTTGCGGCCGATTAGCTTTCACAGAAAACAACATAATAACACTGGTTTTTGCAGGGATTTGCAGCAAGACTAGTTGGTTTCCATTATCACATACTGTAGGATACACAAGGACATAAACAGGAGTTGTTTCAATTTTCCTAACTTTCAACAAGAGCAAATGAAGACAGGTTTGGACCACAGGACCTTTCCACCAGAACTAGAAGCCATAATAACCAGGGACTAAATAAAGTTCAAGGTAAATTTTTTCACCTTGGAAACTGACCCTTGCGAGGCGGAATCTTACTGATTAGTTGGAACAAATTTTTAGAAAACCTGAAGCAGCAAACCAACTGTTTAAATTTTTGAGCCTCATGATGAACTTGAAGAAAATGTATGAATGATTGACCAACAAGGAAGTCCAGACCTTGCTTGGCATTTTTGCTGGGTACAACGTCCAGTGTGGAATGGAAACCGAACCAAAATGATAAGGTGTACGTTACGGAACATTCTTCATACCGGGCAATATTGCCTGGTTAAAGCTAAAGAAATGTAAACAATACAATAATAAAAAAAAGAGGAGAACAACCAGAACAGCAGCTCTGACTGGCGGACCTGCAAGTGGTTTAAACACCTGGATGCGTTGTTGGGTCACGGATCGGCCTTCTCTCCTGCAGCTGCAACAAGTTTCCAAAATTACTTAAAGAGCAGAGGTGAGTGCAGCTGTTAGCTTTGGACTTTGGGGGGCCAAGGCAAAAGGGACCAGGGGGCCCCTACATTGAACCATTCTAGTCTTCAACCAAACCTTTAAGGGTGCTCTAGCAAAATTGTCATTCCTGTGGCAGCTCTAAGGAGCCCCCTTTCAGCTCGAGGCCCTAGCTTGTGCGTGCCCTGTCGCAGCGCCCCTGCATCCTGCATGTTGTGAATGGTATTGGAACTCCAAGGTTTTAGCAATGATGTTACTATAGCAACATTAATGATGGCTCTGTTCCATTCAACTGTCCCTGTGAGTCTAGATAATGTGTCCAAACAGAATTCAGCCATCATTCATTTTACTATTAACACTTGTACTTTTCATCCTGTGACATGTCAAAGTGTCAACAGTGAAAAGACCTGCAGAGGAAACCCACTGGCTCAGGAAATTCTACCCCCCCCCCCAATGCACGCACACACACACATACAACACATGCACACACACACACACAGACAAACACATGCACAGACAAAGAGTCACACATATGCATAATGCAGTCCACTCATGCTGTGATGCCATTAGACTTACAACATGTACATTTTGGCAGCCACAGGGAACTATTATTAGATTTAAGCTGGGTGAGTAGTCAAGCATACACTGACATTACTATCTGAATATGTCAAACACCTCATGCCCTTAAAGGACAGTCGACACTTATATTGATATGTGCTCAAAATCTGTGTGTAAACCAACTGAGGACGCAGAACATGTATAATTCATGATTTCACCACAGAAACACACACTGTCACTCCATCATTAAAAAACTATATTGATATTTTGAGGACTGGATGAACTCGTCTGATTAAATTATGATTCTCTAAGTGTTGGTTAAACACACACACACCTTTTTCATTTTGACTTATTACATTAATGATGGCTTCATTCCAATGCGAGAGTCACAGCGAGCCAACCAGCACAATACCAGGATACTCAAACTGGAAGACGGGTCTGGCACAGAGATTAATTGCGCCCGTGGCTTCCATCCTATGACAAGTCAGGCTGTCTGCTGGGGAAATGGCACACTAAATTATTTTCAGCAACAGATCGTGACAAGCTCTCATCCTGAGACGTTTAACCCGAGAGACATCATTTATAGTCAACTTGGTTCTCGATTTTGTGTCAGACAAGAGTCGCCTGCATTGAAAAAGGTTTTCACACCTATTTTTGATCCTCACTTTCTTCAGATTTCTCTTTAGGATCAACATGCCTCTGCTGAAAAGACAGATTCATGATCAGTGTATTCAATGTGTCTAACAGGTGCTGATTCAACACCACTGAGGGTTTGTCTCTGTAAATACTGTAAGTACAATTTTCAGGGATGTGCACTTCTTTACTTTTCATTTTAAGCTGCTTTCACAACATGATCATAACTTATACTCCATCTTTACCTACTCCCATGTTTTCATCTGTCTACACAAAAACTACTGGACGGATTAACACGAAACTTAAATATTAAGTTACATATTTAGTGCTCATAAAGGATTTTTTTTTTCCATTTTCTTTTTTTTTCACCATTTTTCCAGGAAATAATTAATGGATCTTAAATAGCACACATTTAGGAAACTGTTATTAATGAGTGTATGACATTTGGTGCAGGTTTTATTGAATTGAAGGAGACCTTTACCTTTTTTTAGTTACCTTTGAGTATAGCTGAACAGTTTCAGATTTCAATTGCAAAACATATCAACTTGTAAAATAAGTGCATCATTAATAATGCACATTAAATATAACAATCATACAAGATAGATAGATTGTAGATTTTGCAAATGCTCTGCAGAAACATTTGTAATAGGGTATTTCTTTACAATGTGGTATTTGTATTGTTATATCTTCTATACTTTTATCATTGCCAGTCCTGAGGTGATGCAGGTTTTTCTTGGTCATCTTCAGTTTAATGAAGCTCTTCTGATTGGCTGAGATTCTCATATCATCATCGATTAGACGTGCAGGGATCATTTTATCGACCACAAACTTGCATCTATTCCGGTGCCATCACTTCAGAGGCTCTTCTCCTTTAAAACACAGCAACGTGCTCACTTTGACGGCTCTGGCATCACGGCAGCGGCCGCCTTCTCTCGCACACGATTGGCCGAGCCGTGGGAATATTCAAATTTAGCCTTGATTGATTGGCCCGGAGCCGGTTTCAACAGTGCAGAGGACTCATTGCCATTCCGACATCACTCTCTCTCTCTGTGGCACACACGCACACACACACACTGCTTTTGTCAGCTCCCGGGATGAGCTACAAGCTGGTGCACGGAAAAAGAAACAATCAGTGACATTTTCTTCCTGTTCCACTCGGACTGAAGATGCTGTTGAAGTTCAGCTAATGGAGCCAGCGTCATCCATGGATGTATCCCCGGAGGTCTCCAGTGCGCACCGCGGAATCAGAGGCGAGATTGCTCTTTGCGGAGGAAATACGCCTTCCGAGCAGGGGAGCGACCAATCAGCCGTGGCCAACCAAAGATAAACAAGCCTTATGATAAGACTAAACTCTGTAAGACTTCTTTATCTCCACTATAATGTTCAATGTATGCGTGTGGCAAATGTTTCTCTTGTTTTTCCTCTGCAGCTCCATAGGTTTTTTAATAATCGCTGTGTGCGTGTGTGCGTGCGTGCTTGTGTGCGTGTGTCTGTGTGTACACGACCATGGCAGAGTGAGAATAAAACATGTCTGGCTGTAAAGATGCTCCAGGATTCTGCCCCGCATTGATTCCAGGTCGACAGCGCTAAAGTGGTGAAAGATGCCCAGTGCGCACTCATGGGTAGGAGTGTCTCGCCCTCACTATACATCAGTGTCCTGCTGTTGCTTAATGTGTCTTTATATGCCGCTACAAGGACTGTAATTTATATCCACCATAGAGAAGGGTTCATTTAATGGTACAAATAGTCTCTGGTTGTTTTATAAATGTAGGAAATGTGCGTAATTTGGTGATAATATGGATGAGAAACGTTTGCGTAATGATGATGTGTAGTTTGTGGATGTTTTTTCTGTTTTATAAAAACTGTTGTTTTGTTTGCCAGGGGCGTTTTTCCACTCTCATCAGCTGTGTGCATGTGTGAGTTGGATGCTGGCTGTGCATGCGCGCACTGAAAGGCGCTTTTATAATGTCAGCATCTCAGTGGAAACGGGAAGTGCTTTGAAGTATATTATCGGTCATTGAGGGCTGCCTGCCTCTGAAGGTTTCCATGTCTATTGTGTGGAAGCCGGAGGTGGGATCATCGCACCTCACTGCACCGGTGGCAGCCGGGGTTGAAGGTTATAGCTGCAGCAGAGGGGGCCTATAGATTATTGGCCAGGTGTGAAATTCTAGCCTGCATGCTTTCCTGCTTGTTGCCAGATCCTTTATTACCCAGAAAGACGTAATGTCACAGCTTCTCACCAGAGACAGAGAAGTAGAAAAGCTGCAATTTGGTGTCAGTCATTGTCCCCTTCTTCCTCCTCTTTTTTGTGTGTGTAGTTGTTCAAGCTATTCTCTGACCAAAAAGGGAAAAGTATGTCAACTCCCCTGGGTTAATTCTTTCCTTTTGAGGCATGTGGTGATCAGGAACAGGCGTATATCTGTCTTTCTTATGATTTCCTATAAGCATATTCAAAACATGCCACTGTTGCCTTTGATGTACCACACTGCTGCAATAAAAATTTTAGTAGCTTGTCCCCTTTTCATCATAAAGTATATTGGTTTGGCGTTCGATCCATAAATCTGCTTCTCACACTAAAACCCTCTCCCCCGGTGAACATTCAGTGCTGTAGGCTTACACATCACACGCTGTCATTTTACTTGGGCTTTAGCAGCTGCGTTCTTCAGTTTTAGACGGTTACATGTCACTAATTACACAATGACAAATATTCATGTTGCGGTTGTTTGCTTGAAATGTGCTCTGCCCGGCCCTGAAGCTCTCCTGAGCGGATTGTAAATTGTGCGGTATCATGAGCAGTCAGTGTGCAGGTATCCCGTGGGGGTTTCCCTCTGATCTCACATCACACCCCAGCAGTAATTCCAACTCCGTGAAGAGAGAGGGGGATTTGTCATTTGGCTGCCTGCTTCCCTTTGCTATCTCAGGATTGAAGCTGAGCTCTGATCTATTGTGAAGTTTCCCCAGGCTCGCTCAATCTCCAGGCCCACTGAGTTACTGAATGGAGGAAATGGCTCACCACAACAGTGACCTTTTCTTGGATGATTATTACGCGGGCCAGAACAAGAACTGATTAAGGTCATGTCTTTCTCTGCCGTGTCATCCGTTGCCTCACATTTAAGACTTGTTATGTGCACGGTGAGATTACAGTTGTGTATCAGTCTCTTGTTGGGAGACTGAACGATGAGATGATTCAAAATGACTTTGATCATATCTACATATGCACCCAGCCTATCTTTCCATCATACATGGATAATGTAGCTGGCTCAGTTGCTTCGCCCTTTTCTCCCATGCACCCTTTGTAGTCACCTTTTTATCTGCTAAGAGATGTCATGTGTAATTACAGACAGCCTGCCATCTTTTGAAATCTGTCTAATTGGTCTTTTCACTCTAATAGGATGATGGAGTAGTGAAACTGGGGTTAAGGGTGGGAGGTTAAGGACTGGGCCTCCGGGGTCACAAGGAGGGGGGAGGGACTGAGGGGGTTATGTGGAGCTCCAGTAATCTTTATTTTGTCTACATGACGTTGCTCGGTCATTACTTCAAATTAATGATCAAAATGGCCAAATTGCAACTGATGCTTTATCATGTAAGAGAATGGAAGCTGAGATGATGACATCTTTGTTTGGTCCAGAGATCAAAAGGCTTTTTTTTTTCCGAGAACGTCTCCACGAGGCCGGGTAGGGAGCTTATCATTAGGTTATAGCTCAAATAAGAGCCATGCAAGCAGCGTTTTTCTCCACGGTATTTAATGAGTTTTTTGTTTGCTTCAAGATTTTAATGACTAGAAGGAATCAGTGACCCTTAACAGTGTAACAGTGCGCTAAACAAAAAGATGACAGGGCTCAGGGAGGGTGGGGGGGGGGGATTAAGTTCATGCTTATGTATCGTATTTTGTTTTCTCCTTCACAAAACTCTGAGTCTGCCCAACAAAATGTCAATGTCGCAACTGAAAAAACATAGTTCCTCTCTTTTCCCTCAAAACTTTTCAGCATACTCTTCCACCATCTGTTATCTTTAGTCAACGTTTTCTAAAGGCTGGACAGCATACCCATAGCTCTTTGACAGCGTGTCTCGGCGTGCACACTGGGATAAGGATAAGATAAGGCTTTGTTTACCCTCTAATGCTACCTTGGCATTGGCCAGACTTTACCCCATGCAGTTAGTTTCTTTTACCTTGGCACCGTCAACGTGCAAGGGCAGATTCGGGTCAGTCCGAGCTTTCTACTGCCGACCAAAGCTGTTCTCAGAGATAAGATTTAATTGTGCAGTTTTGGATTAATGGACAAATTTGCACCGAGCAATCTGTTTAAATGAAAAATGTCCAAGGTACTACTTTCCAAAGACCAAAGTGATAAAACTTATGTCTCTCAACCAAACGTGCTGAAAGTGGCATGGATATGTTTGGAAATAACAAAAATAGTGATGATATTGTTTATATATGACACATGAATCGTCTTACCAATGCTGTTTTGAAAGACTGACTCACAGAAATGGCCTGTATTTACTCCAAAGTAAATGAGTAATTGTTTGTTAGAACTGTAAACCTCAAAGACAAATACATCACGCTGGCAGTAGCTGCGGCTGCTGCCGGAGTTAATGGTGCAGGCTCTGATCCCACGGAGCCGGACTGTCATTCATTTCAAACCATTTGTTGCCACAGTTTAGATGTTAAAATATTAAAATCCTGCAAAATACTTGAGATTGTCAGACTGCAAAGTGATGTATTTTTTTCACATTCAGGTGGTGGAAAGTAAAAAAGACAGATGGTGAAATGACTGTAGAGTTTCTCAGCAGGTACATGGAGAAAAAAACTCTTCATGTCTGCTCCGACTTTTAATTGAGATCAGTCTCATTAAGACTTTTCATTTTAATATTTTATTAGTTTTCAAATCACTCAAGCTAGAAGGTAAATTGACAATGTTGCTTTGCACAGTAGACCTACGGTAAATGGATTGTATTTATATAGAGCTTTTCTGGACTTGATGAACAAACCATACAATACGTCTATGATTTTATTAGATTTTTTCGTTAGACACAGAAGTGCTCATCCCTCGCGGGTTTGTAAGACACCAAAAGTAAAGTTGCAACTTCCTCTATCACACATCACTCACACACTACCAGCACAGCCATCAGGAGCAATTTGGCATTCAACTTCTTGCGCCAGGACACTTGGGCATGCAGAATGGATGAACTGGGGATCACACCACCAGCCATCTGGTTCACAGACAACTCGCTCCACCTCCTGAGCCACAGCCACCCACAAACAAGTATGAGAAGTCAAAACATCAATATAAAAGCTCAGGGTTTGTTGGGTTAAACTGTGTAAAACATGAATAAAACATAGGTAGTCCAACAATGTGCAGGTTTATATTTTATCTATACATGCAGCAGATTTTACACTCATATCTATGTCATTGCAATAGTGAAGCAATATGTGGAAGATTGTGTGCTGGACAGACTGTTTCTTGTCAGGGGATGATTGGCTGTTGTTACAGAGCTGAACGATTTCCAGCTCTATCAGACTTCTTCGGCCTCAGCTTTCATTGTAACTGTTTTGTGGCGGCCACATGATGTTGTGCACGGGAGAAATTGTGACGTTAATGTTCATCCCAGGCAACCAACCATTAACGCTGCATGATTTACATCCATCTGAATGCCGTGGACATCTGTCTGAGCATTGCCCGGCGTTTGCATTTCCATAAATTTTGTGCTTGCACGCAAGTTGTATAGGAAATGTTTCTTTTCTTTTTTGTAAAACCGTTGTAATACCTTTTACAGGAGCTAATCCCAATGGAAATGAGTCTCATTGTTATCGGCCTCAGGCCTTGAGTGTTCTTTTAGCGTGGAGCAGAGTAACTCCAGGTTGTTTGGTTTTCCTGCATTTGAACCTTTGTGTCCTTTATTCTTCTTTCTCTACAGAGAAGGAGAAGAGAGAAATCTGGGTCTCTCTTATATGCAGCTCTGATACCAATTATGCAAACTATTATAGAATTTAACCAGGGCAGCTCTTATCGGCTAATCCAGAAGTAATAGATTCTATTAAAAATGTATGAGGGGGTTGGGGTGTGTGTTTGTGTGTGTGTGTGTGTGTGTGTGTGTGTGTGTGTGTGTGTGTAAGGAGGGCTTTATAGAGATGAATCCAGCAGCTGCAGCAGCCCTGTATGTCAGATTACTTGTCTGGTCTCCATTACTTAAACAGGTTCCTGCAGTGCCTACCTTAAAGACAGTATAAAAGCCATGCATAATATACTATTAATTATACAGTAAGTGGATTGTTATTCATGGGCCACATCTTGTTCATTCAAAGAGGGAGACGCTGCTTTTCCTCTTCTGTAATAACCAATTGCTCTTTGTTAATCATCTATTTATTTCTATATGTTCTTTCATTTTCTCTTTTTTTCTGCAGTTTCTGTGTGGAAGGAAGGGGGAAACATTAGCATAGCACTCACATGCTAATCCACCCAGAGAGTGAAAAGGGTGCTCGTCTTAAACCTTTTTCATTATCATCTAATTATTAACAGAGGATTCTGAGAACTGCTAACAGGAGCTGAGATGGTTTGGGTAGGGAGGGGTGTGTGTGTGTGTGTAAGTGGCAGTTTGGATGTGTGTGTGTGTGTGTGTGTGTGTGTGTGTATAAGTGACAGTTTGAGTGTGTGTGTTTGTTTAGAGCCAGTGTGTATCCCTGTGCATTTCATGTTTGCTGAGAGGGCGGCTCTCCACAATTTGCTTCTATCTTCTCTCTGACCCTTGATGCTGCACAGAGTCATAAAAGACTCCAGAAGGTCAGACACATGCTCGTGTATAATGAAGGGCTTTTTCCCGCTTTGATGGTTGTTCCTGTGCTGCAGCTGTTGTTGTGAAGCCTGACAGGTAAAACATTCAGCATGGCCCAGTATTTTTTCTGGGTAATTGTGCATACCTTGTTTAAAATCTAAAAGAATTTGAATTATCCAAAATGTTCTCAACAATATTGAAACCCTGAGAAATCCCCTATTTTATAAAAGGCTATGGGATGATTATAATGATTATTCTCTGCTGTTTGCCGCGTGATGTGAATTAAACTAATAGACAATGATATCCAAACATATACATACATCATCAAACTAGGTCTTTTGTCATTGTTTCAAATTAGAGACCGTTAGCAGCCAAACGTACGTATTGTAAGTTCAAGATAACATATCATCTCTGTGCCTGCGGCAGCCATCATTAAGTCCCTCCGTCGCTTCCCTCATGGCCCCTCAGCTGACCATATCTTCTCAGGGAAAAGGCCCCGTCCTCATCCCGGGAGAGATGACATCAGAAAAACGGGACCTTTCAAGTCCCGTCAGAGATGAAGAAAGAGGCTTGAAAAATAAACTCGTCCGCCAAAACACCCTTATCAGAAAACCGTGGGGGACAGTTAGATGGACTGCAAAGCACGAGGTCTTTATCTCGCTGGCACGCCCCTCAGCCGACCACATCGCGCTGCTTATCAGCTACACGGATGTCGCCGGAGAGTGGTGAGGAGTGGACGTCCTTGCAGCCTAAACTTTGTCCTTTTCCCTAATAAGCATGTTACAGAGGTCATTCATGAAATGAAGAAGAGTAAATGTGAGCAGTGAGACATCTGGTTTATAACAGTAACCATAATATCTTGCTGCTGATTGAAGAAACAATGAACATCTAAGTAATGACCTTATTTGTGAAAGCTGAGTTGAACTACAATAACGACTGGCATTTCTAAGATTGCTGACAGTTACTGTGCAGTTGTCAGACGTGAGATATCTCGACGTGACATCAACAAAGCCAGAGGCAAAACTTTTTTGTTGAGCAGAACATGAAATGAAGGGCTGGAGAAACCATATGGAGCCGAGATAATATCACAAATTCTGGGATCACTTTCATTTGTTATCTGTCCTCGACTTTCAGGTAATTCTCCTCGAGATTCAGGAAGCAAGTTCAATTTTCACAAAATCTCTTTAAATTTAAAATTTAGATGGCAGGATGAAAGAAACCATCATTACTCGCACTTTATGGATCATATCTAGTTCCCTTCTCTGCTCTCAGCGAAACTTTCTTTTTCTTTAAGCCACTGCTGGCCTCTTTGAATTATAATGACCTCCTTGATGTATTTTTTTCCATCTGCAAATTATGGGGGTAATGGAAGGTATTCCAATTCATGTCTCATTTTCTGCTAGTGAAGGGATTTCCCTTGAGATACTTTCCCTCTCTTGTGTTCCTTCTGCGTTTTCGGCACCTCCCTCTTGACAAATGTGTGGTAATGGAGGGGTTGTTGTGAAACTGCTATTATTTTCAAAATGGAATCTGACCATACTCAGGCTTTTAGCGCTTCAGATGTGTGTGTGTGTATGTGCGTGAGTGTGTGTGTTCAGATGAGACAGGTTGCTCTGAGCAGTTTGAAGTGGGCTTGTCACCAAGGGACAGATGTTGAGCGGAGGAGGGGGAGGAAGGGAAGAGTGAGGGTTGGCACCTGAGTAAAATGAAAGCCACTCTCTGTCTCTTCTTCCTTTTGAGGCGAAGGTAATCACGTTTCCGCAGCTCATCACTGAACATTCTGTTCCGTGGTTGACTCTCTTTAGCTGCTCCGCAGACCCTGAGGGAGAAATCAAGGCAAAATCCAAAGGAACCGAAAAACCGAATAAGAAAAAGAGGAAAAGTGACAGCTGGATGCTGCTGGCTGCCTTTTTTGGGGACTACTGCAGTTGCTGGATTAACGGTATATACGTCTCAGATAGTTTGCTGTCGGTATACGAGATACCTAAATCAGTAAGAAGTTTGTGCACGGTAGCCCAGGGTTTTTTAGTTTTGCAGAGCTGGCATACAGATTTGCTGACTCCCTCAGATAATCAAAGTGAATGTCAAACACCGTTATCACTGAAATATTCCCTCAATGCCTGGCTTTCTTTTCAGAATGATTGCTTCAATCAGCACAGCCATGGAGAGGCGCCTCCTTCTTCAGACTCCGCCGCTCATTTCCTCTGACAATACTTAACCCTGCAAACAGCGCGGCCTATTCTAGGGAGTGAGCTGCTTTTGGCTTTCTACGCTGATCAATACAGCCATAAATTCATAGAACAAGAAACCCAGGTCTCGGGGATAGTAACAAACTGAAACGCACCCCGAGGCTGCAGGAGTCCTTGTAAATGATCTGTGTGATTGCAGCTGACAGACCAAGGTTGATAACAGCGAAGAACCATCATAACAACTAAGCAGCAGGAGGAGATGGCGTCGTTATTAAATGAGATTACTTCCTTAAATGTGCAGCCTCCGCAGTTCAAAGCCGGGCTCCTGAATTTTAATGTGGTAAAAGGACCCGAGACGTTGAAGAGTTTTAAGACATGTCAGCTACTGGAGTGAAGTGGAGGAGATGTTTTTGAAAGAGGAGAGTTTGTACCGTGCGCGCCTGCAGTTTTTACTCCGACATCAAAGTGATGATTGAATGTAATGCCCGCCCATCGTTAAATATTTTTCTCTCCAAACTTTAAGTCGGCTTCTGCTTTCTTTTGAATGATAGTTGTGTGACCAGACCATGAAATCAGACAAACATTTTAAATCAAAATATATAGACAACAGAACTGGTCTGGGATTAATTCATCTTTAATGGTTTTTGCTGCTATCACCGTAGTGTGCCGGTCTGTCGTCGTAGCCATCCATGGTTCTCAGAGAATGAAACCTGCCGACTCTGTTGATGCTCTGACTTTATCACCAACGCTAGGCTGATATTTGTTGTTTTAAAATGTCTATGTCTCAAGCTTCAGTCTGGTTTAACCAACATGTTAGTTGGAGTCAAAAAATCAGTTGTGTTATCTTTATTCCAGCAGGTTTACCCAGGCTGTGAGCAGCCGTCGTGAACTATCATGCTGGCCTGTATCCAGAGACGGCAGAACCTGTCATCGCAGCATCTGGCCTGCACCCCCAAAAGCCTCGATGTTCCTCCGCCACCATTACTGCTGCAGGTGCCGCCGCTGCAGCCCTGCACCCGCAAAGGTGAGTCATGGCACACAGGTAACACAGAGGGCAGATAACAAGCACTCTGCACATTCATCAATGGCATAGGCTGCTTTTAAAAGTGAATAGTTCATGAGTGACTTTTTAATCAGTTATGTTTTGCTTTCACATGTCACCTTCAAGTGCACATGAAGATTGTGCTCTCATACAACAAGAATGAGAGAAATGAAAGAAAATATAAAAACAAGAAAGCACCTCTGCACCAGGGTTACGGACATTTAGGTTAAATCCAGTGGATTTAACTGTGGCCTGCTCATGGTCTGAACCTCCTGGAGGTTTTTTATAAACTGCAGCTTGTCCTACTCCAGGAAATAACTAGTAAATTCGACTTCTAGGGGCTCTATCTGCTACACAACAGATACACATTATTGGTTGATAGTGGAAATACCCAATGGAGGAGTAAATGTTGTCACTACTGCACAAGATCAGCATTTTCTGCCAAACACAACGTAACCCTCGCTCCATTGATACCACACGCGGCACATTCCCGCTGCAAGTCGACCAGAAAAGCAGCCCACATGGACAGGGAACTGGTTTAGTTTGGCAGTGGTCTGAACCAGGCCAAGACAGACTAGAGTGGAAATTAGATCAAAAATGTCAAAGTGAGATGCCCTTTTCCCAAAAATGTATCATACATGTGTGTATATGCTCACAATGTGCAAACAGCAAAAGTTGAATACCAACATTAATCAAGTTCAATATGTTACTTACTTAGTTAACCTTACAACAGCACGTTGAGCTGTCAGCTGTCATTAAGCTCTTAGAAATAAAATAATGGCCAATCCTGATGATGATGATGATGCCTTTTAATTGGGTTGCTAATCACTGTGCTCCTGCAGTGCCAATGGTCAAAGTGGAGTCTGAAATTACGGAGTTAATCAACTCTCCCACACAGGGTTACTAATAACGTTCACATTTCAGAGAGCCCCCATGTCAGTGACCTTCATCTTGACTGATTATGCCACGTTCACTGAAAGGTTGAGCCGGTATCTCCGGGACTAACCTGGATTGACATTTGTAATTAGATTCCTTCCAGTTAATTGGTTAAATGTGACATGTCTGCAGAATTAGTCCTTGGTCTGATACTGCTGTGTTTTGCACGTGTGTGTATATGTTACTCTTTTCTTCTTCTTCCTCGATAGTCTAGATTCAGATAATGAGATCACAGTACTGCAAATGAAGTTATTCTGCTGTGGTTTCCTTTTTTTTCATTTTGATTTAAAAACTGCTGATGCCTTATATTTCTGTGCTGGGTCTGGTTTCGGAGTTATATTGAAGATCTATAATTGCTCACAGTTTAATGGTTCAGCTGGGTGTATTGCAGTTTTATTAATACACTTAGCCATGAAACACTTTGACTTATTAGGTCCTTTGGAGATGTTTTGTTTTTTCATGTAGGTGTTGCAGGATTATTATACTGAGCCTGAGCTGTCATATATATATTTAATGTGTTTTATTTAGTCCCATGCATGAATTGCTACTGTACTGCAATACAGGAAGGTTTCCAGTAAGCAGGAGTATGCAAATATTGACCAGTAACAGCGTGTACGTTCAGATCCATCTGAGTGGATCACAATCATTTGACTATCGGTGTTTGGTGAGCAAACGTTCACCTTTTTGCCTGGAGATCAGGGCAGTGGTCAGGATGATCTTATCTGACTGATCCTGCTGCCTGTAAATGTTTTCGTTCATTTGCATGGGCCTGTGGTTTCTCACAAAGGACATCTTTGCTCACGTATCTCGCGCTGCACCATTAAACTGTCTAATGTCACTGTAATTGTGTTTGTAATTATCAGATTACAATGACGGTGTTTACCCGACACCTTCACATGCACACATGGGTGTTTTCACATATTCTGGATAATTTGACCTCTTCTCAGGTTGAAGCTGGGTGGAGCCACACTAGGGGGTTTTCTCAGGTCACCGAACTCCATATACTTCATATACACTTCATATACTATATATACGATGAGGTCAAATCAGCCAAATGAAGAGGAAATACCTGTGTGGTGCTGCAACAGACTTATATTTAGAATTAAAGGCTGTGTTTCCGACTGAACTCACTTTTGAAAGGCTGCTGAAATTCTTTCCCCCCTTTTAAGCTCTGTCTCCTCATCTCCTCATCTCCTCATCTCTCTCCCCGGGTGAAATACCTCTTTGTCTATTTTGTTATTAAATATTAATTAGGAATCAGTGGAGCACTTGTCTGCTAAACATTGGAACAGAAGGGCCTAGTTTGCCTCAGGCAGAACCAGGGGTGCGTTCCTCATCCTGTTTTCGACCCCTCCCTCCCTCCTCCCTCCCTCCCCCCCTTCCCCTCTCCTCCCCCTCCCTATTAGTTTTATGTACTGCGACTGTGCGTAGCGTGGTGCAGCACCCTTCAGCTGAAGCCTGACATTTCAAGCACAACCACAGGGAATAGACTGCTGATGGGAGCTCAGTCTGTGTGGGTCCAGGCTCCTTCATTAAATGAGCTGCTGTTGGATCATGTTAAATGGGGACAGACGCCGGTCGCTGCTGTGCTTTTGAAAAGCCATTTCCATTTTTAGCTATCAATAAATGGAAGGCACAGGACATAAAAGCTCTCAGCCACACAAACCCATGTGAAAGATTTCTGAGAAACCAGTGTGAGGAATTATGCGATGAGAGTGAATGCGCGCCACGCTCTTCTCTCTCCTCTCTGCTATCTCAGTTTGAAAGCAGGGGCTGGAAATGCCTCTTTTTTTCCCACGCTGCCGGCCTGTGCTCGGGTCGGCTTTTAGAGGGGAAACTTTGCCCAAGCTGGGCCAAGCGGCACAGAAACAAATGAGGAGTGACACTGGTGCAAAGGAGTATTCGCCATAGCCTCCTCGAGCACACATAACTAAGTGTTCAACCCTGAGGTTACTCCAGCACCCTTCACGTAGAGCCTGCTGACATATTTTCAGGTTTTTGTTTCAATTATATATAACTTCACTCAACAAAGAATCATGACAGTCCTCTGGATAAAGAAAAAACACTTAACATGCATGTTGTAGTCACTGGTTTCAATAATTTAAACTTTGTATCTGTTGACATGACAGATGGCTCTACATACTACATTACCCATGAGCCAGAGGGAGGCTACTGTTTAGAGCTACTTATCAGAGGGGCAGCAAATTCAAAACACCTTGATTTTAAACTCTTTTAAACTACATTTTATTAGCATTCAGTAGCAGAAAGATCGTATTAGCTGTTCCTATTACCAGTTTTCTCAGCTTGGATTTCATATGTCAGCCTGTAGCCATATGTATGAGAATGATTGGATGTTTCTTACTGAAAAGCACCTTGAGAGTTAACTTCTCATGTTTTGTTTTTTATTTACAGCTACTTTTACTTTTTAACCAAAGTTATTTTCCACCGCAGTTCACATTCAGCACTAATTCAACCCGGAGAGTCGTGTGTCCATCAGACACTTTCTGAATGTGTAGCACCCGCAATCTGCTCTGACACCATGGAAACTCTATAACCACTTCATAAATCATCCATCTTGTGGTAGCTGTGTATCTCTGTGTTCGTTTTAACATCTTATGCCCCAGACTGAAGTTGAAAATCTACAGGCCGAAGTTATCCATCACCAGTAAATATAAGCCGTAGATAGAATCATTATCCAAAACCGAAATGTATGATTTTATTTTCATTTTTTGGCTCGAATATGGAGGAAGAGCAGAGCAGCAGTAATGTTTGGTGGTATCGCTTTGTCTAACCTCTGATGAATGGAGGCAGGGCCAATTAATTACATGGTTCTAATGACTATTGGGCGATAATAGACA
Organism: Paralichthys olivaceus; assembly: GCF_024713975.1. Lineage (NCBI taxonomy): Eukaryota > Metazoa > Chordata > Actinopteri > Pleuronectiformes > Paralichthyidae > Paralichthys > Paralichthys olivaceus. Next base: position 12,320,290 of record NC_091110.1, read on the forward strand.
CAAAAAAAGGGAGAGGTTGTCATGGGAACAGAGACATAGGTTTTACATGTGTCGTGAATGTGCTGAGCTCAGGCCCTGGTTACGAAGGTGGGTCGAGAAGTTCTTTAAAGACCAGAAATCATCTGTGTGGTGGATCCTCGCCCAGGATTTGACTCTTGTAAACAGGCTCTCTCACTAATGTGTCCACAGGAAGTCTGCACCATAACATCGAAGATCTGACATTTCAGCCTGTATGGATATTAATAAGGAATAATTACCTAGTGGTCATTCTCATTCCTTATGTTGGGCCTCCGGGGATGTAACAGTCAGGAGGAGTGGTTTTGGAAATGCAAAGTGCTCCCCCGACTCCAGATTTCATCTCTGCCTCTGGGGCTTGTTTTGCCCATAAATTAGTGATTAACTTTAACTGCTCCAAACAATGAGGTCTGCGCTCTAATCTGGGGGGTGGGTGGGGGTGTGGCTTCTAGTGTGACCACGGGAAAAAGATTAGCCTGGTTTTATTTTTTTCAAAGTGGCAAAATTGTATGGGGGTGGAATCAAGTTTGTGAAAAACCACAAATTGCACCGCGGCGCGATTAAAAATGCAATGTTTTATATTTGCAGATTATTCCTGTGCAAACATTTCTTCTTCTTTAAATCACAAACACACACATTACAACAATCTCCTTTCTCTCTCTCTCTCAACCCCCGACTGTTTCTTTCCAAGTGAGTCTCCTGCATGTAAAGAGGAAATCAGGATTAGGTGTTTCCTGTGAAAGTGTGCCAGCTTCTCTCAGCGTGGCGCCACAACAGTTGCACACAGCACGTGTAGCGCGTGGCGTGCCCTTCTAACCAAAAAAAGCTTCTAGCATGACTAGTGGGACCATTAAATGGATCAATCGAGATCCGTGGATGCGTCGTACATCATTGTCATTATGCAGATTCTTTTTGAGGCAAGGAATTTGACAAACAAAGCTGTTTTTTAATCCAGCACGGCCCACTTTAATCAGCTGTGTCTGAGGACAAGTAGGGAGGGGAGGGCTGTTAAAGGTCAAAGAATTTAAACGTGTAAACACTGCGTGATGCCGGGGCCTGCTCGTGAAAAGAGTCTGATGTTTTTCTGGGCTGTTTTTCATTTCTCTCGCTCGGTGCCTCTGCTCTGTGTCAGGGCTGAGGAGAAGCAGCGTGCAGTCTTCAGGTTAACGGCGATTAAGTGCTTAAGGTCAGACTGCTAATTATCTCCCCGCCATTCCTCACCTGACAACACGTAGCTGCCATTTCCCCGGTTGTCATGTGAACGGCCTTGTGTTTGTTTTCATTTCTTGTCTTAATTTTTTTACACCCATGACTTTTGTCGTGACAACAGGGGAGAAACACAGGAAAACATGTCAAGATGAAATGCATGGTTGACACCCACAAAGTAGATTTTTGAAAATAATTTACAAAAGAGTACTACACATAAGTGGAGTAGAGATAAGTACAGATAGGGAGAAATAAAGAAAATGAACATAATTTTGTTTTGTTTTGTCTTCATTGTTTTAAATAAATTCTCAACCCTGCAGATTTAATATTGCAACCTTTGTTTAGCCCATAAAACTTCCAGTTGGTCTTTGGGACACTCGGTACATTGCTGACTACTAAACATTAAACATGCATTAATGGAAGAACATGAATAATCTCATCTCCTAAAGGCAACATTGCCAGGATAAGACTAAAAGCTGCTCTGCTGCTCAGACATTTCACCTGGTATTACTCCCTCACACATTTCTGAGCTGCAGTTAAAACACCTTGGTTTTAAAAGAGTGAACCCCCCCCCGGAATATAACGACTGTTCCCTACTTTTGCTTGTTTTCAGGATCAATGATCTGGAAGCATCAGATTTTGAAATGGACCAGCAAAACAAAACCACTGACTTCAAAAAAAGCTTTCAAATTGAACCTTGCTCCGATTTTGGAAAGTGCAAACGACGCCTGCAGAGCACCGTGCGAGCGAGATACTTCATGCACATCATCAATTATCACTTTCATGTGTATATATATATGGCCCCTGTGTTGAGAGTGAGGGTGAGACAGCAGCCTCCACAAAGGAGGCCCATGCAATCTTGGCACCTTCAGGGGGAGACTTGAGCTGTCGTGGAGCCAGATTGTAATTAATGAAGCACACATATATTTTTTTTTTTGGAGCAAAGCCTGGTGAAATGAACAAAAATGATGCAGCTGACTGGTAAACATGACGTGCTGTGCTGCAGTTTAACTCCTGTGATTGGTAATAAAGTCCTCAAGATTGAAACAATTACCTCTGGTTGTAATTTCGAGCTTAGCGTTAATGCTGGTCGTGCTGTTTTTGTCCTCACTTTGAATTTCCCATTATCCAGCAGTCGCGCTTCTGTCGGGGGATCAGCTGAAAATGATCCCCCTTTTTTCATGCATATGCCACGCAGGAGCGGTCCTCGGATGACAAATATGTGAATGCAGAGTGGGGGAAAGGCCTATTTGCTAATGAGGTTTCCATTAAGGCAGCCACAGTGGGGAAGTGCAGCTGTGTTGTGTCTCCATGACTCTGACAGGGCTGTAATCTCTGGACTAACAATATCAGACACCCCGCGAAGACGTGTTAGCATTCAAAGTGTTTGAAATGTTTGTGGAACAGCGAGCCAATCGCAGCGTGCAGAGCTTAGCGCTGACATTTAACCAAGCGAGAGACGGCAAAAACGCCTCACTAAATCATCTCTCTCAGGTAACTGAGCAATTTGAAGCAGAAACAAGAGACATGTTTTCTTCTGTGGTATCGGAAGGATTCATTTTATCTTTTATATCACTCCCCATTACCTAAGCTTCTTCATGGTTATGATCCTCCTCTACTAATCATTTATGGTCATGAATAAAAACCTTTTTTTTTTTGCCAAAGGCTAAAAATTGTTATTGCAGCTGGTTTTTCCTGTTACATCCGACTCCGTGAGCAGGATTATGGGAAACCAGAGAAGCGAGAGCTCACATCTTGATGTTGTATACAGTATAAACACCTCTCCAACATCCCAGATGTCATTGTTTTCTATAGCAGCACTACACCGCGATACATAATAAGCAGTGTTTTGCTTTGTTGTATTTCTCAGTAGAATTCATTCATGCTGCCGGCGCCACGGTGCGTCTGCTTCGCCGGGAGATTTCTAGATGGATTGAACGCTCCACCTTACCTCCTTCCTCCATTTTAAACACCCAATTTATTTCTTTCATGAGATGGATCTTGTAGATTGAATCATTTTCACAGTCGGGAGGCTCACTGTAGGCCTGAAATGAAATGAACTCCCAAATCAATTTCAAATAGGAACAACAAGTGAGCCTCTCCCCCGCATCGCTGGAATTGGTTTTGTTATTGAAAATGAAATGAAGTGTTTTGTTTTTTTATTTTTATTTTTAGAAGCTTTTTGTCGCAGATTATAGGCTTGTTATTCCGCCCGTGATGATTTCCACCGACTTATGTAGGTTAATTTCAGCGCCTTTTCTGTTTTATGTCAGAAACTCCATAAAAGTGTCGGCCTGAAAGGTGGCTGTAATTTCAAACAGGTGATTTATTGTTTTTAAATGGCTCCCACCGTTTTCCACCTCACCTTTGTTGCAAGGAGTTAAGCAGCCATGAAATTGCCTGAATAATAGTGTTTAAATCCAATCTTAGTTTGTCCTGTTAGCTTTCCCACACACACAATTCAATCAGAAGTGCTCTCCTCTCTTTTTTACCCCCATCTGCAACAACTTCTCCTTCACAATGTAGACTCCAGGGTTTTTACAGTAGAATCACTTCAGGTTCATAAAAGCTCTAAGTGGAACAAACCTTTATTGACAGGAAGCAGTGATGCTTGAATGATTTCAGAGCCAAAAATGTAATGTGGATCAACTCAAAATAATTTAGCAGTCAGGCCAATTGCTGAAATATGAGTCGTGTAATCAGTAACAAAAATGACTTTAAAGCTTTTTTTCACCTTGATATCTTCAAATGAATCTCATTGAAGCCACTGCGTCAAATTTAGCTCCTCCGCTTCTTGGAGACTAATCGCTTCTTTTCGTCTGCTTTCTTCTCAGGCGAGCTGGCCTCCGTGATTTCCCGGTACCCCTCTCCTGCAGAGTTGGATGCTTTTGCCCAGAGGACCGCCAACAGTCCGCTGTCCATCAAAATATTCCCCTCTGATGTACGAGTGCCGCAGCACAAGCAGCTTAACAAAACCGTCAACGGCTTAGACACCACAGGCAACCACCGCTACAGCCCGTACTCACACCCAGGCTCAGGAGGCCACCAGGGCTTGCTGGCCATCGGCAAAGCCGCTGTGGTGGTCAGAAGTGGGGTGAAGAACTCTGAGGGCAGGAGGACTAAACATGCAAACACCCAGCAGGCCTCTGTGGCACCGTATAATAATCCTCTGAATAATGGCTACACTGTCAGACATGGGCACAAGGCCTATCATATAAGCGCATGTAAGCTCTCTGATGTACCCATCGAGACACTCTGTTCCGGTGCGGGGATGACCTCCGGAGATCAGAGCGTGCTCCCCCGGTCGGAGCTGGCGGAGGTTCAAAGCCTGATGAGGCAGATGAGCCGAGTTCCCCACAGCCAGGCCCTACAGCTGGGAGGGGAGGCGCGAGCCAGCCCCTCCGTGCAGGCTGTGGCCGCGGTGGCACATTCAGACTCAGACTTTGTCCTGGGAGTCCCGCCCCAGAGCAGCCTGGCATTCACAGGAGCGATGCTACCCACGCAGAGTGCAGACATCGCCAAAGCTGGCCACTTGGAGAAAGGAGACTACACAGTGTGGCAGCACAAGCAACAAATTCAGCAGCAGCAGCAGCAGTCCTATCAGCAGGTAGCAGTGAGGATGTACAGTGTGAGTAACAGTGCTCAGGGGCATCGGGCAGCACAGGCCGGGGTTGGCCAGTCTCCTGAAACCTGCCTCCCTTTGGCGTGCTCCTCGCAGCTGTCCTACAGGCCGCCTCCTCCCAGTGCTGGGCAGGAGCGAGCCAGCAGCTCGTCTCTGAGCTGTGCTGCCATGCAGGGCGGGCAGTACTTCGCTCCTCTCTGGGACGGCGTCGTGGCCACCCCCAACAGCGACTGTTATCCTTCTCAGGTGCTGGCAACGGGTACATGTATGGCCAGGCCTAGAGACCTGGGGCTCTCTCACCCCCACCTCCACCCAAACTGCCATCAACGCCACCACCACCACCCTCAGCGTCACCAGCCGCAGCTGCTCCCTCCTCTCCCCCCTCACATCCAGGCCTACAGCACAGACCAAAACCTCTGTTGTGGGCTGCCTACTTCCAGCCTGTGCCACGCTGCAGTACTCAGCAGCAGCCTGCAGTCTCTGGAGTGCCTCATCAGTGAGATCCACCCTCCCTGCATCAAAGAGCGCATGCTGGGCCGTGGGTACCAAGCCATGGGAATGCCTCAGCTGCTGGAGCACCACCAGACAACCCACATCCAGCTCCCCGTCTACAGATAAGACGAGGCGCTGGCGCTCAGCAGGGCGCAGAGGTGACAAACCTGACAGCGGAAGTGTGTCAGTTCAGACGTCTGCGAGAATGAGACATGCCTTTTTTACGTTCGTGCATGTACTGTAACTGAAGAAAGGCTTTGTGTTAGAAGCCTGAAGGTAAATGATAATCATGACTTAAGATATAGGTTTATCTTATGGACTTTTTGTGTTTTTATTTTTCTATCTTAAATGGCTGATCACCCAATCATAATTCTCCATCTTACTTTGACATGTCAACACTGTCTGTTTTTCTCTGTCGGCCTTTACAAACATGGGAAACCTACGAAACTGAAATAATCATTGGTACTCGTCTAAAAACACTTGAATCTGACTGTTTATATATAATAATATGTTTTTTTTTCCATGTTTGAGAGGGAACATTTCTTGATTATTAACTAAAATTCTGTTTGTCTGTTACTTTAATGTGAATTTAGTTTTCAGTGTTAACAGACATGTGCTTCAGCAGTATGATGCCGATCCTCTGGTCGGCGTACGGGGAACGTTTTTGCGTATAAATTTCAAAATGTGTTTTGTCATGCAGTTATAGACAAAAGTGATGTAATTTAGCATCTGAATTGTTTTGATGTAGTCACGCTCAGCATATTAGGACTGTTGCGTATCCAAAATCAACACTGTGGCACTCAGGCCAAGCAAGATGTGCAGTTTGGTTGTATTTTGTTAAGATTTAAAATTTCTGAAGAGGGTGTTTGGATGTGACAATTGTTGTGGCACCGTAACACAACATCTGGGAATGATGGAGTGCCATGTTGTGGAGAGCAGGCCGCCTGAATCATTTACACTTCTCTTCTTTTTAGGGCTCTATGATCTCTGATGGCGTGAGACGTGTGACTGAGTAGATCTTTGTGTGTCTGCACTGGTTCTGTAAAACTATTTATTTATGTCGGCCTGTTGAGTTACATAGCAAACTGTCTCTATAATTATAAAGTGCAATTATTCTATATGAACATGTGAACGCTCTCCATGAAGTATGTTGTTGAAATAACTACATTTTGCAATGTATGACCCCAATCCCTCACCCCCCCTTTGGCCTCTTCTTAATAAGGATTGTCGAGTAAATGAAATTTTCTAAACCCAGCCCAGAGTTTGTGTTATTAAATATGATTATTTATCATCTGTCCAACGTGTAGCTGAGGAGACCCTTTGATTATATTCATGAATGATAAAATAGTTGTGGAAAGGAAAGGAGACATTTTTCTGGTTTTATTGCAAAGGGATTTATAGCTTAACCACCGAGCGTATCTGGTTTTTTTTTGGCAGCCATAGATCTTATTTTATTAAGATATATTTTTTTTCCACCACTCGATCTCGGCTTTATAATAAGATGTGAGTCCATCCTGAGCTAAAACACATTGGACTGGTTCCTCGATAAATGATGCAAGTTGAAAGAACTAATTTTGTTACAGTTAATTATGTTGGGGGAGACGGATGACCGACGCTTGAGCCTGAAGACACAGAATACTTAAAATTACAAATAAACATACCAGCCCTCCTTTAGATATTACGTTTGTGTATTCAAATTACATTTATTCCTGATGATAAATCCACGAGGATACTGCTGGTCACATTATTTAGAAGTGGCCTTGCTATTACCCATCTACGGAATTGCTAATCTTAAAATGGTGCGCCTGCATGCGCCTCTTATGTTGCTTCATTTGTCCTGCTAAATTGGATGCTATAGCTGTAATGCAGTTTAGATCACCACAGACATAAAACGCATGCCCACTTTAAGTAGCCTATTACCAAACAAATAACCTTGCTGGCGTCAATAGCGGCATTATATGCAGTGTTGTGAATAATACTGCAATATTCAATTGATGACTATATTGCAGATAAATATTTCAGAGGGAAAGGTCAGTGGCTTTGTCATTGAGGCTCGGCTGTAAATGATTTCCTGCCTTTAGCCTATTGTGTCCCCGGCTTCGCTCTGAGCTTTTCCGCCCTATCTATCAGCCAGGACAGGCCAGGCCACTCTTCTGATAAACCTACAGGATTACAGACATGCTCGCCTCGCTCTCGCTCAGAGACGATTAGCTCAGGCCTGGGCTCCTCTGGGAGAGGAACCAGAGCCACTGTGGCCGCTGGGACACTCTTCAGATAAGTAAGACTGGGCAGAGGAAAGGGTTGGTCGATTTGGAGGATTAGGAGACATGAAAAAGAGAAGGGATTTTCCTCACTGCTGATGTTTGTAGGGGGGGAAACATTTTTGTCAGGAGTCTGCCTTGGAAACATTTTCATGTCTTTTTCAAGATTTTCACAAACCAGCTTTAACAGATGAACGAACATCAACATAAAATGTTTTTAAAGATTCATTTAAGATTTCATTCGACTGAGACTGAAACTAGATTTGTGTTGCATATTGTTTGATTTTGGTTTTTATCCGTAACAGCTTCCAATGTTTGATGCAGCAGCTGCACCACTAATGTGATTAAAAGAGAAAACTAAGACAAGCAAACATCGCCACCTAGAGTAACATTATTGAACTGAATGCATGTGTGATTTGACTGGTTTGATTAAAAGTTAATTTAACATTAAGATCTTGTGATAAGAACAAATCTGATCATAGACCAAAACAAATAACTTATTTTTGAGTATAACTACAGCAAATTTGTATAAACCTAAAAATGAATGAATTCTTAATAGATGTGTAGGAAAAAAAAGATATTTTGATGTAAAGTGTTGACGTAAAAGGAATTAAGTTTAATTTATACATAAATAGGAAACAACACACACAGTGAACACCACCACAAACTTGAAAGATACAGAAGTTCAAAAGAAAAAACGAATTCTCTCTTTGAAACTGAATTACTGGCAAATAAATTAATTCTGGGCTTATTCTGAAAGCACTGTTTTTGTTCAGTGACACCATGAGGGCACTGAGTGAAAAAGAACAGAACAAACTGTACAACTGCTCCCAGGTTAATAGCGGAGGTGACCCCCCCCCCCGGGCATAGGGCACAGTGAATACCACAAACTGACAGAAATGTTTTGCAGTGATAACAGTGTTTACAGTCTAATAGTCTTCTCTCAATGGAACAGGTGAAGGCCAACAGTTAATGCCACACTCACATAAAGCAACAACCCACACAACAACACAATCCTGCATAAAGCGCGAGAGCTGCACTGCTGCGAAAACAAAGGACAAAACGCAAAACCTTTAGCGTTTTGAATCCAAAGATTTTGCAGAATTAATTTGTTTTATTAACGTAATAAATACCAAACTGAAAGAAAAAATGAAAACAACCCTGATAAAGTGCCCTCGTCCGACAGCTGAGAGAGGGCTGACAGATGGGACAGTGTTTCAGGACACGCCTCCAGCACCTTCGGTCCAGTCACGTCAAACAGTGTAGTCCAGCTCTGCGTTTAGATTTGTGTACATCTCGTAGATGGCGTCTACAGTGGCGGTGTAATTAACCAGGAAGTGATGCGTGTTTGCCAGACACTCCTCTTCTTTCACTTCCTCTCCCTTTGACAGCGCCTTGAGGAAGTTGGATCTGTAGGGAGATGCATATAATGCCGTCTGTAATGGACAAAAAACAAAACAAAATTAGAAATGGGTTGGAATAAATATGTTTAAGACTGAGTTCTTCATCTCTCTACCTAACCTCAGTGTTGTGTTTAATCACCAACCACCCTCCTCTGACCATCTTGTGTTGATCATCGAGTTCTTTGCACAGTAACATAAGAAAAGTCCAGCCTCTCCTGCCTTAGTCTGCCACGCAGCTCTTGAATCAGGCCACTTTATCTCCCGCCTCCTCTAATTCAATGCCCTTCTAACGGTTCTCCTTTCACGCCCGGTGAAACCCTCACAGATGACGGCTCTGCTTTTCCATCAACCTAAAAGGGCACATGTCACTCCGCTGCACATCGACCTCCACTGGTTAAACGGTGGCCGCCCGAATCAAATTCAAGTCTCTAATGCTCGCCTACAGAGCGACCTCTGGGTTTGAACCCATCTACTTGAACTCAATCACACAGGCTTATGCTCCTTCTTGGCCACTGCGTCCCCTCCGAGGGACTTTGTCTGGCGTCGCCATCCCTGCACACAAGGAAATCACAGTCCAGACTGTTCTCATTTGTGTTTCCTTGATGGCAGATCTAGCTAACAAATCCCATCAGAGCAAGGCTGTCTCTCTCTATTTTAAATTATCTCTTAAAGGCTCATATCTTCCAGGGGCACCTCTTCTCCTAACAGACTTAATATGTAACTTCGTCAGATCTCCTTGCACTTTGTCTTCTTGACCAGATTTATGACTTAGTTCTCACTCCAAGGTCTCCTGCTAAAGAGATAAAATCAGATAGAATCACCTTCTCTGATGAACAACTGCTTCACAACGGTCAGACTTCGTCCATAATTTCTATTATATTACTATAACTGGTTAAAAACCGTTAACATTTAAAAAAGAACATTTTACTCACACTGAAAATCTTTTGCACCAGCCAGCCGTGGTATCTCTTCAGTGCCTGCTCGTAGGCTTTCGTGACATTGATCTGTATCAGGTTGGGGTTGTTCTCATCTCTTTCTCCATCCACCAAACTCTGCAGCAGGATCTGGATGAAACGGAGACCCCTGCAGGAAACACCTAGTACTTATTAGAAAATGAGCCTGAGACAGCAGACGGTCATAGCATTGAGTTTAGGGAGCGCTCACCTTTTCAGCCACATCAGAGCTAAAGTTGCTCCAACTTTGGGCCATTCTGCTCCATGGGCCTCACGCTCGACCTCCAAGATGTCCTGCAGGGTCTTGTACTTCGCAGGATCCTTGAGGTAGACTGCTCTAATTTTCTGAAAATGCAAACATTTCACAAAATAATGACTTTTACTCAAAATAACAGCATAGTATCTCAAAATAAGGACAACATTTTAAAAAGAATGACTTGTTATACAGACTTAATTTCTCAAAAACATGAGCTAGTATTTCAGGAACATTACTCACTAGCTCAAAGTAATAACTTAGTACCTAAATGTAATAAGTAAGTAACTCAAAATAATGACTTATATTGTAAATAATGTTTTACTAACTCAAAAATAATGACTTTTACTGTAAATAATGTTTTACTAAGTCAAAAATAATGACTTTTACTGTAAATAATGTTTTACTAACTCAAAATAATGACTTTTAATGTAAATAATGTTTTACTAACTCAAAATAATGAGAAGATCTCAATATCATGAGGTAGTATTTCAGGTCAAAATAATGACTTACTAACTCAAAATACGGGTTTTCACTGAAGATAACAGCTTAGCAACTCAAAATAACGACCTGCTAACGAATAGTAATAACTTAGTATCGCAAAATAATCTTTCTAACTCAAAATAACGACCGAATAACTCAGAATGTTGATTTATCACCTAATAGGAGCTTCAGCATTGAACCAGCTGTGGCATGAAAACACACCAGTGCAGCAGCAGAGGCCAGAAATAAAAAGGGGTTCCAGACAGATGTGTATCTCACCGTTATATTTCCATTAATGTCAGATTTGATGATTGAAAACACTTTTGATCCCAAACAGTCTGGAAGACAGAGAGAGAGAGAGAGAGAGCAATGAAATGTGAATGACTTCAGCACACGTCCCTGGCTCTCACGTGGGGAGGATGCATACAAATGGGGAGGAGGAGAAAATGAATGTTTCAGTGTTCAGCGAGTCAACAAAGAGTTTCTCTATCTGCTCATCCGATCCGCGCCGCGCAGCGCTCCAGCACATACCCACGACCCGGTTCCCTCTTTGCATCAGACGGATCATGTGTGTGAACGTGGACATGTCATGAGGGACATGTATGAAGCGGGACAGCGTCGGTTCAGTGACTTTATGTTGGTTTGATCGACTTCAGCTAAAAAGAAAAAGGTTGATACTCACCGAAGAAAGACGGGAGGTGAGAAACGGCCTCCAGGAACAACTTGGTGTCCACGGACCTGTCAGGGGGCAGCTCACTGAATTGGTTGTCCAGTAAAAGCGACATGATCCCGGTTGAGGCAGCGGCGGCGAGTCGGTAGCTCTCAGTTAGAAAGAACCCGGAACTGAGCTCTTGTCAGATGGGTGGGGGGGGGGGGGGCAACTTCAGCCCCGAGCAACCTCCTCCAACAGGTGCGGAATTCAACACGTCCGTGTGAAGAGACACACACACAACACACAACACAACACAAAACAAAACACCACAACGAGCTGAGGTACGAGTTATACTTTATTATAGCTGAGGCAGGGAGTGTTTTCAACCACAGGGACCGTGGCACACTACAGGGAATTCAATGTCAGGGCTGAAACCAGGAGCGGAGAGCAACTGAATACTGAACACTTCACACTTCATGTACCTTTTTACAACCAGTTCGTTAAGTCACTGGAGTTAATGTTGTCAAGACCCCGGCAGGTTGTGTTTGTTTCGATTGATGATTTATTGTAATAATAAAGAAAAAAACAGCTGACTTTGCAAACTGAAAGTAAAACCTTCCTCCTCTTACAAATGACATTCTGAATTCACCAGCACTGAAATTATCATCACTGAATTACCCTAATTGGCTTTAAATGGCCACTAGTTTCACTGACATTAAGATATCACACTATCCTTGATCTACATTTACATCACCTTCACATTTGATCCTGTTAGTTATGGCCACAGTTCAGCAAAGGTCACAAGGTCTTGCTTTAGAATTCTCCAATGAAGTTTTAAAGTTAATTAAAAGTGAAATTAACACTGGTTGTTGCATCATTTTAAAAAAAAAGGGAAAGTGAAAATAACGTGTGCTTAATGATAAAACAGTTCTGTCATCACACATTACAAGAAAAAGGAACAAAATAAATATCTTTTTCAAAACGTACAAAAAATATATATCTGTTCAGATTCTCAGTCATCATGGCACGGTATCATCAGTTGTACAAGTGTACATAGGCAGAAACACGAGCAGGTCCAGTTGCCGATGTGCACGCTAACAACTACTGAGTAACTCAGACTATGCGATGCAGCTGAAGCTCAAAGCTACAGGACCTCGAGTACAGATTGAGGAGAGAAAAAAGGATCACTTAATACTTTAGTAATTAACAGACTTAACTCATATGAAGCCCAGCGTTAACCCTTATCGTCTCCGTACAGATTGAAACCTCATGTAATGTGAACATTAGCTCAAGCTCTTGGTAAACCTCATAAGTAAACAGTCTGTTGGCTTTCTTGATAACAAAACTTACAAATGGCTCTTTAATGATAAATTCTGTACTTTACTTTGAACCTCTTTTTCCTTCTCCATGCATCCTTATGAGAAGGCGTTCTGAAAAGTTCAATGAATTTTTTTGGTGGTTATAGTCAGGATGCAACACTGGCTCTTTGACCACATTAGTAACCGATGTGTGCAACTTTTTTGAAAGAGATATTTTACAGATACATTCAAACGCAGGTGACTGCACTCCTCTTGTGTACGGTATTCTAGTCGTCTTTCCACCCCTCGCTCAAACGTACCTGGCTCACGACAATGAGTGACACATTGGACCCAAGTTCTACAACAGGTTCTCTAACTCAGAGGGCACATTTACTTTATCACTGATTGTAAACCATGGCAGTACGTATTCGACCACAGGCGGCGTCTAACACACCAGAGTTACAGCACCACACCGAATGAAACAAAGAGATCACAAGTTGTCTTGTAACTAACTGCAGGCTGAGACGTCCCAAACCTCAGAACACACGTTAACCTGTGAGGAGCATCATGTTAAACAAAAGCTTATGAAAATAAACATTGGTATTTTCTTAGAGGTATGACATACACTTTATAAATATAATAGCATTTGGGTTATTTTGATAAAGAATTACATGGATACATACATCTTATATATTTGCATAACACTATTAAAATTGATTCAAAATGGATTTCACACGGGCCATCTGTGACACACACACACACACACGCACTCACATAAACGCACTTGCATACACCAGATATATAGCTGTAACATTAGAACTCCAAAAAACGACTGAAACTTTACTTACACACCTTCAACCAGAGCGAAGGGACTGGATGGAATTGAAGTTCACACACTCCGTACTCACATGCTGCTCAATGCACTGACACCATGTTTCCTAACCAGTTTGCTTAATACACAGACTTACATCTAAGCGAGTGGCATCATGATTCAAGATTTAAACACTGTTGTTGCATTAAAAAAAAAATGAAAAGGCTAAAGTAAATTGTCACTGGAATAGATTAAGATTCATCTGTTCTGTGTCTTGCAGACTTTTGTTCACGTCAGCAACAGAAACACGACTCAAGGAGCACAACTGATGACCTCTGGTGTTTACCTAAGTACAATGTAAAAGCTCAACTGCTTGTTTTGCTGATTGTTTTATATGCACATAAACACACCTTGCGCTTTTGAAAATTGTGTGGTTTCAACTAATGAGGTGAGGTTAAGAATATAACCTGTTTTGTAATATTTGTGTCACGGTACAACAACCATCAAGGAAATAACGCTGTTGAATGTTCCATAATTTTGCATTGTATATGTTTTGTACAGATTTCACTATCTCAAGGAATGTATTGAAATGATCACACTCTTAATGTGGGAAAACAGAAAAATGGTGTGAACCGATTAAGATGAAATGAGCAAAATCATTGATGAGCTGTATTTTGAGCGCATTCGAAAGGTCTTTGGGTTTTAGTTAGTTGTTATTTTCTTTGGTTGTCACAGTGACAAGTTGCTTGGCGGCTTTGGCAATGTCATAGGCGCACTGGATGACCTGCTGGGTGACCAGCTGGATGTCCGACGGGCACGGGCTGTGATCTGCGGCCTTGTGGCACTCTCCGTGCAGCCGGCTGGCGCTCGAAGTGAGCAAACACAGAGACCCTCGCACGGTCTCAGAGGACGGCCTCTGTTGGGGGGGGAAAAGAGGGATGATGGAGACTTGATAAAAAAAAATTAAAAATGACAATGTCTATAAATTCACTGTTGTTGTGGTCAGTAGCCCCACGGGCACTGTGTGTGTGTGTGTGTGTGTGTGTGTGTGTGTGTGTGTGTGTGTGTGTGTGAGAACAAGAAACCAAGTAATCCGATAAATTGCAAACATAAAACTAAGTAATGCAATGAACAAGCCCTATCATGTAGACGAGTCAGTTTAGATTACCTTTGGCCGTTTTCAAACAAACAACAAATCCTTTAATTACATGGGGGAGGGGACACCAAGCTGTTGGTGGGAGTCATCCTACCTTGGGAAACAGGGCGGCCATCTCCTTCACGGCCATACAAATCTTTTCAGAGCACGGCAGAAAGCTGATGTAGATGGAGGAAAAAAAAGGTTGATCAACCACTCATGTGCCATATTTAGAAACACTGCTGCCAAACAGCCACAGCACACACTCCCCTGTCGAGAGCCTAAAACAAAACAGTCGGAGGTCAAATTTCTTGACAATGATATTTTTTTTCACGGTGCACATTTCATTCACATGTTATTTGTAATTCATTTTGGATGTTTACACATCTTACAGTATTCCCAGGTAATGGGATTTGACTGGTTGTTATTGCCTCCGAATGCACACAAGGAATTAATGAAGCAGTGAAAGCCTCGTCAGACCAGTAACATATTAGAAAGAAATAGTGTTTACAACATCATATGAGACTGTGCATGTTCTCTATATATTTAAAAAATCAACATGACAGAAACTGTTAAAATTCTCAGAGGAATATGAAGAGCAGTAATGTTCAACAGTACAAAAACACAATATTAACACATGAATGAAAACAGGAAACCTCCGTGACTGTAGTAAGTCTCTGTGGATTTGGCAGATCACAGGGGAACATGCTCATGTGATGTGTGTTTGTTTCCTGTCAGCTGCATTAAATGACACAAGGCCGGCCCCCAGCAGATGGAGAGTTTCTAGGACACTGGGACAGAGGCTGGTCCACAAGGCTCAGAATCAGTGAATCAAAGTCTCTGGAACCAGAGCTTTGCTGGTTTTATGTGTTCAGTGACTGACTTCATTCACCATGATAATCAGTTACCAGTTATCCAGCTAGACTGAATGACAACCAGTAGGGCCCTGGGCTCAGACTATTGAAAACCACTGACCTAGAAGAAGCTGAATCTGAGATTACAGCATTTACAAAAACACCAGGCTCTGTTCATCTTATCTTGGAATATCCTTGATGTTTGAGCCTATAATTCTCTTTATGTTTATTAATTATACATAATCACAAAGTACCTTTCATGTTTAGTCTCCTGAGCAGCCCTCAGAAGCTCCTGTATGTTCTTAGTGATCTGCTCTGTCTTACAGATGACGTCCTCTGTGCACGGCAGGGTGGCGTCTTCCTCACCCTCCGCCTCTGGCTCCATAGTATCAGAGGCTGAAGGAGGGCTTCTATAAAGCAAAAGAAGAAATTGCATTTGTCACTGCTCACTGCTCTATACACTGCAATGCATTGGTTCATCCAGTTCTGGGGGGAAAATATATAAACTGCAGATGATAGTCCAGTCTATAACAAGAGTGATTTTATTTAAAATATAGATTTTTTCTTCTGACTGTAAAATTGAAGTAAAATACGATTATCATATCCTGCAGTTTGGTTGTAATTTAGAAAATGCAGCTCAATTTGAGTCTGGCTGTCACAATTCAGAGCCATTTAGATGTCAACCAATGTTTGGTTTTATAAAAACGTTCCTAACATGATGTAATATTAAAGTGCTTGATATTTTATAGCTTCTCAACAAATTGCCAATAGCAAAGACAATAGCAAGTAATACATGTACATAAATGACAAAAGAACAACCAGAGGTACGTGTGTGCATAAGCAACTGATAGGGTACAATTTGTTAACTCGTATCAATCAAGGCATCTTTTTAAAAATCTGCCCAAACTAAAATTACTACTTATGTGACTTTTTAATATAGAAGATTTTGCTACAATGATAATATAATCTGTAGCACCAGAAACAAGAAACATTTATTCCCACTTATTTAATTTCAGACTTAATTGCTGACATTTCTTATTCAATCTCTTTGTCTCCTCTTAACAGCACGTTAATTCAGTTAATCCTGCATGAATCCTGTTTTTTTAATTTAAATTTTGATATAAAATTTCAACTACGAAATTTGGGATGCTTATTAAAATCTACAAAGGTACAAAGAATTTACTTAAAAAGGCCTTTACCCAGTCTCCTCCATTTCAGAGTGGTTGGGTGTAGTGTCGTTGTCACTCTCCAGCATGGTACTCCGTCCCTCCAAACTACAGCCCTGCAGAGAAATCAGCGGATTAGCATCATGATATATAGATAGTATGTAGTGTATATGGTTGGCAGAGTTATCACAGGAGCAACTGTAGGCACAAGTCAGGATCATGCATGTCTGAAAACAAAGCCATAATCACACCTTCAGACATTTTGTTTTTAAGCAGATAAAGAGAAAAAGAAGAAACACACAACAAAGTCATTGTGGTGTAACAATGCATATGGCAGGGGGTGCAATTAGTAGATGCAAAGAAATCCCAATGTAAACTGTGAGTTCTCTTATCAGTGGTTATGGCTAATAAGCACATTGTGATGAGCCATTTTATTTGTCTTTCTTGGATATGGAACGCTCCTGTCTGATCATTCAAACAGCGGATCTGGTGGAGGTTCACTGTAGAGAGAAAGCTGGTAACTGAACGGCAGCAGAGGCACTGTGGTGCATGCAGGCACGCAATACTGATAAAAAGCAGTTTTAAAAGACACAGGTCAGGAGAGAGAAGACTGTGGGGTCAAGCAGAGGGACGGTTTTCACCATCCCCCAGGGCTGCCTCTAAACCGAGGGGAACTTCGGTACTTAACCCTTCGAGATCTCTCGTCCCTCGACCAGGACAGGGAGGAGGGGAAGGTAGGGAGGGAGGAAGCAGCCGTCCCCAAAGGACCCCTCCCAATCTAGAAAGGGGTCAAACCAAGTTGAGCATACTCTATTGAGATGCAATGAATGATTGATTGAATGAATGAATGAATGAATGAATAACCAACACCAGCCCCAAGCCAGGCATCATTTTGTCTTGTGAGGACAAATCCAGTAGGATCATTGGTGCCTCTGTGCTTACATTGGTTGGGAAAGGTTGTAAAACGACTCCATCCTCATGCCTGGCTGTTTCGGCTCGGTGGGAGAACTGCTTCGGATTAGATCCTGTCTCATACATCGATATGGCGCGACCTCCGCGGGGTGGATGTCGACCAAGGGGCCCCTGGGTGTTTTGCTGTCCACTGGGGGTCTGCCATCGCAGGGTTGTGTTTTCAGTTTGCAGGGAGCTCAACTGTAGAGAACAAAATATCTTTCAATGCAACTTTAGCTGGCGGGCCGATCCCCTTACAAAAGCTCGGCCAGACATCAATAATAGAGTAGAATGCAGCAAAGCCTCCAGGAGAAAAGAAATAATTCAATGTGAGGTTCATCTTCACCTCTGTTTTGTTTTCAGTTTCCCTTCAAAGTTTTTCTCAGAACAAAAGGTTTGTTTCTTTGACAAATGAAATGCTGACACTGTGTTTACAGTGACAACTAAAGTATGACCCCACTGAGAAACTGCTGCAGCAGTGGTTGCCCTTATTTACATCAAGAGCATTTCATAGCTCTTTTCAAAACGGAAGATAAGAAACATGCCTTGCTCAGCTTCCAGTCAATATTATTACTGCTAACAAGGAGGTTCTGTTTTGGCTCCTGTCCGATAGTTGGTTGCGTGGTTTGTTTGTCAGCAGGATTATTCAAATGCTACTAGATGGATTCCTACAAATCTTTGTGGAAGGATGGGCCATGGGACAAGAGAGAAGTCATTACATTTTAGGCACAGATCCAGAACAAAGGCATTGTTGGGCCTTGTCTGAGGTGTCCTACCTACTGTTCTAGTGTATTATCATATAACGCCTCATATCAGATTATATTATATCAGATAACGTAAACAGCTGAATATTACCAGTCTAACATAAAATAATAAATTTGTTACCTGTAGTTCTTAACAGAGCTTTTGTCTTTTTAATTTTTTTTAGAATATGCAAATACATTAAAGCAGATTTTTGAAAATTTGCTTAAATGTTTGGAATTTAATACGGTCAATCTGTATCAGCAGCGTAGTTACGGAGAAAATAAACCAGCAGGAGGCAGCTCATTGTCAGTACACTGTCTCTGAATCAAGTGTAGAGATTAAGTGTCAAACATTGAGCCATTGAAGAAAACCAAATGAAATGCTGCCATCTCGAGAAATGAGTGCGTAAGTGACAAAGGATTATTTTGATTGGGAAATATGTGAATGAAGTGAGAATGATTGTAAAAAAAAAAAAACTGCCCACACCATGGTTTATGTTTTTGCTGAATAACCAGGATATTTTCACCAATGTATTTAAGTGGTGGTGGAAAATCGTGACAAGGGTCGGGAGGCTCCACAAAACCATGGCAAATAAAACTGGCACTGTGCAGATCTGAATTTATATCGCTGGGCCTGATTGGGAAATCCAAGGTTGTGTAATATTAAGCAATAAGGAAGCGAGTAGAATGAGAACTCTAAATAAAAAATACTTTAGAACTGTTTTCTGGGGATGTTTTGGATCCAGATCATTGACGTTTTGGTGAATGCCAAGCTGATAAATCTAGTGATTCACCCACACGTCAAAACTAATAATCACATAGTGGTTTGTGACTTGTGGCTATTTGATGCTTCTGCAGATTTGCAATAGAACATCATAATATTCTCTGTGGTTGTATTTTGTGGATTATTACTTCTGTCATCTGACTTGAGGCTCTGTATGAATCCTCCGTTTCAGATCACAAAGAACTGTTACACTTAATCCTGTTCTGCTGTTAAACTGCACAGCATAGCGGATTCCTGTGGTGATAGCTAATTATCGCCACAGGAATTTCACTCATTCTGAAACATAGCATCCATTTTCTCTTGTGGATTAGAATCCCTATTGAATTTTATTTTTCATGTAGAATTCTAGTCTTCCTGGCAACACATACACATGATTCATACACAGGATATCAAATAACTAATCGTCTCTGGTAACACAAAGATCCTGCACACGCAACACAAGACTGAGACTCACAAGCAGATGTGGGTGAAATGAATACAGAAATGTAATCAATAATAAGCCTTTGTAATGGAGTCACAAAAGGCATATTAGTGATAATCTTAATGCAACTGGAATTGAGAAGGATCAGTAAGGATGTAAATATCATAAATACTGTGCGACCGCCCTGTTATTATAGAGATATAAGATAAAATGAATATGTACTTCCATCTAATTCAAAACTGGAAATCACCTGCACATACACAAAAGAAGAATATGCAGTGCAAAAGTAAACTTTGATTATTAATTGGATGTGGATTCACTAACCTTGCTCTGCATCGACCGCAGCTCTTCACTGAGATGACAGTTGACTTTGAGAAGCTGCTGTATTTTGGCTTCTGACGCAGTGAGGGCGCTCTTCACCTCCATGAATTCCTGCACTGTGATTGGTCCATCAGAGAGGTCAGACGACTCCGAGCTCTGCAGGACATCATGTGACATTGGACCGCATGAATTTAAAACAGTAAAGCAAGACGATGTGTTTGAATATTTTAAATTGTAGCAGGGTCCCACAAACATTAACCTTGGTCCTTCCATCATTGCAGCTGTCCCCACAAGTGGCCTCTTGGACTGGATCTTCATCTGATGCAACACTGTCGTAATCTGGCTGATCATTGTCCTGGCTCTCACTGTTGTGGTGACTGTCTATTCCCTGAAGGATCAGCTCTACATTCTCTGAAGGAAGACCACCAGATCAAAAGTTCCATGATTAAAACAAACCCCGCTGGCTAAAGGCAGATGTCTAATTCAAAAGGCAAAGGAACCAATTTAAACTTAACTGAATCCAGAATTCAGGACTTGTTTGTCTTTAATATCCTAACAATCTTTTGTCTTTGAGTAAACACCCGGAAGAAAACAGGCTGTGATGTGGTTCTTGATAATTTGCAAATTGCAAACGTTTTTTTAATGCAGCTTTTCCACTTATACATCTGTACACATGGTCCACAATTGTAGCCTTGGCTAAGATGGTCCACGTTTACTGACTATCTGCATCTTATTTGCAAACTGAGTACT
Organism: Paralichthys olivaceus; assembly: GCF_024713975.1. NCBI lineage: Eukaryota > Metazoa > Chordata > Actinopteri > Pleuronectiformes > Paralichthyidae > Paralichthys > Paralichthys olivaceus. Next base: position 12,340,864 of record NC_091110.1, read on the forward strand.
TACCAAATAAGTACATATACTGCAATACAAACAATAATAAAACCCATACAACAAAATCAGAAAGACATACTCTACCTTTGGGACTGTCACAGGAGTTACCCCACTGCCGTCGTTTAGCATCAGTTAGGATATCGATCACCAGGGTAGCAAATTCATGAGCACTGAACCTTGCCAATTTTTGGCGACCCTGAAAAAAACCAACAAATGTATCAAATCATAAAAAGGAGAACACGGGGGAGACAACTGAAGTTTGATTAAAAGGCAACACACGCTTACCTGGTTTCTGGTAGATGAGTACTCTGGGTTGACTGGCAGAAAAGGTACAACCGTGGTATCAGTCACAAGTGTGCTGTGGTTCTGAGTGGCCAGCCACACTGAAACAAAACATATAATAACAATTAAAACACATGCATACAAAGTGTTACATACATGATTTCCAATTGTTAAATATTTACCAGCATCTGTTTCCCTTCTGTCAACTTCATCATAAACATCCATGGCAAGTTCTTCAAACTGATGGTTACTTAGCTAACAAAATAAAGCAGAATTCCTGCTTCAGTTTAAGAGCAAATGAAGAGTAAGTGACAAAGAGAGATTACACTTTGGAACCATCAGCAAATCCCAAGTAAAAATGTCTCACCGACTGCAGCTTCTTCTTTGCAGCTTTTGCAAACTCCGACAAATCCAGACTGCTTTGAACGAAAAAAAAAAAAATCAATAATTATTTTTCTGCAAACAAACCAAAAAAAAAAAACTATGGCAAAAGTAACATACTTACTTATTTCTTATCCATCCAATGCAGCCGAAAAAATAGAATTGTAATCATATTGTGAATGACTATCATGCTGCCTATAATGTACAATTAAAAGTAAACTATTGTATTAACTAGCAGCCAGGGGCCTGTTGCAGATGATAATATCACTTGGTATTGATTTCTGTGCTTTACAAGAACCCAACTTTTATAAATAATAGATGTTTCAACTTGGATCATAGCTCTTACCTGTCTGCCATTTGAGGAATGATGAAGTGTTGCCCATTTCTGTGATCTACGACAAAACAAGAACACCACAGAAAGTCATTACCACAGGCGTTTGCTCCCGAATCCCATACAGCCGCTACGCATAATGTACTTACCCGGTCTTCTACCACAAAGGTAAAATGTTAACCGGTCAGTGAGTTCATACTGGATCTCCATGAGCCTCTCTGCCAGCTCCTGGTGCCCAGCTTGTCTGCACAGATTAGGAATAACAAAAGGTGAGATACCTTTTAACTATTTTACGTGTCTATGAAGGTCACAGAAAACTACAGTATGTTTCTCAATTAGGGTACAAAGTTGGTTTGGTAGCTCGAAGTAATACACAGTAATATTGAGCACAGGATTGCAGAAGGTGTAAGAGTGTTGGCTGGGCATGATGACCCACCACTATAAAGTATACAATTTTGACTTTGACTTTGTTGTAAAATGTGACGTGACATATCGCCATCAGCTCAAGTATCTCTTATTTTCTTAGTTTTTAACTTGTGAGCTGACTCAGTTAACATATTTTACTAAAGAATCATCCCTTCCTCTCCTGTCTGCATTAGTCATACCCTTATTGAATTAAACTGTCAAAATGCCACTGGGCTTGTCCCGTGTTCATTGTAGTGCAAAGCATGCTTAATATTTCTGCCATTTCAGCTGGAAACTGTGTTATTTCCTTTACTCACAATGTGCAATATCGTCATTTACACCTCAGTATAAACATAGTACACATTATAAACACATCAGTTTTTTTCACTTATTTAAATCTCCAAAGGATGTGTGTCATTTCCTGTAGCACAGTCACCAGTGAGGTGGGCTACATCTGTTTCAGTGAAGCTTCCAGCTACAATACCATCTAATAATGTAAACCACAACAAATGTTAACATAGACAGTAACGCAGTTCTAGTTAATGTTAACTAGATCTATGTATTCTATGTAGCCAGAACAGATTAAATTACAGAGCTAGAAACAATAGGAGACAGAGTTGGCCCATGTACTATGCCTAACAATAAAATTCAATGTTTTAAAACATTAAGTTCCATATTGTGACTTCTCAAAAAAAATGTATAGGTTCAAAGCATCATATAGTGTTGTTTAGACTTCACAATGCTAAAACCATAAATACATATTATAGTAAAACAAACAGGTAAGCAAGTGTTGAATGGAAAATATAGACCAATTTTTACCTTGCATAATCAATGGGGGTCTTTCCGCTGGAGTCCAGAGCTCCAGGATCAGCTCCATAAACTGCCAACAGCTCTGCTTGTAACACCTGACCTGCTTTTGCTGCTATGTGTAGTGGGGTGTTTCCCTTCTCCTGGGAGTCCAAAAACAATGTCATGTTGAAGGATTAATATTATGTCAACTCACAAAAACATTTTTTTCCGTTTAATTCTTCTGTACTTACTGGATGGAAGAAGTTGGCCTGTGCTCCCAAAGACAAGAGTCTGAGGCAGGTCTCCAGGTTTCCAGTCCGAACACTGGAATGTAGTTGCTGAAAAGAGATTGACAGGAGCTTTGCGTTGATTGGATTGTGAACACAAACAGGGTTGGCTACACTCAAGACATCTGCAAAGAACTGAGTGATATGATCCAGCTGGAAATATATACAATAAACACACATTATCCTGCTGTAGATATATATAACGGGTTTTAATCATCTATATTATAGTATTCACCATCTTTATATATTCACTTATCTATCTATAAAAGAGATATAAAATATACTAAATAGACAAAAGTGTGTATGTTTAAATACAAAAACAGCCATAAACATTTATTTGATACGTTACTTTACTTGTTAAAACGGTTATTGACATGAATAATATTCATATACAATCATCTCTAATTGTATGGAGTGGTAACTGTGAATTCAATACACAAATCCAATAGGAGAGTGAAATAGTGTAAGTACAAGAAAATGTGAGTAGCACCATGACACAGCAGCACTCAATTTTAAGAATCATATATAAAAAGACCATGTCATTTGTGAAATCACAAGAGTGCTCCAGTATCAAAGACAAAAATAGCCCAAAAGGCACTTCCTCTGCAGTGGTCAATCATTGGAGTAACTTGCAGCATATTAACACATCACCATTGGGTTTACTGTTCCCTAAAACCTTATTTCAATGTTGGTTTAGTCTTACATTGCGTAAATGTTGATGAATGACGAAGGTAGAAAGAAGAGATTGATTTCTCACCTTGCTGAGGTCTTTTGCGGTTACACTATCATCCTCCCGACAAGGCATTCTATGGACATACGCCAGCATTTGATATTTGGCCTTGATGAACTCTGTCTTGTTGGGACTGAAAACAACAACAGATGCTCATGTCACAAAATCAAGAACATTGAAAATCTGCTCCACTACTGACGACCATATCATAGAAGATAAACAACATAGAAAAAATACATTTCAAAAAAGGATGTCCTCAAGTCCACATTCTGACATACCACAACACAGGATTCTAAAGGTAGACAGCTTTTAAGATTAGAGTAGCAACTCTAAGAGTTTCTATTCTCCCTGTAATCTGAGCAGCTATATCTCTGTACAAATAGAGCTAAGTACAGTATACCACAGCAAACTAATGGGGAAGCTAACAACAAAAAGCACCTTTCTATTTAAAGTTAAAAACCCCAATCAATTTCTTAATATCAGTGGCAGACTACTTCCTTGTTTTGTGACTGAATCAGTACAGAAGTTGAAGCAGCTGTTGCCTCCAACTGAATGACTAAAAGACTCTTTGTCCCCTGGGAAAGTTTCTTTGATCGATGCAGTAGATAAAACAGCAATAATCGTGAACATTGTATTTGAGATAGAGAATAGCTGCCTCATGCTTGCTGCACTGCGTACTCTCCGTCTGCATCTGTCTGGTGACTGAATGCATTTGCTCTGGCACGGCTGTGTTTATATGTGGCCGACTATTTATCTTTACTCCATCAGCCGGACACTGTACCGACACAGTGTTTATACTTGGCACTGGATGATTTTATAACAACTCAGCCTTATGGATTTTTTATTGTCTTCTAAGGCTACAGTACATTCTGAGAGTTAAAAGCCTTTACAATTACTTGTTTTCATCGGCATTCAGTCAATCAACAAAATTGCCAAATTGATTCCATTTGGTTGACACGATTAAGATGTTACCTCTGTCAAGTATGTTTCATCTGCGTTTGTTTGTTGCATGGTTCAGGGAAAAGCTCATTAAATTTAGTGTGGATTTTTTTCAACACTTTCTCTGAATATGAAAAAATTCTGGATGTAGTTCATTTCAAGTGGTTTCGTAAGAGTGCTGACGGGCCTTGCCACAGGTATGGCACTCTGCTGACTGCCATTCTAGTTCATGTTGTTGTGTACATCCCTATCTGCATGTTAACAAATCAAACCTCCTCAACTTCTTCAAGTCACTGTGGACTGACTAACTGGCCATGAGTCATTTCAATGGTACAGAGGGCCAATTATATATCTCAAAGTGCAAACAAGCATGCCCAAATCAGGACTGACACTTCAAAATCCTTAAAAGCACTTACTGAACTCTGTCCTGGGGATTTGCTTTACGCTTCCCACTCACTGAGGAGGAAGGGTCCAGAAGGCTGTGCTCCCATATGGAATTAGCTCCATTGCCATACAGCGTCTGCACCATCTAAAACAGCAAAACAACAAAACAGATCACATGAATTATTATTACATTAGCCCCAGTCCCTCACTGGTGTGTCTTGGTTGTGTAACCTCTACATTGCATGTTACTATTATTATAAAATACATCTCTTGGGTGAGAGATGAAACGTCTTCAAGAAACTCAACCAATTCCAGTTGACCTGTTTTTAGCACTTGGATATTATTGGATATTATAAATGATAAATTATTCTACCCATTTGCATCTGGATGTTGAGTGCGCGTGTGTGTGTGAGTTGAGTCCATGTCCCCTCACCTGTAACTGGGACGGTGGCCACGGAGAGTGGGTGAGGTGTCGGACTTGGGAGCTGTGTCGCCCCAGACCTCGATGGATGCTGCAGCACTCATCGCAGATCAACACCCCCCTGTTAACAGAGGCCCAGCGTGGCTCTGGATGAAGATGTGACATGTATTAGTTAAAGGTTCACTGTGTAAGATTTAGGTGAAAGGGATCTATTGGCAGAAACTGAATATAAAATAATCCTAGTGATGTTTTCACAAGTGTGTTTCATCTAAACTGTAAGAATGGTTCTCTTTACCCTAGATTGGACCCTTTATATTTGAACACTTCATCTTTACATCGGGAGCGGCAACATCCAACCACTAGATGTCACTAAATTCTACACACTGAACCTTTAACGCTTCAGTTTAAATACTGATGATGCACTAAACTATAAACTAAGGCTTCTTGATATTTCATGAACTCCATCCAGACGAAGATGTTGGCTAACTGACAGCCACAGATAAACACCCCCGAGGTTAGCTTCCCAATATCCAAAACATGATCAGTCACAAACACAGAACAGACGTGGGGGAGTTAGCGAACTAGCTAATTGAGCTAACCCAACGTTAATTAGACAACATAGAAGATATTACAGGCTAAGAGTTTCAAGTTGTTGTGACAACACAAACGCGGAATATTCTAACACACGTTCCCACGAGAAGAATTGTTTGCAAACCACCACAATTAGCCACATAGCTAGCAACCCGCTACTTAATTGTAGTGCGTTTAGTTACGTTAACCAGGCTAATGGCTAACTGGAGGTGGAGTTGTTGTCGGGGCTAGCTCTGGTTAGCCGGGCAGCTAACGTTAGAAGCTAGCTGTGTTTGACATCCCTACCCGGAGCGCTGCAATCAGCGCAGACCTCCCTGCTTCGGACTCGCTTTGACATCCCTGGACGGAGATCCTCAGAGTCCAGGCAAGGAAGGCGAATGTCTGAGCCGCGCGTTGATACCACAGCCGGGCAGAGATGAGACAGGGTCGTCCGCCCCAGCAGATCCGATCTAACGCTCCTAGCAGAGCCACAGTGTCGGTCTCCCCTCCCCTACCGCCGAACAAAGCGGTGTCCCGTCCCAACACTCACACTGCCTCCTCGACTGCCTCCTCGACTGCTTCCTTCCCTGCTTCCTTGCCCCCCCCCCCTCACATTACACTAGCCCACATTGTCCAAATCAACACCAACATGTATTTGATGTATTTCATAAAAATGAGAATTTGTACATAAACTAAAATAAATTACTTTTTAAGTTTTTGAGTACTGTTGCTTTCTTAAGTGCAGCTGATGAACTGACCTTCAATGTTTGTTGCTACCTTATTAAAACATACATTTCCCTCTGGATCAATATCTATCTATCTGTCTATCTATCTATCTATCTCTTTCTCTCTCTCTCTCTCTCTCTCTCTCTCTCTCTCTCTCTCTGTGTGTCTCTCTCTCTCTCTCTATCATAGAGTGATGCCTGAGTGATGGAAGTCTTTTGGAGTGCCTTTTAGAGCAAAGTATGGCTGAGCATATGCTATTTAGAGTATATACAGATGGTAAAGCTTGATGTTGTTAAATGTATATGAGACCACAAGCTGAGGCCTCAAACGCTTGAATTACCACGTCATCCATCTCAATAAAACTCCACAATATACGTAAGAAGACAAGCCTAAAGCCTAATTACAATATGTTGTATCGCCAAAGCAGTTTGTGCAGGATTTGCAGTCAATTAAATTTCAAAAATGCATCAAATTAGGGAGGAACACCACTTTTAAGCCTGTTTATTATGATTGAAGATGAATGGGACTGTTTGTATGTGAGTGCATTATTTCTGTCTAATTGTGATGATTAATCTAATGAGATCTTGATTAAATTGACCTGAGGCTCTTTAGGTTCAATCACCATGTGTTCTCCACATGAGAGGAAATAATAACCAGGCTCTGAAAATGCTCAGGAATAAATGGCAAAGAGAAAAAAAACGAAATGTATTGAGAGTCTTGGGGACATTTCTAATATGTTGAGTGAGTGTATATGTGTTGTCAGGGTTAATGTATAGGCTACTGTGACTTTAAAGGGGTGTTGGTTCACTGAGAGGTAGCAGATAGGTTTAATGAGAACACATCGCACATCTCGGATCCTCTCCACCTCCCAAACCCGCGGCTGTGCGTCCTCCGCTTGTTTTCTGGACATCCACCCGAGAAGCTGTGCGTGTTAGCCGCCGCATCCTGCCCCCGGGAAGCGATGGGAGGTACCGCTGTTATTATCATTTGTCCCCTGTCGTCGTGAGCTTGTCATCATTCATTTCCGATACAGCCTCAGCATCTGATCGGCATAATCATGATGTTTTCTCCCGTGACAGAGGCCGAGACGCGCCAGAAGCTGCTGCGCAATGTGAAGAAAGAGGTTCGATGCATTCATTTATCTTTTTCCCCCCCTCTAATTTCCTCGTTGCAGTTTGTGTGAGATCAGGCAACGTTTGTGTGCATGTGTGCATGTGCATGTGTGTGTGTGTGTGTGTGTGTGTGTGTGGGCTGTGAGCCACGACTACGCCACACAGGCCTGTTTATCATAAAGAAATGACCATTTATTTGACATCATAATGACGGTGGATGCATGTAAGATGGCTGTGGTTTTATATCCTGGGGACTGCTGGTGTAAGATGATGATGACGATGATGCTGGTGGTGATGATGACGATAACAGTGATGATGATGGTAGTGGTGGTGGCGGTGTTGATGATGTTATATCAGGGGGGAAAAAACTATAAATTCACCTGCAGATTAATTTACTCCCATCCATGCAAACCAGGTTATTTGTCATATCCTGCAGTAGTCTCTCTCTCTCTCTCTCTCTCTCTCTGAGGATAAACTGGCATGCCTGTAACACACCATCTTATTATTCACAACTTAAAGGTGTGACCTTGGCATCTTTATTATGTCTGTGCTCCATCAACCATTAAATGCAAAACACTCCAACCAAAGCCGGATGATGTGTCGCTCAGTGATGAACCATTTGGATAATAAATCTGCACAGGAATTGGAAGGATCTGCAGTGTGCTCCCTTCCAAACTGCTCAGTGACTCCACGACTCCCCAGGGAGAGAAAAACAGGATGTTTTATTCATTGCTGAGAAAGCCCTGTACTTCAGGGCTCATTGTGCTCCCCCTCACCTGTGACTCATTGCCTCTCAAACATCCATGACTCTGGTACCAGATTCTGCAGCAAGGAGGGGCAAAGCTGCGAGCTGTGGGTTTGAAATCCATGCATTGAATTGAAATGATAGGTTTTGTTTTTAAATGTCCAAGATCATTAATTCATACAACAGACAGACACATACACTCCTTCTGTGTGCCTCTGATTTGCAGTATACCTTTACATACAATACAATAATTTTTAAATAAGGCAGTAAAATCCCATCTTGTTTTATGACAGGTCTGTTTCAGTTCATTATTTCCTTGTTCTGCTTTAACTTTTTACACATCAAAGTCATATAAGGGAGCACTTCCTCAGCCTGTAAAAGAAGCATATATATATTGTTTTCTGTGGCTCTGTGGGAGTTTTATCAGGTCTGAGAAAACAAGCGTAGCAATGACATCAGGGTTAGTTTAGGTTCGTCTTGGAGGCAAAAAAAACAACAACCTGCATTATAAACATGCTATTAACATGTGTACATTTAAATGGCGGGTGGGTCTCCTACTGCGACGTAACCATGCATTGGAGGAAATCTAAAAATCTGCATATTTAGTCCTCTGAGGCTTCAACTGTGATGATTCTCAAGAGTTTTCTGTCTTTATTGACATAAATTGCTGGATTACCCTCCTCCCTCCAGAAAATTGGGTTAGCTGATGGTTGCGCATGGAGATACTGAGGGAAGGCTGTTGTCTGGTGTCTTTATCATTGTCCTTTGTATCATATTTACTCTTATGTCAGACAGATTAAGTCTTGTCTCACCATGTTTCCTTCTCTTGTAGGTGAAACAAATTATGGAGGAGGCAGTAACAAGGAAGTTTGTGCATGCAGACAGCAGCCACATCATATCTTTCTGCGGTAAATTCGTTTTTCTATTTATTCTATCGTGATTGCACTGCACACTAAGACTTTTGTGGAATCATTTTGTTTTATGCTTCGTAGGAAAAATAGTTTTCTACCTAAAATAGTTCAGTGGATCAGTGCTAATTTCTGAGATCATCACACAGAACATGTGGTATCTAATAGCAGCGGTCACAGCATTGGTCACACATGTACAGTACAGAGTGATGGTTGACACGACTGTCAACTCCCACGTGTTCATCCTCACTGTGTAAAATGTTCCTTTACATTCTGTTCAATTCAAGCGATGCAAATCCTTGCACAATTTATTTTCATGTTTTCTAATGTTTCTAATGTTATAAGCCATGTCTGTTTATATTTAATAAAGTGGATAAGATGGACTGCGTTAAAGTAGAACACCCTTCAAAGGTGTTGATACTAACCAGGAGTGATGCATGTGTGATTCACATCCCTCATATCCTAGCAACAGTAGTCAGTGTCGGACAGATCCGAGTCTATTTCTACTTGTGCCACCTGTGCTTGCCTGTCACCTGTTTTTTTGTAGAAACTATAAAGGCGTGAGGTTTTCACAGAGTGGAAATGATAGCGTGCTCATGCCAAATAAAAGAAAGATCTCACATCAAATTGCATGAACTGAAATAAAAATAAAAATCTAGACCAAATCTGGGTGCCAAATGAATATACTAATACTCTGTGTGTTTGTGTGTAGCTGTTGTGGAGGCCTGCATGCTTCATGGGCTGAAACGCCGTATTGCAGGCCTGCTGTGCAGCAACAAGGTTGCAGCACTTTTTATGAAGGTGGCAAAAAGCTTTTCACCTGCTGAAGATCTCTGCCACAAGGTCCAGGAGCTGGAACAGATCATTGAAAACAGGTGAAATGTACATTCCGACCGATGAGAGGCCAGTGACTGAAACATCAAACACATTCTCTCTGTTTTAGTCTTGTATATCTTTTTGCTTTCTACTGTACGTGCCACATTGCATAGTAATGAGCTTCTATATGGACATCTCATCTGTCAGGTTTATTTCCTGTTTTCCAGCAAACAGAACAATTCCTCACTGGGTAACGACCGCAGTCGGCAGTCTAAGATGGGCAACCTCCCCCCTCAGGCGCTGAAACACCTGTGGATCCGAACTGCACTGATGGAGAAGCTGCTGGACAAGATTGTCTTGTACTTGGTAGAGAACAGCAGGTATTTATACACATCATTAAATGCATTTATACGTCTGTGTGGCCTTAGTACATTAACCCCTCAGATAATCCTCTTTCAGTACCATCATTACCCTAAACAGTGCATTAAATCATTCCTTTACAGATATCACAAATGGTTTAAATAGTTTTAACATATACATTTCCTCCCATAATATGCAGGGATTTTACAGATCTCCTTGACAGTATTGATACGCAAACACAAACTCAGTTATCCTTTTGAAATCCTAAAATGCTCAATTTGAATTCTGCAGTGCCTTCTATGAGAGAGAAGCCATGCTGATGGATCCAGTGGATGGACCAATTCTTGCATCTCTATTGGGTATTTATAAACCTCGCTAATCTGCACATGGTGTGACTACACTAAAATAGTAAAACCCTTAACTCTACCTTACTTGACTATTACTTTAAACCAGTTCAACTTGTCTTACAGTTGGCCCCTGTGCACTGGAGTACACCAAAGTCAAGACCGCAGACCACTTCTGGACGGACCCCTCCGCTGACGAGCTCGTGCAGCGACACCGCATCCACAGTGGCCACTGTCGGCAGGATTCTCCCTCCAGACGACCTGCCTTGGTTAGACAGTGGAGAACTTCATTGATTTCCCTGAAACAATAAGCTATAAACCACTGTTTGTGATATCAGACGTGTAACACTTGTGACGATATATGAATCTGTCTCAGATCCAGAAGAGACAGTCCAGTGGTAGCATGGACGACCGTCCTCTCATGTGGGTGAGGGAGTACGTTGAGTCGCTCCACCAGAACTCCAGAGCCACGCTGCTGTTTGGGAAGAATAATGTGCTGGTGCAGCCGGTGCGTGTATTTTATTTCCTGTTTAAAAGAAAAACCATACAAATCTAGTATCTGCTGTAAGAGAGTGACTATTAATAGAGCATTATTCATATAATAGGGAACTTGCTGCATCTGTTAACTGATTTATACTCTGGTTATATAAAGAGCAATCAGACAAGCTGCTATTTGTGTCTGCAGAGAGATGACATGGAGGCCATCCCAGGCTATCTGTCTCTACATCAAACTGCAGATGTCATGACACTGAAATGGACGCCCAATCAGCTGATGAATGGAAACGTGGGGGAGTTAGACTCTGAGAGAAGGTCTGTTAGACTTTTAGAACCCTGTCTCATAAGAGGAAGGCCTTGCTTTTCCACAGTTTACTCGATGGCTTCATATCACTCGTCTTTCTTTCAGTGTTTATTGGGATTATGCCATGACAATTCGTTTGGAAGAGATCGTGTATCTCCACTGTCACCAGCAAGGTACACTAACACCCCATTTTATTACTGTACCCAACGTAGTTTGAAGAGTTATTTATCCTGTTGGTCTGTGTTTGTGTCTCCAGTGAACAGTGGTGGGACAGTAGTTTTGGTGAGCCAGGATGGGATCCAGAGACCTCCTCTACATTTCCCCAAAGGTGGCCACCTCCTCCAGTTTCTCACCTGCCTGGAGACCGGCCTGCTACCTCACGGACAGCTGGACCCGCCGCTCTGGAATCAGAGGGGAAAGGTGGGCATGATGAAATACTTACAATCTCAATGATCAATGCAGTGAAGCTGTGTTTTATTGGTATTGTATGATTTGTCGTAACAATTCTTCTACTTCATATTCCATTGAGAGTTATCCATGCTTTGCTAAGATGCAGTGGTCTCTCCACTCACAGGGAAAGGTTTTCCCCAAATTGCGAAAGAGGAGTCCGCACGGCTCATGCGATTCTGTATCGGATAAGGAGGATGATGAAGCAACCGATTATGTGTTTCGAATCCTCTTTCCTGGCAATCAGATGGAGTTCAGTAAGTGTCTCTAATCTTCCTCCCTCAGATGAAGAATCATCAGAGATTACATCTGAGATGATGTTACTCTCTTAACTCTGATTTACAAATCAGACAACTTCAGTTAAGATAAATCTGGTGAGCTATAGGTATAGATTTGGTATGCAACTTTCTCTTTAATGTTAAACTACATTTCTTATCTCTTTGTGCCTGCTTGTCATTTTTCACTATAGTGCTGACAACATTAAGTAATTTGTCTGCCATGTCTTCATCTCCATCCTCTCATATTTCTTTTTCTATTTTATTTTTGCCCATTTATAGTTTTTTATGTTTTTATTATGCTGATTGTGACGATAACTGTAATAATCAGGGGTATTATGCTGTTTAGTGGCTCTAGAGCTGATGGACCAGGGTGTGAACATTTGGCAACCAACCCCCAGAAAGTCCTCGTGCTCCTCTTGCTCACAAAATGGCTCCTCTGATGGCTCTCTGCCTAATGGCTGCAATCAAGAAAGGTAATTATTTTCTAAGGGAGGGCCTCGAATCCATATTCAGATTATTCCACTCAACTAACGTTGCCATTTTCTCGTTTCTACAAGGGCTTCATTAAAACTCCTCTGTGACACCATGAAGTACCAGATAATCTCCCGTGCTTTCTATGGCTGTGAGTACCAACGACTCAGGGTTTCATTGAAAATAATTGTTCTCAGTCAAACAATCGCTCCTAATATTTAATATGAAATGTTTATCTTTCCTCTCCAGGGCTTGCATACTGCCGTCATCTGTCAACAGTCCGCACCCACCTTTCTGCTCTGGTGAACACCACCATAGTTGACTCTGATGTGCCCTGTGGAGCCCGGGCAGGCCTCTCTGTGGAGGTCTGGAACAGGTTCCTCAACGAAAGCTCTGTAAGAATAAGAATTGAGCAACAGGCCATAAAACATACTTTTGTTATCTTCCATTTAATATTTAATAGTCCTATTCTAGTGTGAGTTAATGAATAACTATCTCTTCTTGATCAGGCCTATGAGGAGAAGGAGATACACAGGCTTGTGTACTATGGTGGTGTGGCCCCTTCACTACGCAAAGAGGTCTGGCCCTTCCTGTTGGGACACTACCAGTTCACCATGACTGAGAAATCCAGGCTGGAGGTATTTCTATTCCTGTTGGTCTGTCAAAGTGTTATAGTTTGTATGACACAATATTTATTCCAAGTTTCTGTTTCAGATTGATGAACAGATGCGGGTCATGTACGAGCAGACCATGAAGGAGTGGCAGGGTTGTGAGGCCATCGTCCGTCAGAGGGAGAGAGAGAAACACGCAGAGGCCATCGCCAGGTGTTCGTCCGGGGCCAGTGTGGAAAGAGGACCAGTGCAGCGAGACTCCACCATCAGCACAGATGCAAGTTGGATGATTTAGTATATAAATGTGCATCGTTGTTTAAAACCAAAATCACAACACACCCAACACAATAGTGAACATTTTATAGTATAATGATACATTAGCTTGTCTGAAACCTCTGCTGTTTGTCTCCTGTGTGTCACTGCAGTCGTCTCTAAGCAGCAGCTCAGATCAACACAATGCCAGCTCACAGAGTGATTCCAGCAGTGGTGCACAGGTAGATTTTCACAACAGTTACTGTAGCTGTAATAACAGAGCAACCCAGTGTTTTGTGTGTTTTAGTCCAATTATTTAATTTGGAGACAGCAGGTTCCACTGCATCTATAATATTATAATGGCAGCCAAGGGCCTCCCGTTATTTCAAAAAATACGATTCAAATCAATCCAAGCAAACTTCCTTGCAACAGACATATAGTCAGTGTTAAACTGAATTGTTGACTCTCATTGGTGCTAAATGAAATGTCAGAGCCACCAAATTGATTCAACCACATGATTGTGTGAATGTTGTCCAATGGTTATCCATCGAATAATGTGTGTAGTCAGGGATCCGCCAAATGATTGGGTTCTTCTTAACAAGCCATCCAGTTGATGATAAGGTTTGTCACAGGAAAATAAATAACTTTGGCCTGCAGGTGGTGCTAGAGGAAAGGTCAAGGAAGTCTCTACTTGCCATCCCAGTAATTCTCAAATCTTGGGCTCAGTAAGGAGGCAGGGATGAAAAACAATATATCATAATTATATTAATGCAACTGTGACCAGATGTTCATTGTGATAAAATATACATTACATCTTATGCATGTTTTAAGTTATTTGTATGGGCTAATGAAACAAATGAAAACCCAGGGCTGCCTGGATGGTTGGAACGTACTGTACAGTACAGTATGTGATTTGTTACTAATGGACTAACACATTCAAAATGGCTGCCGTAATCCATTTCACTTTTTATCAGTGCTATTTGATCTTACATGTTTTGCATGTTCTTTGCTTTTCTTGGGTTGCCAGGTCTTCGAATTGGTTGAGGCAGTGGATCAGATTGAGTCTGAGCCCAGGCCTGAGGAAGGAGACGTACAGCACTGCAGTCCAGTGAAGGAGGACAAAGAAGACACTGCCGCCTCTCCGCAGCTTCCCTCCATCAACGCCTCCTCTCCAGGTCTGTCAAATCCAGGTTTGGAAAACAGGCCTCTTGTCACAGAGACAGCTGATGGATCTACAACAACACATTCCTCAGCTGGAGCATCTGATGACTTAAATGAGAATATTAAAGCTGGATCACAGCCAGGAGGGACAGATGTTATGGACCCAGTTGCCAAGGACAAGGTGTCAGAGATAGAAAAGATAGAGACAGTTTCACAAAATGAGGTTGTTGAAGACAAAGAGGTCAGTGAGTCTAAAGAGATATCTGAAGCTGAGGAAAAAAAAGTAGAAGAAGAAAAAGATTTAACAACAAACGAGCAATCTAAAGATTTCAAAGCAGTAGACACAAATATGAATATAAGATCTGCACCAGAGAACACTAATGTTCTAAAGTTAGAAACGGAGATTCACAACGAATATTTCCAAGCTCCTCCACTTGGGCAAACCTTGACTTTTCAAGCACACAAGAGCAAAGATGTGGAAGTGGAACCATTATGTCCACCCACAGCAGAAATAAAGCCAGAGAGCTCTGAAACTCCTCCTGAGAAAAATCCATCACAGGCGATCAAGATCACAGAGTCAGAGAGAAAGGAAGCAGAAGCAACACTTTGTGATTTGGATAATTCTAAAAAGGACAAAGCAGCAGAAATTCCATTTGAGAAACCTGATTCAAATTCACCGGTCAGGCAAGTGCTGAATGCTCTTCAGACAGCATCGAGGGGGAGCCTTTCCTTATCGTCCCGGCAGTCTCCAGACACTGCAGATTCAGATGACTCTCCTTCTGCGCTGGAAATGGAGGACATCCCTGCAGGGACATGTGTAACCTCTGAGCATATTAGGGCCAGGCCATTCGCAGGCCTCGCTGCACCACCGATCTCTCTGGCACAAAGAGAGAAGATGGCTTCCGAGGGACTCGTCCTAGATCACCATCTGGACACAGCTTGTAACACCAGTCCTGAGGGCACCGACCTGGGCCTTTCTGAAGAGGAGCCTGAGATGGACAATGTGCTAACTGAGGCAGATGCTGTGGAGGTGGGAGGAGAAACGATCAAACACGATGAATCCTCAGAAGAACAAACCTATTCTGTAAGCTTTAAACATGACAAGCAGACATACCTGTACCTCTTCTTTTTGAATATTAACAATACATGAATTCACTTTTATTTTTTGCAGCAAGAAATTCTGGATATGTACTTGATCAACTTACATCGCATTGACAAAGATGTCAGACGTTGTGACAGAACATATTGGTACTTCACTCCGGAGAACTTGGAGAAGCTGCGTAACATCATGTGCAGGTAAAACTAACATGTGTAGCCAAACTAAATACATCTAAGATTTGTCTCAACCGAAATAAACACTATGATTGTCTTCATAGTTACGTGTGGCAGCATCTGGACACGGGTTACGTCCAGGGCATGTGTGATCTGCTGGCTCCTCTGCTGGTGATTCTGGACGATGGTCAGTGAAACTTTATTCTGTCAATATCAGCTTTGAAGTGCACATAAAAGGCCAAATGAACGACATGTTCAAGTTGTGTGTGTGTGTGTGTATGTGTGTGTGTGTGTTTCCCAGAGGTCATGGCATTCAGCTGCTTCACTGAACTGATGAAGAGGATGAACCAGAATTTTCCTCACGGAGGTGCCATGGACTCTCACTTCGCCAACATGCGTTCTCTTATCCAGGTATAATTTACATGTATGTGCACAGACGCACTGTCAAACAAACTGTAGGGTGAAAGTTATGGCATCTTGTTTTTTATACGTCCAGATCCTGGACTCTGAGCTGTTTGAACTGATGCAGCAGAATGGAGACTACACCCATTTCTACTTCTGCTATCGCTGGTTTCTTCTGGACTTTAAAAGAGGTAATCATCATGATACCTGCCTGAATGAATCATTACTCATTTGCCTCAAAATGATGCTGAATATAATATGATTTATTTGTTTTTTTGCAAATAGAAATGGTGTACGATGATGTGTTCTCTGTGTGGGAAACCATCTGGGTGGCCAAACACACCTCCTCCGAGCACTTTGTGCTCTTCATCGCTCTGGCGCTCGTGGAGATGTATAGAGACATCATCCTAGAGAATAACATGGACTTCACGGACATCATCAAGTTCTTCAATGGTAAGACAATAAATACAAGGACTGTAATATAGCAGAATTTGTTCTGAGTTTTAGGTAGAATCCTACTAGATAAATAATATACAATTCCAAAGATCAGTTTAAGCAAACAAAATACATTTGTTAAGGTTATATTTCAGCTATGACAATGTAGGACAATTTCAAAATAGACTACAATTTTTACAAATGTAAATTTTACACATGTTTTTATTGCATGCTGACATGTTCTCAGTGTTAAAGATAAAGAGAGGGGTTCCATTACTTATCTCTTAAAGTAAGTGGCCTTTCACCTTCGTACTGGTGTGATATATTTATTTGAGATTAGACAGTAAGTTGCGCAGGACTGTTTTCGATAAGGTTTGGTCCACTTACATTTCTCTGACCCACCTGTCATTTAACAGACTTACTATGATTTTTTTGTTTTTAACCTCTTATAAGACAAAATGATTTTCAAACTCTCTCCTCAGAAATGGCCGAGCGACACGACGTCTCCCAGGTCCTGACGATGGCTCGAGACTTGGTCCACAAGGTGCAGACTCTCATAGAAAACAAGTGATGCGCGACATGTTTGTTCGACTCTCACAATTCTTTGTGCTAAAGCGATTCAAGATACTGACACACAGCCCACAGTTCTGTAATCAAGAGGAAAGGAATCAGTGTAAATGATTGACAAGTGCTGAAAAAATTAGAATTGGTCGTTGAAACTGCTCTTTGTTGCAAAATAGTTGTAAAACAACTCATGTGCACTTGCGTCTCTCCACATTCAGGAAATGCAAGTGTTGCCTGTAAATTTATTTTGGAAGTGTTGTTGTTCACCTGGTGAATGTACCCTTGTTGAAACTGCTTCAGGATGTTCTTTATTTTTGCCTTAACTATTTTTTCAGGGATACAGCGACCAAATCCTCCACTGCGTTGCCATTCTCCTGTTAAGTTCTTGCCATATGTTTACAATTTGTGATACACTTGAATATGTTTCCAGTGATTATCTGGCATTGTTAGATGGTTTGGTTGTGTGGACAGTAGAGGTGCTACAGACGAAGCTACTAGGTTGTGATCAAGTGCAATATGTGGTCACTGGTTTGTTTCTGAGCACCACTCGCTGGTCCTTTCTGAGGCTTTTTCCTGATTTGCCTTCGACGACACAAGCCAGCAGGATATCCAGACTGAAACTATAAAACTGTGTGCACTCTGATATTTTGCATATACAGTTGCACCATTTCCTCAGTCCCTTATGCTGTGTGCTACTTCTATAATGATCATTCATCCTTGGCTACCTATCCTAGCTCTCTGTGCAGACCAATGCTTTTCCAGAATCAACACATGCAAGTGGTTAATGCAGATACTCAGAACCTTTCTTCTGCTGAACTAACAGCATTTCACTTGGGCTGAAGAATTCAGCTTTAACACCCAGATAGATCAGTGTAGACAGGTTGTGCTACCTTGCAACTTCATGAGAGCAGCGGCGGTGGTTAATTTTGAGCTGGTGGCGTGAAGGCGTGAAGGCAGCGTGCTTCCTTTTCACTTCCCCTAAAGAGTTTCATAGCCTCTGTCTTCCCTGCAGATCTACTTTGCCTTCGATATCGAGTTCTTTACTGGCAAAAAGTTTTAGAATAACTGGAGTAATTGAGCATTTCTCTTCACTATTACCTGAAGATCTCCTTGTTCAAACCTATACAAAATAAACTCTTTCCTTTGAGGCTGGCACCAGTTTGACACTCGCTGCTCCACTTTGGCCATTTGTCATACTCCCTCAGTTACATTTCTTGTCCTGTAGAGGACACCCCTTTCGATTATTCATTTGAGAAGGCAGTCAAGTTGTTCCTTCTCTATTGGATCTGGAGCAGTGCTTTCCTGTGGAGGATTCACCTCTCAGCCGAACAGTACAAGTCACCAGGTTGACCGCTGCCCACCTCTTAGCTTGAGTGGACGAAATAACTACACACTCAGCAGTTTCTACTCAGGCTCTCATCACCTGTCACTCGGAAAATGTGCTCTTTCTGAAACCTCACATCAGGTTTCCACAGCCTTGTAAAGTATCTGCAGTGTCACATTTCAAGGGTCAGTTAGGTGATAGTTATTCAGTGGCATGTAGCTATGGGTAAAATCTTTGTTTAGTGTGTGTTAATTTAAGATCCCCAACTAATACTCTATTTCAAACAATTTCTTCCATATAATGGCAACAGGCCTTTATATTGTGACAGGATTTTTTCGGTAGAGAGCGATCCCAGTGAAATCAACGTGACGTGAATGTGATGGAAGGATTCGTTAAAGATAAAAACAACTATCTACATGTGTTTACATCAACAGACACGAGTCAGACAATGTGTTTTAATGCTGCCGCTCACAGTCTCAAAGTAGCCAAAACACACCGATGTGGTTCATGTGGCTTCAAGTCCAGTGCTTTGATATCACCGCTAATGTGTCTCCATATGATCTCCAGAAACATGCCTGAGTATTGCTGTTTGTGTATTGCTGTGTTTGTTGTCAGAGGATTTACTGTATACAGTGTGTTAAAAAGAAACGGATTTATTGTACAAAAAAATAAGCTAGTAAATATTTATTAAATGCAATACAATGTCTGTACAGTATATGGGCTTTATCTGATTATAATGAAAAAGAAGATAAAAGTAAACCATTCGAAATAAATATTTTTATTTATTTTTTTCTGTCTTCTCAAATGGTCACCTGGTATAATTGATTTAATGTGTATTAAAAATATTATATTTTGCATTTCAAGTGCCTTGTGTGTATTTCTAGAGAATGTTTCAACACTGTTACACACAACTATTTCATTTAAAGGGAAAGGTATGAATTCAATTTATTTGTTCCTACAAAATAAAAATTAGCAAATAATTTCTGGTTCAGGGTTTTTCTAAATCTATCTACAAACTTTCATTCTCATGTGCACACTGTAAAATATGTCCACACTGCACAGCATGCAGGCCACGAGGAGATACTGTATCTTTCTAATGTGGTTTCAGTTGAAAACAAGGAGATCAAAGTCTTTTGTGTAGAACATTCCCATTTTATCTGTTCACCATAGCTCTGAGAGATTGTCAGGGGAAACACAAAGGGAGAATTGTTCTCCCTGTGTCTGCATTGGTTTTCTGCATTTTCCTCCCACAGTCCAGACATGCTGCATAGGTTAATTGGAGACTCTGAATTCCCTGCAGTTGGGAATGTGGGGATAAATGATCTCTCTGTCGGCCCTATGATGCACTGGTAATCCTTTTTATGGACAAAATTTAAATACCACAGGTTAATTAGAGTTGCATCATGAAGAAATGAAATAATGAAAAAAATCACAGTAAAAGTTTGCATTTTATTGGTAAAGAAAAAACAAAAAAACATCTGAGATGCATACAAATTTAAATCCACCTACAGGCCACCTCAGTCAGCGGTTCACACAATTTAAAAAAAGAAACTGACAAGTGAGGCTCACAGTCAATGTGTCACTGGTCTGAATAACTAAGGAGGATATTGATCAACTTCACAGGTTTGTATTTTGGCAAAAAAAACTTTAAAATTCAAGCTGCAGAATTGTTACACACAAAACAAACGACCTTCAGAATGATAGCTGCAGAACTGTGTAATTTGTTTTGGACGATACGTTTCTTCTTTGCAGTGGTTCCTGACAGTCTGACCATCAGAAACTTCCAATGTTATACAATTAGCTGTTATGTCACCAAGTCGGGGGGGAAATAAATCCTGTCTCCAGATAACATTTGGTTTTTTTGGTTTTAAAAAAAGGACATTTTATTTTAAGGCTGTGGGAAGGAGCATGATGTTCAGGGGATCCTGACTGTGGAATGTATGTAGCAAGAATAAACATTGGGGAATCCTATGAGGAGAACTGGGGTAAAAAAAAAAATTTAAAATCAAAAGTAGAATTACAAAACACTTTCCCCAATTCCTCTGTAAATGACGGGTCTTTCTACCGATAATGACGTGGTGGTGGGCTATGCTGCGGAGGGTGCCTCCTGGGGGGTGGACTATGGCGCGCCATGGCGTGGCGTGGAGGTGACTGGTAGCGTGGAGGAGGAGATCCTCTGTTATTGTAGGGGGATGAATAGCGGCCTCTGGATCTGGAGCGGGAACGTGACCGACTCCAGTTGGGAGTGCCCCTCTCCTCAAAGACACGGATGTAAGTAGTTTCACCCTATAAAAGGAAAAAACTTTATTTCTATATCTATAAGGAAATAGTACAATTAAATCTCATCATCACCGGCACTCACTTGGTGTGAACGGAACTCGGTTCGATCCAGTCTGTGTAAAGCATACTCCATGTCCTCTCTGCGGAGAAATTCCACAACACCATCTCCGTCTCGCTGCACATCAGCAAAACAAACATCTCCTGCTTCACGCATGTGATCCTTCAGATCCTGCCAGCTCCCACTTGGTGGTAACCCTGACATAAGGAAAAGATGAATGTGAAAGGGAGCTGGGGACGAGAACTTGTTATATTTGACCTGCCATTTTAAACCAAAATCATTGAAGGGAGAAGTCCTAAAGCATTAACCCTTTAAGCTGAACAACACCTTTATTAAGTCAGAGGCAGTGATATTTAAAAGCTTGATTGAAATTCTCTGGGAATTGTAGTTTTCTTAACTCTTAAAGTGCTTACAGAACATGGTCATTTTTCTTCCAATCCAATGTTTAACCCAGAGATAACGTCAAACCAAAAGTTGGAAATGTTCAGTGGAAAGTCACTTTATATGACATTATTAACTATCTATGTGTACAAGTCTAAACACTTGATCCTGTGTATGGTACAAATATATAATAGAGCTGAATGCATTTTTCAGTGAAATTTTCAGATAAAGAAGTATTTGGACCGGGTCCTTACTGTGTTGTACTTCATGATATCTTCCGTCATATGACTGATCAAGTCAGGCCACTATATAAATGTATGGGTTTGTGTGGTTCGTCTTTCTACAAAGATTTCCATTTTTCTAGCTAGTATAAACATGCTTGTATACATATAATATCAATGTAGTACATAAAATCATTAATCATAAAGAATGACAAAATGTCACCTACCAGTCACTAAAGTTGGTGTTTGGGATTATGCAGCCAACATGATTGGTTTCGAGTTACTGTTTTGTTTTTCATGACTTAAGGAGCTGACTTGACCTCATCCACTTAGTCCTTTTGATTTCCAGTCCGCCATGAGCGAGAACTATATATATATAGGACTCCGGAGGTCCTCTACTAGTCCTCTTGTCCTCCAATCCGCCACAAGAGATAGAAAGAAACATATCTGCCTATGCCTCATGACGTCCTCTACTAGTCCCCTTGTCCTCCAATCCGCCATGAGATAGAGATACATATCTGCTTATGATTCATGATGTCCTCTACTAGTTTCCTTGTCCTCCAATCCGCCATGAGATAGAGCGAGAGAAACATATCTGCCTATGACTCATGATGTCCTCTACTAGTTTCCTTGTCCTCCAATCCGCCATAGAGAGAGAAATGTTTATGCCTACGACTCATGACGTCCTTTACTAGTCCCTTTGTCCTCCAATCCGCCAGAAGACAGAAAGAGAGAAACATCTGCCTATGACTCATGATGTCCTCTAATAGTCCCCTTTGTCCTCAAATCCGCCATGAGTGAGAGAGAGAGACGAACATATCTGCCTATGACTTAAGTCCACCTTCCTACCAGTCTCTTTGACTTCCAGGTCGCAGTGAAAGAGAGATAAATATTATCTGGCCATGACGTCCACCTACCAGTCACCATGACGCGGAATTCAGATCTTCGAGTTGGGGGTCCAAACCTTCCCCTAGGTGCTCCTCCTCCACCACCACCTCCTCCTGCCATGGGACCAAATTTAGCACCAGTAGAGCGAGGATACTCAACACGCAGTTTGGAGTCTCCATACCCATATCCATTCCTTCCATAGACAGCATCATCCGCATCCCTACGAGAAGAGAGCAAAGAACCCCTTACCATACACCTGTTTCACTAGAGGACATTGACCTGGAAATGCCATCTCCATCCATTCCCTGCTGGCAGTCAGTGGAGATGATATTATACCACAAAAATTAAGGTATGCTGTAAGGGGAATGTGATTCGACTTGGCAAAGACCATCCCAAAAACTCACCGTGGGTCTTCAAATCGGACGAAGGCAAAAGGGATAGTGCCTCTATTGTTCTTCAATTCAATATCACGGATTTTTCCATATTTGTAGAAGAGATCCTCAATGTCTCTCTCCTGGACATCCACGGGAAGATTCCCCACATAGATCCGGCCATCTGACATGGTGGTTGATTTGAGTGACACTGCTGACACAGAATGGGGGCACCTGCGGACTTTAAGATCACTTCTTGTTTTCACAAAGAGCTGTGGAGGTGGTCCTTATCCTAATCCCAATCCAAAACTTAGTCCATCCACATCAGATGTCTTAATTTAGATTAAAGTTAAAAAATTTAAACCAGAGATGCTGCCATCATAGTAGTAAATGATGAACTCAAGACAAATAGCACAGGACCTCTGATCCAAGCCTGAAAACTTAAAAAAAAACACAGTGTAATGAATGTCCAGCATTCCCAATAAATTACATAGAAATAAGTTACAGTTTCATTCTGCTTCAAATCATTTACCAAAGTAAATCATAGCACAAAGCACAGGCCTGTTAAGTGATATGAAGAGAAAGGCCTACGATTATGTTCTACAGTCTTGAATGTCACATATCTGATAATAAAATCTTATACTGTCCCAAACAAACATAACATTTAGAACAGTCACATCAGAAGGTAAGTCTCTGGACGCTCGTTATATAAACTGTGATGGCTGGTGAAACTGGTTTTATAAATAACCTGGGTGATCGCTCGGTGGCATATCATTGACATGTATGAGAGAGAGAGAGAAGGTAAACCGGCCAAACCTGTTCACTCTCTGCCAGCTAAACATTCACATCCGCAGCTTACTGGTTCATTTCGATATAAACGTTGGGTCCTTGTCAACACATTCGTTTTAACACCAGTTAGCAAGCAGCACATGATGTTAGCATTCAAAACATTCATTTCCTAACAGCTGCCCAGCTAACGTTAGCCACCATCGTTTATTTACGGTGATTTAAATAACAAACTCTGTGTCGTTCCACCTTCAGAACCACAGGAGCAAATGCTGTAGCGGGGAGATTCAGGTTGACGCCTGCTGCTACAAAACGACAACAAGCCGCTATGCCCACCAGCCATTACGGCTCCACTACAGTGTCTTTGTTAATAACGGCAGGTCAGCTACTCCTGCTATCGAGCGGCAGTTTCGGCTGAAACGCACGAATATTCCTCACACTCGAACATATGTGGGGTTGGAAAATGGACATTAAATACATTCAGCGAGTAACACTTGAATAAAAAAACTTGCTGTTACCTTTTTGAAACAAGTGGCTGCGCCCTTCACTAGAATTGATGCTGCCGACTAGCGCGCTATGCTAGCGTCCGTTGACGACGAGCAGCTCGAGGTCTTCTTCTACTTCTGATTTCATGGACACCCTCCGGCTGGTGAGTTCTCTGCTGCCCCCAGTGGGTCAAACAAAGTAGTTGTCAAACCACTTTATTTTGTGATTGTGAAAACACTAACACGATGCAACCATAGACTATATACAAGTATTTGTACTGTACTTAAATACTGTACTTAGTGTGTATATCAAATGCAACACAGTAGAGGGCGTATGTTTTCTCTCAATTGAAAGAATTGTTGACGCACAGCTCAGCTCTATCCAAAATACTATCCTCCTACTATAATAATACCAATAGTAATAATAATCTCTCTCCTTCTCTCTCTCTCTCTCTCTATCTATCTATCTATCTATCCAACATCCATTTACCTATCTATATATCTATCCATCCATCCATCCATCCATCTATCTCTCAATCTCTCTATCTATCTATCTATCTATCTATCTATCTATCTATCTATCTATCTATCTATCTATCTATCTATCTATCTATCTATCTATCTATCTATCTAAAAATATTCCCGCGTGACGCCAGCGTGACATAGGGGATATGAGACCACGCCCCCGTCCGCGAGGTGAGTTTTAAGCACAGTGACTTTCAAGCACGCGCATCATCCCAGCAGCGGCTCAGTGATCAGAAGTAACTCAGACCGGAGGAGGGTCACTGAGGTCTGAGCACGAAACGCGAAGTAAACAAACATGTCGTACGCCAAGTTAGTGTCTGCGCTCGTCAGGGGGAACTCGGGCCAACTGCGCGTCTCGTGTGGAAGATGTCGATCGACGGTTGCCTCCACCAAGAGCCGGGAGGAGAAGGAGCTGAGCGGCTGCGCTGTGGTGGAGGCGCAGCCCGTGGATCTCATCTCTCAGACCAAGAGCGCTGCGGACTCACCGCTCAGCAAAATCCACATCGACTTTGACAACACCAAAGAAGCGTACGAGAGTAAAGGCAACGCAGAACTGATCCGGAGTCTGCTGGTGTTCAAGCTCTGCACTGTTGACCTGCTGGTGGAGAAGAACAAAGAGGTGAGAGGTTTTTAAATGTGGATGTTTTCACCTCGGAACCTGATCTGCTGCCACATCAGGAATAATCCAGACCCCTCAGGCCCCCTGGAACAAGATCTTAGTTCCTTTAAATCGATGCTGAAGACTTTCCTGTTACGGCCTGTTATTAAATCAAATAATCACAAATTTTATTTTCACTCCTTATATTTTATTGTTTTTTATTTGTTACTTGAAATGCTTCCATGTCTTGTCTTATGTTGCTTTTTTGTTTGTTCCTGTCAGTTGATGGATCTGAGTAGGAAGCTGCTGGGCCAGTGGATGTTTGAGAAGCTCATGAAGATGACCTTCTACGGCCAGTTTGTGGCAGGGGAAGACCACGAATCCATCAAACCTTTGATCCAGAAGAACCAGGCCTTCGGAGTGGGGGCTGTTCTTGACTACAGCGTTGAGGAGGACCTGACCCAGGAGGAGGCGGAGAAGAAGGAAATGGAGTGAGTGTACTTGTTACCTTGGGCTGTGACAACAACAGTGCCTTTGTCATCACCCACTTTGCGGCTCAGAAACGTTGCAAAATGATTCGGTGTGGATTTAAACCAAGAACAGCTCTAATATATGTCAAATGTACAGCACACAAGGGGCTGTGATGAGTTACATAACAGTGTCCTGTTTCAACGGGCGTAACCAGGCTACCACTGCAGAAGGTGACCCAGCCCCTGATCTCCAGGAAGAGGACATTAAAATAGAGCCCCCTTCCCCCACACGTGTGCTTCCAAAATGAGAGGGACAAATGCCAGAATAAAAAGAAATGTTGCAGTGAATAGAATTGTTCTAAACCAGAAGGCCAGTCTGTGATAAATAGGTTTTATAGGCCCCCGGTAGTCATTTCGCCCTCGGCCATCTTAGTACCGATCGCATTACAGGCGAATGGAATGTGCTGTAAACGTTGTTTACGACATACATCTCTGGTCTCAGGTTAAAATTAAACCCTCTTTAGTTTGATGAAAACATTCCATTGAGATATAGTTTGAATCCCTAGCAACATATTCGTATCTTATCAGTCTGGCTTCTGTTGTGACTCTAATTCATGAGTCATGTGTTTCATAGTAGGTTTCCTCCACATAAACACAGCTATCATAATCCAATGTGTTTATTTAGTATCCCATTGCAAAACAGTGTTTGTCCTCTATTGGTCGGCTGGGACAGACCCATCTCCTCTGATTGGTTGAGCTGGTTAGTCCTGAGGAAGGCTGTCAGCCTTTTAGAGCAATGTCTGGATCCCTTCAAAGGGCTCGCTCTCACACAAACACACACCCATACACGCACACACACATGTGGACATGTTATGTAACGTCCTGCAGTGAAAATAAGCTTATTTTGGGGATTATGTTACGAAGCACGAACATACACATGCTGAAACAAATCCAAGCACTTTGTAAAATAAATTCTGGATCCAATTATCTGGACTTTCTTGGAATCTACAGACGTGAAAGGTTCTTATCTTCATAGAGAAAACAACACAGCAAACGTGTGTTCCCGGATACTTCACTGGTGTCATAACACGTTGAGAAAACTGGTCATCGCCATCGCATTAAAAAGGGCTCGGCTAGACTTGTTTGAATTACTTGCAATTATTTGTTTTTCCATATTTCATGTCTCTTTAGATTGTGATAGAATAACCTTTAGACTTTACTGTTCATAGAAAGGGGCTGAAAGTGCATTTAGACATAATCATTTATTTTCTCTGTCCTTCTTTTTCAGTTCATGTGTTTCTGAAGCAGAGAAAGAAAGTCCAGGTGTGTTGAACTTTTATTTGTATTAAACATAATACCTCACATTACTAACATGCAAGCAAAGGCTGGTCAGACTCTAAGACTTGCTGCACTGGGGCCTGGACGTGTTTCTCAAGTGTCAGCAGTGGTATATGTCAGTTATGTGCTCAAGCCTTGAGCTGGTTATATCTGGATCTCGTGGGTTCTGACACACTCTGCCCTGCTGGTACAGTTAGAGGAAACCTGTTTGTGTAACAGGGTGTACATTTGACGCTTATGTCACAATATACATAATTCCCTAATGTTACTGGCAGTTGCATCACATCATTATAGTGATTACTTTATTATTTATGAGGAGTAAATGATCTCTGACTCATAAAAAATGGGATCAGACATGAAACTTCAAATTAATAAATCAAAACAACCACATTTAATTTTTTTTCCCATGTCAAATGTTTGTTTTTTCCATCTCCAGATGCTGATCATCGCGAGAAAAAATATAAAGCCCACCGACAGTTCAGTGACAGGCGCGGGGGCGTCATCAGTGCTCGCACCTATTTCTACGCAGATGAGGCCAAATGTGACAACCAGATGGAGACATTCATCAAATGCATTAAAGCCTCCGGTGAGTAGGAAGGTTTCTCTACGAGTGATTAAGAAACATAATATTACTAGTTAGTTGAAGCTTGTTGTTATATAGTCACTTTAAACCACTGTGAACAAAATAAGTAAACTATCTCTAGTTAAGTTAAACAAAATCAAATGTGTGTAGAACTATAACTGGCATGATAAGGTTTGTTATCAATTTCAGGTGGCGCCTCTGTTGATGGATTTTCTGCCATCAAACTCACCGCTCTGGGACGCCCACAGTTCCTTGTAAGTCATGTCTTAATTTGTTATCCGTGTTAACCACAGATGTCAGATAAAGTTATGACTTTAATGACTCTCATTAAGCAACACTAGTAAAACCTGGGTGTTAGCTCCAGGTCATTATCACAGAGTAATGACGATGCAAAACAATGTCCATTTATTTTTATGGTTTGAAGCCACTGCCAGTAGATTAGAACAGTCATAGATTACACAATTGCCCCCTCGGATCAGTAAAGTATTCTGATTCTGATTCAATTTGCTGTGTGCAAATCTCAGATGAGATGACTCATATTAAAAGAAGGAAACTGGTTTAAGGAAAACAATGTTTACTGTGTCAGATTCACGCCTCAGTGTTCATCACAATAGGGCTCAGGTGCAGCTTTATAAACTAAACATGAATGTCTTGTTCTGTGTTTGAGCAGCTCCAGTTTTCTGAAGTCCTGGTTCAATGGAGAAACTTCTTCAACTTTCTCGCAGCCCAACAGGGAAAATCTGAAATGATGCTTTTGGAACAAAAGCTGGAGCTGGAACAACTCAAAGTGTGTCCATGCATGCTCATGAATTACTGCTGCCATATGCTTGTTTACTGCATGCGCTTCACTGGTTTTAATCTCTACGTCTTTTAGAGCCCTTTCAACCAATTCATGTTTTTAATCACTGAAATATTTGTCTTGAAGGAAAGTTTGACTCAGATGGGAGTTGGAGCCAAGGATGACATAGAGAACTGGTTTACTGGAGAGAAGCTGGGTTTGTCTGGGTAAGATAGTCGCTTATGCTACAGTGATAACAACAACACACATTCATACCTTTTTATTATATACGTTAAATACCCTAGAGTCTGAGTTCTGAAGTTCTTGAAGCACAGTTAAATCAGGAACACACAGACATGTATCAACAGACCTGTGGTTTTTGTATTCACACCAAACCTAGCTCCAATTAATCCAAACAACAAAATATTCTGAGGGCATTTGATTTAAAGTTTGTTTTACTAGAATGTAAAATTTTCTTGTCTACCTTTCAGAACAATTGATCTGCTTGACTGGAACAGTTTGATAAACGACACGACGAAGATATCCAATCTACTCATGGTGCCAAATCTTGAGGTGAGACTATTTTTTGGGCCCAAGAATTCAGACTGTTTAGTAAAACTTTGGATAAATTGGCAGAGGCTGCCTTGCTGTTTGTCTGCTGTACAGTCAGATTTTATTTTCCTTTATTCTGATCATGAGGAAAGCAAAAGCCAAAACAATTGAATATTTTGTGTGTTGGTTGTGCAGACAGGTCACCTGCAGCCGTTGTTGAAGATGTTCACGGACGAGGAAGAGAGACAGATGAAGAGAATGCTGCAGAGGGTGGACGTTCTGGCCAAGGTGAGGGAACCAAAACAAAAAGAGGAATTACAGAACACAATGCAGCATTATCATAATCAAATGCCTGTTTTGTGTATGATTCTCTTCTGCACTTTGATGAGTGTCACATGCATGCTTCCATCAAAATTATAAATGCCGTAAAATCACCTTGTATGCTCCAGCATGCTGTGGAGAACGGAGTGAGGCTAATGGTGGACGCTGAGCAGACATACTTCCAGCCGGCTATTAGTCGACTGACCCTGGAGATGCAGAGGATATTCAACAAAGAAAAGCCAATCATTTTCAACACCTACCAGTGTTACCTCAAGGTGAGAATACGATATTTCCTCATGTCGGCTCATAGGGAGATTTTTCAACACTAATTATTTAAAGCTGCAATTTTACCAAAACACATCCAGAGCTGTGTGATGATCGCTCATATTCTCTTGTGTGTGTGTGTGTGTATTTGAACAACTAACTGCCTTTAGGAAGCCTATGACAATATCACTGTGGATGTGGAGCTGTCACGGCGAGAGGGTTGGTACTTTGGTGCCAAGCTGGTGCGTGGAGCCTACATGTACCAAGAGAGAGCCAGGGCCGAGGAGATTGGCTACGAGGACCCAATCAACCCGGACTATGAGGCCACCAACAGGATGTATCACAAGTAAATGCTGAGTTATTGTTAAGGCCACATGTGGATCCGTTAGATAATGTCTGAACGCTAAACATCTGCCTCACTGTTTGTGCAGGTGTTTGGATTACATGCTGGAGGAGATCGAGCGCAGCAGGAAAGCAAACATCATGGTCGCAACGCACAATGAGGACACAGTGAAATTCACCCTTGAAAGGTACGTTTATTCTTAGGCTGCATGAAAATTTCACTCGGCTTGTACTAAGTTGAGATTTTGTTGAAACATACACGGAAGCTGTAAACCCCTCATTCATCAAGGATTACTCCCAGTGGTTTGAACCAAGGCTCTGGATATTTCTCTGAGCTTAAGGTCGTCTTTGTCTACTTTCCAGAGCAATAAAAAGGATTTGCCACACCAGCAGAGAAACACCACACGCCAGCTTCCCTTATGTAACCTGCATGCCATTCTGTTTTTCTTTTTTTTTCAGGATGAATGAGATGGGCCTTTCACCCACTGAGAATAAAGTTTACTTTGGACAGCTGCTGGGCATGTGTGACCAGATCAGCTTCCCACTAGGTATGTTGTGCGCACGACATGCTGTGAGGTTCATATGGCGGGGTCCAAAAGTCCTGGCCTCTGACGTATGCACTTAGATGTCAGATTTTCAATACTCAGGTGGCCACTGACCTTAGAAACTATCTATCCTATCTCAGGAACAAACAACTCCAGTTTCTCAATGGTTTTAATCGTCTGTCACCAAGTCGAGATGCACGCTATCAAGTCTAAAGATAAACACATCACCACCCAATATTGTCTGAGAGATCATTGACACTGCGCTATGCTTTCTATATGTAACAGAGCATGAAACAATACTCAAACTCCATGTTTGTCTCTGAGGTGAAACTAGTTCCCCAGATTATTCATGGAACATTGTTAAAACTGAGACACTCATCCTCATTTAAAAAGAAGTTAATGCTGTACCAGACCTAATCTTTTTCCCACTAGCGAAACAGAAGGCCAGTTTGACCTTGTATAATATAACTTGATATCTAATCTCAAAATGAAAATTTTACATGGCAGTCTTTATCATAACCCAATATTTATTCACTTTTTCTCACCAACCACGCAGCTGTCAGGTTAATGAATATATGCTGAAAAATAATTCAATGTGCCTGGTCATTTTTACTGACTGTATTTCTGATACATCTGTATTTGAAAGCTGTTATTAGACTTAGACACACACATGGTGGAGATAATTGCCACTGTTTAAAATTATTGTCTTCTTTCTGCATTGAAAATACAGGTCAAGCTGGTTTCCCGGTCTACAAGTATGTTCCGTATGGCCCAGTCAATGAGGTCATTCCCTATCTGTCCCGCCGTGCTCAGGAGAACCGCGGCTTCATGAAAGGATCGCAGAGAGAGCGCAGCCTGCTGTGGAAAGAGCTGAAACGCAGGCTGCTGTGTGGCCAGATTTTTTACACGCCTGCCTACTGAGTTACAGTACAGCAACGTTAGCAATGCTAACAGAGGTTAATCTCTGTAATCATTCCACCTCCTGAACTGAACTGGACCATCACCTGATAGCTGCTCTGAGTAGCTATCATGTGATGTCCCTCGTGTGCCTGTTAGGGTGCAAGGTTTTGAAGAATGTTTGCAGTACATCGTCTGTAATAGGGATTTATCTTAGAAAAGGGATTTATTTAACTAGAAAAACACTGCTGATCCATTAAGAAGTGATTCATATTTCAGCACCATATGCTTAATAGGTCAGCACCAGTTTATTTTAGTTAGACCTGGACAATGTGATCCTCAGATTTAATCTGCAAAAGCATAAAAACAATTTTTAATGGACCTTTGTAAACATTTATTCTGATAAGAAGGAATTCTTTTAGTAGAGGTTAAGAAAATGATGTTGTATGTTTACCAGATGTGGCCTACTTGTATATATTTATAACAGTGCTCAAGTGCTTTGATGATGAAAGACACTTTTTTTATGTTTTGTTCATTTTATTTTTCTTAGCTGTCACTCAAAGTGCCTTATGATGGTTGACATAAAATTAATCAAAAGCAATCAGCTACTGTACCACTTATCGTCACTGTACACTCCTCCAGCAGGATAATAAATTATTCTAGCATGTTTATTGCTGTTATTTTATGTAAATGTATTAACAGTTGTTGATCACTGTACACCACAGGGTTTTAATTATATAAAAATGGTTTGAATGAATTTTCATGTGTCTCGTTTAGAGTCATAACACATTGTTTATCAGTATATAAACAACAAATGTGGCAATAACATTAAAATAGTTCATCGTCTTGAATGGAGTTGATTCTCACTGCAGCTGGAGGATAATAAAAAATGTTGATGCTTTTATTTACAGCAGTGTTTATGAACTCCTGAAGTAACGTTGTCACTCATTCAAATGTACGACAACTGCCTCATCGTCATGTTGTCACTGACATCAGTCCATAAACAAGTTGCCTCTACGGGAGGAGGATGGATGGTTAAATGTCGTCTGAATAGAATGAGAACCTGTTGTCACTGCAGAGAGACAAATTGACTGTGATCTACAGTCAAAGTTACTCTGGAACTCGTCGGGCCTCATTCCAGGAGTGACATACCACAAAGTATCATTTAGTTTGCTCTCCTCCCAGGAAACAGTATCTGCTTGTCAAAGTTGTATGGTGCACGAATGGGGGGGGGGTGAAAGATATGCCATTCCCCCTGTTACAAGTGGGTACCATTAGAATGATTTTGAAGCTGCTATTTTAAAGGTACAATGTGTAGAATTTAGTGATATAGTGTAGAAATTGCATGTTGCAGCTGAACACCCCTCACCTCACCGTCTCCTTTAACATGAAAAAGAACCTGTGGAAGCCTTCACTTGTCATAAAAACTTAAAAGGTGTTTAGTTTGTCCAGTCTGGATTAAGGTAAAAAAAACATGGTGGCCTCCATAGAGAGGGTCCCCTCGATGTAAATATTAAGTATTTGAATATAAAGGGCCTTTTCTAGGGTAAAGAAAACTACAATTCATACAATTTAGATCAAATGAACTAGTGAAAACATCATGAGGATTATTCTACATTAGATTTCTGCCAATAGTTCCCTTTCACCTAAATCTTACACAAGTGACATAACATGACTGATGTAAAATTACAAGACAAGGCTGTTGCTGCCTTAGTGGTAACAAAACTTCACCTTCCTTCCTGATTATAGCAACTGAATCCCAGAGTGGATATACAAACCTCCCTCCAGTGCCATGGTGACATAGATCTGATTATCCTCTGTGATGTAATCTTATATCAGTGGAATCAATAACTACATCACACATGGCTGGCAATACCAAACGATGGGACCAACTGGATCAGACACAAATGATTCAGCCGCAGCCAAAGTCAACAGCAGCTGAGCAAAGTCAACAGCACCTGCGTCCAGGTGTCTGGAGACTGAAGAAAAACATCCCACCAGCCTGCACAACACAGCAGGCAGCTGGGAGGAGACAGGTAGACCCCTCTGGGTGTGTACGTTTACATCTATCCATGTATCTATATATGTAATGTGTATGAAATGATGCACAGAACATCTAAAGTGTTTTCATTTGGAGGAACAGTGCATGTTAGATCATCTACAGTGAAGCCACAAAAACATGGTGGCGTGATCTATCTATCTATTTGAATTGAATCCAAGGAACAACATCCAATATGCAATTCAATGTACATACATGTATGTAGGCCAATGTCATCATACAATTATAGCCATATTTATCTTTCTCCAAACAACAAAACAAAACCAGAACCGCAATCTAAATCCTAACAAAACTTAATGCTTAAGCTGACTATATATTAATTTAGAGGCCTACTTGATGTTTGTATAGTTGAATTGCAAATCTATTGAAACAGTTAAGTAGAGTTGTGCCTTTCAGCAGTCTCCCATCAGACTCAACAATCTAGTTTTCCAACCCTGTGGGAGGAGAGTTCAGATCCGCTCTCAGTCTTCACAGCCAATGAGACAGGACGGTGACTTCAGGCACTCTTGTCTTATGCTGGAAAACAAAGGGTTTTACTCCACCACAGGACTGCTAATGCTGTCATCTGCAGGTAAGGAATGCTCCTCTAGTATTTTCTCCACAGGTGTATTGTTGTTTCATTCTGTCATTGACTCGGCACTTCATTTATACTCTGGCTGTTTTGATAATGAGTCATATGATTGTAATTTTCAGCTAAATGAATGTCTTGTCGGCTTTAAACTAATTCAGTTATAATAATCATCCACTTCAACGACTGTACGAGGCCAACTCACAACAGCTGTGTGTGAAAATTGACAACACAGATGACTGTCAACGACAAGAAGCCAAAGCTTCGGGGACGTTCCTTTCAACATCATATTATCTCTCCAGAATGCCTCTCTGATAACATTCAAGAAGAGCTCAGCCATTCTCTTTTAGTTTTCTGTTGTTTCCCAGTGTGAACCCTTTGCTGTTATAATTTGCACTTGTGTTTGGAGCAGCAACAGCAGAAAGCATGTTTACAGTGTAAACATGGGGGTTGTGTGTTTTATTTGACCGAAAGAGTGATTCAGCAGTTTCCTTGAATATATCCCTTATTCTATGATTTAATATGGACGAGGGGAGGCTATAGGGAGTATTTGTGGCCCTGTGTGTAAGAATGGTTGCACGGCATTTCAGCCTATACTGCCCATTGTTTCTATGAGAGCACAACGGTAACAAAATCCAGACAGGTGTGTTTCAAACCTTCACAGCTACACTGGTCTTTTTCCTTTAAAGTTTCCCTCCATACTCTTGATTTCATTTTCAGGTTTTAATCATGTTTGGCATCAACGGACACAAGTGCACACATGGAGTACAAGGGTTGATTCTGTGGGTTTTATTGACCAACATCATGCTGCTGCTCTACTGCTTAACAAACCCAGCCCAAGTGAAGATGAGGTAAATATTCAAAGGCAAAGTTTTATAACCTCTGCCCAAGAGGTAATGTTCCTGTATGAATTTATTTGTTTGCTTATCTGTTCGTTGGCAGGAATACACAGAAGCCAGTGAGCAGATTACCACAAAACTTTTTTAACATCGCGAGTCGTGATATTGATGAATAAGTAGAATTTGGTGCCGATGTAAATAAAAATCAAATGTGGTTTCATAAGGGGACTGTTGGGCCTTGGTGGAGGAATGTGCTCTATTCCCTTTACTTATGCCTGTGCTTACAGGGGCTCCCAAGAAGACACGTGTCCACACAGCATGGCTAAAAATCTTAAGGAAAATGTGACCAAGCCTTCTCAACGCAGCAAACCCCAGTCAGACGAGTGCTCCCCTGCAGTCAACGTCATGTTCATGAAGACACATAAAACTGCCAGTAGCACCATCCTCAACATCCTCTTCAGATTTGGAGAAAAGCACAAGCTCAAGTTTGCCTTCCCCAATGGGCGCAATGACTTCCTGTACCCATTGCCTTTCCAGAGCTCCCAGGTGAAGGACTACAGGCCTGGGGATTGTTTCAACATTGTTTGCAACCACATGCGCTTTGCCCCCCAAGAAGTAACCAAGCTCCTGCCTCCCGATGCTGCGTACATCACCATCTTACGAGACCCGGTGGATCTCTTTGAGTCGTCCTTCCACTATTATCACAGGGCGGTTCCTCTTACATGGAGAATCACTGGAGAGAACAAACTGGTGGAGTTTCTGAAGAATCCTCAGACCTTCTACAGGCCAGAGGCCTACAATTCATTCTACCTTAAAAACCTGCTCTTCTTTGACTTTGGTCTTGATAACAACGTTGAAGCTGATGATCCTGGTGTGATGAGGGGTATTCATCACTTATCCAAATTTTTCCATTTGGTCCTCATGGCAGAATACTTTGAGGAGTCTCTAATCCTGTTGAAGCATAAACTCTGTTGGAGCACCGAGGACATTATATATTTTAAGCTCAACGCTCGCAAGAAGTCATTTGTATCTGAACTGACCCCTGAGCTCAGAGCCAAAGCGTTGGAGTGGAATGGGGCTGACTGGAGACTCTATCATTACTTCAACACCACCTTCTGGGCCAGAGTGGAGTCCTTTGGGAGGGAGAGAATGAAACAAGAGGTAGATGAGCTGAGGAGAAGAAATGCAGAGATGGAGGCTATTTGCATCGAGGGAGGGAATCCAGTCGAAGCCCAAAAGATTCAGGACAGTCACTTCCTGCCCTGGCAGCCGGTCGGAGAGTCTTCCATCCTGGGGTACAACATGAAGAAAGACATCGATCCTAAATTCAGGACACAGTGTGAGAAAATGCTCACACCTGAGATCCAGTACCTGTCAGACTTGGGTGTGAGTCTGTGGCTCACTCGACTATGGGGTTGGGTAAAAGATGCTGTTTTCACATTTAACTGAAACTGATACATTTATAACTAGACTACAGTAACCCAGTGACATGTACACGATTCCTATTGTAACAAATGTTTTCCTGTTATTTAAGTACAGTTTGCAAGTTTTTTTTTGAATGATACCTCCATAATGTTAATTACGGCTGGATTACAGTGATCTCAGTGACCCTCACTCATCATCTATTGACCCTCAACTAATTCTCACATTTTGTTGTCAATTTTAAAACATACATCTTTGTTGTTCACTGCAAGTACAAATGTTTCTGACTCTTTTTGTTTTTTTGGACTCATGGTGCTAATTTAATGTTGAGCCAACATTGAGAACAGGAAGTGACTGAAACCACTGAGCCACTGGCTGTGGCTGTGAAGTTGTGTTATTGTGCCATCTAAAGGCCTGAGACTTTATTGGAGTCGTTTGCGTTGCGTTTGAACTGTTGTGGTCTAGCTTGACCCTGTTGCTGTCGTGAACATATCGTCATTGTTGACAGTATTAATGGTTTCACATGGCGAGCAAAAAACTTCAATTCAGGCATGAGACATTCAGTTTGGCCACTTTTCACAAAACCTCACCTCCCCCACCTTCTCACAAACTGAAGATGAGTAGTCTTTCCTCTTTGTCAACACACTAACTTTACTTGTCTTAGTAATGTTGGTTTTGGTTGTATGTTTTAACCTTATATACAGTCTATGGTTTTAACTCAGGAAATGCAGACACATGACAAATCAACTTGTGGTACAAGCGTCACTGATATATCCACCCTACACTAAAAACAAATGAAGTTGAACCATCAAGATGAGCTTTTTCTTTTCTATTTTTATGAGTCATGTGATTTTAACTTTTGGTGATCTCCAAACTGCAAATGTATGAACAACCACTGTTAACCCATCGTCTGTTTACTAATTTTAGTTGAAAAGAAATACTATTTGACTTAAATAAAGATGACAAATGAAGCCTTCATTTATGTCTGAAAAGCCCAATTATGTCTTCTACACTATTATTTGATAAAGATCACACACAGCAGTGTTTTGCACCGGAACACCAACCTCTCTGCCATCTTTGAAATGCTACTCTGTGTTAGCATCAGATATCAGGCATATGTCAAAAAAATGAAATCAGCTCTATGACAAGGACACAACTACCTATTGTATATCAATGCCCTTTAGCAAGGTATTTGAAAATATTTCCTCCATCAAGAAGGGCTGTTTTCACAGACTCTGGTTCATTGGTTTGCAGGATTACACAGAAACTACTAAACTGATTTGCACCAAACTTTGTGATGGGTCTAAGAAAAGTAATGTATGACAAGTTTAGTTTTTCGGAGCTCTTCTATTTCTTTCCTTTAGTAGTTCTACTTAAGGAACTAGACAATCAGGTCTACGATTTCAGAGGCATGCGCTGTACTGGTGTTACTGTGTGAGTGGGGCTTTTGATAGTATTATAGGCATAAATGTGACTATTCCTATGAAAATACTATTTCAAAATGAATACATTTTATCAATATACTTCACCAACAACTGCACTTAGACAAATCACAACATTGTGAGGTCTGTAAGACTGTAATACATGTTTAATTTAATCATTTACAATTTGAAAGAGGAAAAGACTTGACAAACAACAACTGGGATTGGTGGGTGGAGGTGGGAAAGGTGTCAGGAACCATTGCTCCGGCTTCGTTATGGTCTGGACAGTTGATGGGCTCCCTCAGCTCCTCTGGTAGCCTGTGGTTCACTGTCCATGTTGACTGCTGATGCATTCAGGTGTGAAGTCCTGGAAGAATGGATGATGGGAAGTGTGACGACAGCTGCACTTCAGCCTCAGGTGACCCCGGGGCCGCGTCCTCATTCCTCCTCTTTCTCCTCGTAGTTGTGTTTGATGTGCTTCCATAGTTTCTACAGAAAAGCACAGGTTTGATGAGGTGAGTGTCATGAAAACACGGTGTAGTAATGTACGAGGCTTTACAGACACTGGGAGGAAGCAGGGCTACGCTAACAAACGAGCTAACCAAGCTAACACCCCCGCCGCTTCGCCCTCTGTTTACAAGGTCAGAATAAAACAGGCTTTAAGGAAACCACCGGACTCACTCACCCCGCTATTCATCTGCTCAAAGATCGCATCGCCACCTTGGTCGAATAGTCGCTCGAAGAAAACCGCTCCAACCATGATGGTTATAGCGAAAGTGGACGTTCTCCTGAAGAGCAGGTTGTACACGGACTTAGCCAGCGCCATGACGGAGGATCGAGTGCGCAGGACCGGAAGTCCGCGCTCTGTACTTCCGCTTCGGGAACAGGAAGCGACCGGGAGACGTAAATAAAGATCCCGCAGAGACGCAGCGCGTTTTACATTTTACTTTGCTTCAAAGAGGGAAGATAAAGCACAGAGGAGGACATCACAGCTCCATTAATGGTACGAGATCTTCGCTGTTTACATCTAGTGTTTATTTAAGTGGTTGTAGCCACGTGAGCTGAACTGTCCAGCTGTTTATCATCGCTACGCACACACCGATGTAGGTGTTTGTCAAACGGTGAGATGTTTAAACGAGCATCAGATCACTTGTTTACACGCTCATTGTGTTTCTATAAAACTCCATGTTGGTGGATCAGTGTCTGAAATTCACTCATTATAGAACAGGAAGTCACATATACAAGGTTTTTCAAAATAAAAGGCGTCTCCTTGGTCAAACCAGGAGATGGCAGCAAACGACCGTCAACTCAATACACTCAATCAAAATATAGATTTATATGAGGTTGTATATATAGTATTATATTGCTGATAGTATTGATTCGGTGAGGTTGGCGCCTCCCAATTTGTATTTTCTACTTTTATGGCAGATCTGCATTCAAATGTCTTACATTAGAAACGAGACATGTCGATTCCATGGATGCAAGTGTCCCACATGTCATAGAACTGATTGGATTAGCTTCTGATTCATGATGAAATAATCACTTGAAAGATTATGCACTGTCAATGCATGTATCAGATTTACACAACTGCAGATTAAATTGGTTTAGTAGGTAAATAGGTTTTGTATTGTTACTCATGTGTAGGGCAACATTAACATTTAATACTGGATAAAAAGAGATGTAATAAGAAGTGTTTACATGAGCAAGGTTACTCACTCACCATGTGTTGGCAGAACAGTGTCTAAAGCTTTTTTGTTTCTGTTTTTGGTGTTTCAGAGGTTTAAAAGGTGACATTGTGGTTTGAACACAGAACTTGCACCATGGGGAGGAGATACTACTGTGACTACTGCGACAGGTCCTTTCAGGACAACATGCATAACAGGAAGAAACATCTGAATGGAGTCCAGCATCACAGAGCTAAAAAGGCCTGGTATGATCATTTCAGAGGTGAGACCTGTGTTTGTTTGTGTGACCACTGAGATGAAATGACACACAATGTTCTCCTTTGTATATATTGTGTACAGAATCACTGTCAAACAAATTTATGTGATTGAAGAATGAAGCGTGTTTACATTTCAATATGCCACCTCAGCTACACACCAGTTTCCTTCACAGTGTTGTATTACAGTAGATAAACAAGCATGGACACACTATTATTGTTTTTACAGACTTAGCAGCCATTCTGCAGGATGAGCAAGCAAAGAAACCGTGCAGGAAGTTTCTCCAAAAAGGTAAAAAAAGAGTCAAACCAAACATTCATGCTATAAAGACATTTTATGAAATGAATTTTTATAAATATTATTATTTCCTTGGTTTCTTTTTTGTTTTAGGAATTTGTGATTTTGGGCCAAACTGCAGGTTTTCTCACATGTCTGAAGAGGATCTGTTTAACCTAAAAACACAAGTGGAAGGTAGGCTGTAACCGAAGTGCTTTCTACCATGTGTTTGAGAAGTTTTAGAAATAGATTATGATTAACGTCAATTAGGGTAATGTGATAGTATCTTTATATTTATAGTTATTTATAATAAAGTTGATAGTTAAACTATTAAATTCAAGCCTCATATTTTGATATTGGTATCCTCAGCAACGATTGTGTGAATGACTCCTTGTTGAGGGGAGTAAAACATTTCTTGTCTTTCAGATGAGAGACAGCACAGAGAGGATTCTCTGGACAGAAGGAAGTCGGGGCGAAGTGTAGAAGATTGGCTTTCTAGGAGGGAAAAGAGGCGAACTGCCCTCGGTAGCAAAGGGTAATCGTCCTCTTTTCTGTTTCAGCACTTGGTGCTCGCTTTACATGATAAATGGTTATTCCTGTTGATGAAGTATTCATCTGCTCAATTATTTATCTTTCACAGAAATCTAAAGCACGAGGAAGACATTGAAGAGGACCAAACAGAAAGTGACATACCTCAACAGCTTCTCTCTATTCCTGACCTTCCACCATCACTTATTCCTCCCCCTCGGGGCGGATGGAAAGTCCAAGTAAACACTGAATGGGGTTGATGATTCAACATTTGTTTTTGCATAAAACCATTTTTTTAAACAAAATCTGAGACTAGCAATTCCTATAGAGCTATATTTAAAACAAGGCTCCTCTCAGGGGTAAGGCTTGATGTCCTGAGAGGAATGCAGGATCACTAAGCAGATGGAAATTTATTTTTTGTTATATTTTAACTATACTTAATCCTGTGTTGAGTCACTGGGGGAATAACTGATTTCATGACCTAATTTTTTATACCAGCAACTGGAAATGATAAGATTTACCCCCATAACGTTTCTGTTAATATGTGTTAGCGACAGGCCTCCTGCAGATATCTTGGATTTATGTTTTTATAAATGACATGGTCTTTCAAAAACATCAGTTTATGTATTCCTCTTATCTGAGGTTGTGCTTAGATGTAAACACTGTCTCTACATTCATTACACAATACAGTGTTGACACCAGAATCCTCATTAAAATGTGTTTTTGTGTGTAAATTACAATTTTGTCAATAATGTGTCTAATTCTCCTGCTACTTAAAAGTACCATGTGTTTTTTTCTACATGTTGGACTATGAAGCAGTATTTTTACTTGTTTAATCTCAATGGAGGTGGAAAAATATTATTTGAGTTTTTATATTAGTTATCAAAAATCATGCACTAGTTTACTGAGTCAGAAACTATTAAATGCTTTAGCACAGGAGTCTTTATTATCAGATGTAGTCTGCAGTTATGTCAAACAGCTAAATGACCGAGCTG
The DNA here is from genome assembly GCF_024713975.1 of Paralichthys olivaceus. Taxonomy (NCBI): domain Eukaryota; kingdom Metazoa; phylum Chordata; class Actinopteri; order Pleuronectiformes; family Paralichthyidae; genus Paralichthys; species Paralichthys olivaceus. The sequence goes on from NC_091110.1 coordinate 12,382,132, forward strand.
AGTGACCATGGAATCAAATAACAGCTTTGTAAAACGTCATTGTTGAAAATATTCCTGCGTACATTTTTATTACACATACACTAAATATTTCTACAGCTGCAAAACTTTATTACACATCCACAAACTTGAATTTGTGAGAACGCTTCTTGTTCACACATTCAGATGCGTGAGTGCAGTTTTTTTTTTCACATGCGCACAAAAGGTGATATACAACAAATATTTTTTCGAACATTGTTTCATAAACTCAAAATATGTGTGACTCTTATTTGACTTAGGTGAATTCACATTCTTCATCCTTTTCTTTTACATGTCCAACTCCTCCTCCAAATACTTCATACACATTCAAGCCATTGATTCGTTTAGTAATCCCACTGGATAATATTTTATAGTTGAAAAATACATTTAACATAAGATTAGAATTCATTTTTATTAAATGTGTTTTGCATCTTTCTAAAATCTTCTAAAGTTAATATCAGACGGCGTGAGAGTGCAGGTTTTAATCCTCCAGGTGACAAAGGCACAGAACAGAAGATATTGAACAGTTCAAATCAAAAAAATTAAGACAACCATCAACAGAGGTTATAGAAATACACACATTAAATCACTAACACAGAATAGGACACAATATTTGCTTATATGTCTTAAGACAAGATTTGACACAATAAATTTATTTTATATTTGCACAAACCCATACCTTATGTGATATGTTCACATGGAGAGGTAATGTGATTTAATATGCATGTCATACATAAACAGCTACTATGAGATCAAATATCAGTTTTATTGCCACTGTCTCATCTTGCGGTCGAGCTTCGATAAACTTTAAGATAAAAAGAGTGAGAAAAATATATAGCATTTTGTAAAACTCGTCTAATTTGACAAATATTTGTAAAAGAAAACATTCTGAAAAATGAATCATGTAAGAGCATGAAATTAATACACACATGAACTTGTATTTGATTGTCCAGTTAAACTGGATATGATACATCAGAAACCGATTTTTTTAAATATTATATGTGTATATTGTTTTTTTCTTACAAAACATTATGCTTACATTCATAATAAAATCACATAGATTCAACGTTTCACTTTTCCAAGTAAGAAAATATAACCATGTTATACTTTAAACAATATGTTGTTTTGGTGTTCCATGTAAAAGCCAGAAAACAACATTCTCGTGATATGTTAAATTATCGTTCACAGCATACTGCAGAGTGTTGAGTATTTGTTTGCACGTCGACAAAATTTGACATTTACTGGAAAATGTCATATACTGAGATTATTTCTTGCAATGACCACTATACAAATTGCATAATTATTTGAATACGTACATCAGAATTCAAGATTTGACCTCACACACATAGAACACACATTTATTTCAGATTTAATGGTCATGCAGGTGTGTTGTGTGAACTAACTCATCTGCTTTAAATATTACAGTTTTATTTGAACTCTACTCATGTTATGATGGGTTTTTACTCACAGACGGTTGCCCAGGTTACACAGTTTCTCAAATGTGTCTCATTGTGGTGCCTTGGATGCAAAGATTTGAAATATGTAGTAACATTTGAAGTATCACTGGCAGATGGAAACATGTTTCACCAGTTGCAGGGGATTAACGTTAATCTTGGGAATTTTTGCATAAAGACCCACGTATACACTCATGTCTGACATTTCAGGGATTTGGTGTTTCCCTTCGGTGTCATGCCTTTAATTTGTAGTTCATTGTTTACCTCCATCTTAAACTGCCGGCTCTCCACCTTTCAGCTCGGTAAACAGCTGTTTGATTTACAGAGGAATCCCCAGCTGCTCAGCTGAGAGGTCCCACTCTGAGCATAAAAAACAAGCCAATTTGTTTTTTTTTTATAGACATCCTTGGAATTACGCCACAGGATTTGTCTGCAGAACTGCTGACTGGAGAACACAGCATGTGGTGGAGGGCCGTCTCTTTTTAGCACTTTTCTAATTCTTGGGTTCTTTGTACTTCGTAACTTGGTCAATGCCCTTTTTTCTTCTTTTGATGTTTTTGCTTTTTACAGCAAAAAATGCTTCACAAAAACAAGAATTTTACAAATCACTGCAATCTGACAGATTTGTGTGATGTCACATGTGTGGTCCTAAAGCTGTATATAACTACACTATACCCACTTTATCCTGGACAAGCTAGTGGCTCTGTGAGTACTCAGTTATAACAGTTTACACTGACAATGCTAACATGCTGATGTTTAGTATTAACATGTTCACCAACCCGGACCTGTGTGGTAACAGGCTAAGATTTGCTGCAAAGCACTAAAGACAAAGTACAGCTATGGGAATGTTTTTTTGGTTGCACCGGCATTTAGTCACAGTATTGGACAAATTAGAGATAAAAAAAAAAATACACACACACATTTATACTTTTATCTTAGTGAGGACCCTCATTGACATAATGCATTCTCTAGTCCCTTATCCAACTAAATGCTTGTGTGTGAGAAGTGGCCAAAATGTCCTCACTTTCCTAAAATGTTGTAGGTTGAAACTCTTCCTCACAAAGATATCTGTACACACACATAAAATATAGCAACACTAAAATAAAAGAGACACTAATTTGTGTTTTAAGCAAGTGACTTAAAACACCAATATTCATCCCATCGCTACCTTTGTATTGCTTTAGCACTATAATCGTTATTAGGCGCATTCCAAATTGCATTTAGCTCTAATCCATAACATTGATTGTTTTTGAGATATTAGACACAGCACAGCTATCACTACAGCACAAACTGAACATGGACGTCTTCTACAGTCTGGTTCACTATCTAATCCTTTAGAAAACATCAGAGATTTGAGTCTGACTGTTTTAGGAAACTAACCAGCCCTTGAAATTAGTTTCTTTTTGTTTTACCGTGTTACGCTGTGGTCACTAAGAATCACTGCATGACATCAATTCATCCGTTATTGAGAGAAGCTGTTGTAGCATCGTCGTTGAAAACACTGAACAAAACCAATAACAGAAACGTATTTGGGTTAACATTAGCTTTTTCAGTCCAACCTTATTGGAATCAGCTGTATTCACTTCATCCCTCTGCGAAGCATTTGATTCGCTGCGATGAGCATAACGCTGATGATGAATGCAATGGCGAAGGCACAAATCAGGCTTTTGCGCACACACGTGTGTTTTTCCTGTTGCGTTGGGCTAGCTGTGGAAAAAGATTTAGAAAAAAAATGATTAGCCAATGTCTAAGCAGAGATTTAAAAATGTCTGATCAACAATGTGTGGAATAAAATCTTTCTAATGCAGCGTACTGTCAATGTCCACATGGGACTCTGGGCTGTTCAGGTGGCTCTCCTCAGTTATGATGATGTTCTCGATGTCTTTCATAGTGAGGTGGTCACGAAAAGTGTCGTAAAGCAGCCTCTTCAGCTCGTCCACAGTCAGTTTCTGCATGTCGCACTGGGAGGAGAAAAAAACAACAACTTCTGTTTTAATTTCCCAAAGTGACGCACGTAAGCTGCAGCTCAGCTGTAAGTATGATTCGCTCCTGGTCATGAGTGCTTGTTAGAGGGTGCAAGTGTTCACTGGGCTGTTCCGTCAAAACAGACAATCATTTCCATTGCAACTAGACAGTGCAATTAATTATTTCATAACGCAACTGAATGCAAAGCGTGGAGATACTGCAGGTGGTGTAATAATCAGCAAGGTGCAGTCTAGTCAATATTATAAAATTATAATTTTGTAATTATTAGATCATACTTTAGTCATTGTCCTGTCACCTATCCATGAAGGGTTCTGGGGGGCAGGGGTCAATCCCATCTGACATTGAGGGCGAGAGGACAGATCACCAGCTCATCACAGGGCCAACATACAGAGACAAACAAGCTCTCATTCACACCTATGGACAGTTTACAGTCTCCAGTTAATCTAACCCTAATGTCCATGTATTTAGACTGTTGCTTTGAGGTGATTTCAGAGGACCACTGCACCACCATGCCTCCCTTTTTATTGAAAAAAACAGAAAAGCCTTCTGGAAAACATCCTAAAGAGAAGACAGGAAATGCATTACGCTGATAAGGGAGAAGGTTAAGACTTGATTCAACCTGACTGATGATGCTGATGATGATTTACCTTCCAAAACACTGAATCAAAGTCGGCTCCGTGGAACTTATCGGGCATTCCAGCAGAAGAGAGTTTAGGTCCGAGTAATGTGACAAATTCTTCGAAGCCGACCTGACCGTCACCTGATTAAAACAGAGAAGCACACAGACATGTCACTGCAGGATTTGATGCAGCAGCCTGAACACGTGTGAAGTTTCTGACCCAGATCAAGAAGGAGAGAGAGAAACATACCGTCCATGTCAAGTCTTTGGATGATGACCTCCAGCTCCACCTCATTGGGCATGTAGCCCAGTGAGCGCATGGCCGTCCCCAGCTCCTGCTTTGAGATAAAGCCGTTCCCATCTCGGTCAAATACCTTGAAAGCCTCACGAATCTCTGTTGGAAGAAGGAGGGCGATGATGAGTGAAAAGTGTAGACAAAGGAGAGATGCACGGGACAGCAAACACACAAATACAGATTGATCACTTTCCCACTGAGAGCAACAGCTGGCTCAGTTGAACATGTTGATTTATAACGTGTTGATTTATAAAGTGTTTATAGTGGTGAAAAGTAGTTTAAAGTTTAGAAAAGGGTTCAGAAAGTTAGTCTGGCTCATAGTAATTGCTGTTTCTTATATATTATCAAGATATTCTTCCTTTTGAGAAACATGGAAGCATATTTTAATATATTTTTGTGTTTGAAGATGGAAAATTGATAGACTATGGACTATGAGGAGTTTCAAAATATTGCAGAGGCAAAGAGAGTCCTATTAAAAAGTGTGGTGATATTTTGCAATTTTCTATTTTCAATAATTCCTTTAAAAAGACTCAAACCAATAATAATTTGATCCTGGCATTAGATGTGCAGCCAAATCCTGATTTACTCAGTTTATTCCTGTACCATACATCTCCAGAGAGTGATCCACAACTTCGGTTCTTTTCCTGATCCCTTGCTATTTTTCTCTCTTCTTTGTTAAAGGTCAAAGAAGTGAATCTAAATTTGCAGTTTGTAAAGTTGTATATCTTTAATAGGAAAACGGGTTTGGATGCACTGTGTGGGTATTTAAAGTGAAGGCCTGTGACAGTGTCTAAAATCCCTCTCATTTTTGTGTTTTTCTCCATATATAATAGTATATTATGTAGTTTTTTGGCATGACATACTGTAGTTGACTGCTTCAGCATCACGGATAGAGACAGGGTAGATACTGTAGTTGAATGTAGATGCATCAGTTGTATATTTTGTTTCAAATAAAATAATTGATAGTACATTAATACTATAATTTGAGTGGGTTTCCATCAATAATTACAGAACTGTGTGAGAGACAGTTCTTTCATCACGTAGTGCCCAAGCTGCTCATCTTCAAAAGTAATTGGATGCTTGGCCACAATTTTGTTCTTGGCCCAACTTATTATATCAATATTAAATAAATATTTTAGCAATTTAGCAAATTCCTTGATTGCTATAGTTGTACATTAATGGGCTCCTTCAGATCCAATACCTGTAGCCATGACCATAACACAATTGGTAGCGACAGACGGCGGTGCACAGGTTCATGTGTTTATAATTAATTACGACTTTCGGTAAATAATCCATAAACATCACCATTTGGCTCCCGTCCTCATCATGCATCACTGGATTCTGTTTGAAGTGGTAAAAAAAGGAGCAGTTGCACATCAAAGGCTGAATGTTGGTGGCTCTTTTTGATGAAGGTCCTAAAATATACAAAACCCCTCCATGCTTTCTCAGGGAGTTGGAACATGTATGTATATTTACTGAAGAAGAGGCCGATCCAGTGGATGGCGGTAATGCAACTTGACCTTGGTTGCCAGTGCCACCCATCAATTTTAAAAAAAAGAGGAAGAAGATGCTCTCTCAGTCGTCAAGTGTTGCATGATATGTATGAAGGATAAATCGAGACAGGCAGCTGAGCAGGTATCATCTGTTCACACTATGCAAGTCAATACATGAGCAATTTTTGCCTGTTATACGGGAAGCAGTGATGGAAGAGTGTGATCAAAGCCTTATTATATTAAACAGGAATAAACAGAATAAACGTTCACTCCTCGTAGGCTCAGACATTCAGTCATTAATTCTCAACATCTCTTTCTTCAGTTATGTTTTATTTTAACATTAAACAGAACAGCTTGTAAGAACCTTATTTGAACCTCGTGCATTAAAAGCCTGTAAGAGCTTCTGCAGTAGAGAAAAGTAACTTGCATGCAAGTACGCGATTGGGCGAGCTTCTCCTGAAATTTGCATGCAGCCTTGCAAGTAGACAGGCACTGCTCATCCATCTTGCGTGCACAAAGTTTACAAGTGATTTGTCCACAGTGGCCGCCGATGCACAGACAATAAGAAACTGCTGAGGTGCATAAATTGAGCTCCCCCTCGACATGTGACATTGTCTGAACTGTACCTTGACACATCAGACACAGCGTATTTGTTTAAATTACAGCTAGCGCAACAGGCTCAGGCTTCACTATCTTCCTCAAGCCCCAGTGTCAATGTCACGACCTCTGGTGCCCATGACAAATAATGAATTTCACCGAGCCAGCCGAGAAGTGGCCGGACTACTGATTATTTCACACAAGAGTGATTATTAGAAACGTGTACAGATGAATCCACAACAGACACACAACTACGACTTCTCTGTGAAGAAAGACTTCTTTATTAACTTATATTTATCGTCTGTTTTTAAATTCTAAAGTACAGAATCTGCTACTATAACAGTCCACATACAAATAAATACAAATAAATGTCCATTGTCCCTTTTGTTATTTTACAATATGATGAGCTTCTTTTTGCTCATATGAAAGAACCTAAAATAATATATAATAAAACCTACTTTGTTGGCAAAACCCATGGTGTAACCGATGATATGTCCTAATTTATAAGGACAAAAAAAATATTCCCACAGCAAAACAAATTTGATTCACTGCAGCTACAGTCCTTGTCAAATACAAATCTAAAGCTGACAGCACCGTTTATTGAATACTGGTTTATGGATGGTCCAAATGCATTGAGTCGTGAGTGTGGCTGCCTGCGCTCAAACCAATGAATAATCTTTTTATTTCTGACAACGTGCAGACCTCACATCCTGACAACAGGAGCTGCAGCATCTTGAACAAGATTCTGGGGACCAGAGAGGGAACATTTGCATTTTTGTGCTTGTTACTTCGTGGCAAAAGAATATTTTGTTTTTAGTGTTGTATTTCTTATTTGGGTGCCTCTCCCTCTACCACCCATGCTTTTCATGCAGGTGGTGCTTTCTGGTGTATGCTTTACTACATATGTCAGAGGACTGGGTCACTTGAGGCAAAAAGGAGGAAAGCAAATTACATTAAATTGAACCACAGGTTGTATTTTTTACGGAAACAAAAGTGATATCACCATTTCATCAAATTTCACTACGCAAGAACAAAATGAAATATTGACTGACAATTTCACGGTTAGACCAACAGCTGCCAAAAGAATTATGCTGTTGATTGTTTCCTTGAGAAGACAGTTGATGTTTATTTATTCTTCGATGTGGAGCTGTTTGTTATTTGACCTAGAGTTGGATTATCACCTTTGTCCTTCAGTCAACATCTCAGTAAATAATGTATTACCTCATCCTCATCCCTCCCCTGTGAGGACATGTACTTTCAGGAGCCTGTGTACACTGTGTAATACTGATTTGTCTCATAAAAGGTGAATTTTTCTGCCAGCTTCCAGATCTGAACCCAGCACATAGAAACCTACTGACCTTCCAAGTGACCTGAAACAGAGGATGAGGAGCAGCAGATCCTCACGACTTTTCTGACAGACCGCTCTATGAACGAAAGGCTGATGCCAAGAAGCTCACTCTGGCAGTGTCAGTGCCTCTGGCAGAAAAGCCACTTTTCCCTCGAAATAACAAGGGAAATCCCAAATAAAGGCTTAGAGATAGAGAAGATTGTGCGAAAGAGGAGGATGACATTTTTAATTATAAATCATATAACAGATTCGGCTCAACAGAGGAGGTATAAATTATAACATATGTGGGAGATATTATTCCTTTTCTACAGAACCAAGGTTTTATTCAAAGAGGCTGCAACATCTGTGATCAATGCAAAATAATCCACTTTACAGGAGGTGGGTGGTTCGATCTTTGCTCCCTCAGTCCACATGTCAAAGTGTCCCTGGGCAATACACTGAACTATGATTTCTATGAGATTAGATACTTTCATGGAAATTTCTTCGATCCAATGATTTAACTTATAGAACAACTTTGCTCTTTTTTCAACAAAAATTGCCTCCACAGTTTAAGGGAACATGGTGAAAAGAAAAGAATAAACCAGGTTATTCTTTTGAACCAGGAACCAAACAACTGTATCCTTGAAGAAAAGGCATCCACCATGTTTACCACCACTGGGAGCTCCCTACTGTGACTGTCCAGCTTACTGCCAAACGCCTCTCCACCTCCAGACATGATCATGACTCTGCACAGGAAACTGTAACGGAACGAACACAGCAGGAGGCAGATGAAGAGGTCGCCTCACGCTGCAGCAAGTGAAGAGAAGAGAATCGAGTAATAAAAAGGTTGGAGTTCTCGGTCTCCAGAGTTTCTCTAAGTCAACAGAACTTAAGCTCACAACAGGTTTTCTTTCACGGCTGTCACAGAATTCAGATCAGACCATCATCCAGCAGACAGCTCAGTCACATTCACACAGTGAATATTTATTCATATCAGACATTTTCCTCCCAGTAACAACACTCGACTGCTCAAGATCGAACCGGATCTTTAATGTTAATCCAAGATGGAGCCAGTTACTGTGACGAAGGGAATGTAAATACAAGAGAAATGATCTCGAATCAGATAAAGTAACTTTAAATCCAGAGGAGACACAATAATAATAATAAACAATACAGAGTCTTATTAATTGTGACACATTTGACCTCAAATTTGTGCCTTGTTAACATGAGAAGATATTTTTCTTGTCAAAACGCTGCTTATTGAGGTTGGAGGACAAAAATATTAACCGAGAGATGAGTCAGATTCTTTCCATTTTCTCTCCAGATTCTTTCCTGGTTTGTAACATCAATAACTCTATGACGAGACATATGACGTCTGTCTCTCTGACAATGAAATGGAGGAAATGTGAATCATATTAACCAGAGGCTATAGAAATGAAAAAACTCTGTATGACTGGGAGAGAGCTGCATTAAAGCTCTCTAAGCAGAACAAAATATATCTAATACAAATACTGTCAATGTTATACAACTTTACCGAGCAGCATAGACACTGATGTGAAAAAAACCCAGGCTAAATTTACCTTGACAACATCAAACTTAACGGTTGGAGCTAAATTGGGTGAACTGGACAATGTGTTTGTAATTTCTGGGTTATTTTGCTGTCAATCACCTGCTTAAGACACAAACCGACCAATCAGAGCCTCGCTGTGGATGATCTGATCTCCCACCGTAAAGAAGGAAAGAGAAAAGAGAGTGAACACAAATCCAATTTGAATATTTAGTAGTTGGTGTTACAGGTTAGGGTATTTTATATCGTTTACATTGAGTGTGGGGGTCGGGCATCCATCTTCTAAGAGAACCCACTGGCAGGAACATATATTTTGCACATTCTGTGTCCGGTGGGAATTCTATACTACACGCACACGTTTCCATTCATATTAAAATGAGGGTCAGCGTTGGTCGGGTCTTCCCTTCATGTGTACCTGATCCAACATCTCATCCCAGCAGGTGGATGTATTGTAACTGGGCCAGTTGTCAGCGTGTGCAGTCAGGGCGGTCAAGCATTTTGGGCAGATGCCCACACAGGGGTCTTTTCCTACCCCAGTGGACATGACAACATCTAGGTCACAAGGACCATATCCGACACAGGAACTTGTGTAAAACAAAGCAATCCATAACGCGTCCACACATTTACAATTCATCTCTACCTTTCTTTGCTGCAGGAGATTTACAGTTATTATATTTGCGCACGGGCACAAGCACACACACACACAGTTGCTGCTGCTGTTTTGGAGGACTAACTCATATGACTTCATGCTCATAAACAGATCAGATATAATTGTTTGACAGGTTGTGTTGTTTTATTATATTTATCTGTATTCACTTCATCCCTCATAAAGCTGTTTTTTCTCTTATCTCCTGATTTACAAGCTATATTAATGGTTTCTTTGAACACAAACATGTAGCAACAGCATAACCAATGTTTTCTCTTGAGAATACGATCAATCGTCCAATGAAACGGGATAAGTTAGACCCCTCCGACTTCAGTAATGCACCTTAGATTGAACATTCCCTGAAGGAGGTCTCACTTCTCAGGAAGACTCAAGGGTAGAAGTTGCATGGATTTCGTACACTCATAAATATTCATCTGCACCAGTTTCATCAGTTAACATTTGCTTTGTGTCCCAACTGATGTAAATAAAATATGACGGTTGTGGAAGGACGGACTAGGGGAGAGTAAAAGACACAGTCTCATAATTAAAGTCTTCTCATAACGTTAAACACTTTTATTTAAAACTGTGACTCTCTCTTAGCGACTACAACGGTAATGAGCAGACATTTGTCTTTGACCACTGAGGAAGACGCATTAAATAAACCATGGAAAAGATAATGGAGTGTCTGCAGAGGAGTTTCTTTTTCTTTTTGTAACCTTGCTGTTGTTGCTTTGCTCAAAATCAAAGATGAACACACAAATATTCATCATTTATATTCACTGAACTCAACTGGACAAGTGTGACCCTTTCAGTAAAACAGTGCATCCAGCCATAGCAAATCGGGCCTGACAAATATTCCTCTGTTTGTGTGCAGCATATATTTGCAGTTATAGATCCCTGACACACATACACTTGCTACAATACTGCTTCAAAAAACCTGCTCCATTTTAAAGCGCTAAAGACGACAGCTACAAAGTGGAAGCTGGTGCACACTCCACTATAATGCCTGGTTTCTGGGGGATTCTCCTGCTGGCTATGATCCACAAACACTGTTCACATCCTCTGTCAGGGATGCACCGAGGAGCGATACGAGCTCGCAGCAACCGCCAAGAGTGTAACTGCCAGGAAGACACGACTGCTGAGCCATAAAACACGAGTCTTATCAGTTTCAGCATGTGTGCATTTAAAGAGTCGGCAGGTTTATCTTAAGTACATTTGTAATAGTAATGTTAAAAAGGCTAGATTGACATTTGTTGAAATTAATGAAAATGAAATGAAACGGGCAGAAAATAATTAAACATATCAGTTAAGCTTCATTTCGGACTCGTGGTTCGATATCAACATAGAAATCTAATTAAATCAATAAATTAGAAAATACACACTACATTAAAGATCTAATCATGGACATTTTGAATGACTGTAATTCCAAATTTAACATCGTGGACTGTATGTAAAGATGGACGACAGGAGTTCTGCCTTCTCCATGTAAGCAGATTGGATGTGGACCAAAATATAAAGTCAAAGAACTCGTTTTAAATCAATTATTTGTTCTAAGAAAAGTGTGAAAAGCAGCGAGTGAGAACTGAGACGAGAGCATCGTGTTAAATGTGCACGGAATTCCTCCACACTCAGACTCCTCACTGAATTACAGATCGGTGACTTTCATTTCATATATAGCATCGATATAAATCACCACATGATCGTGCATTTCAGAGTGTTCTCCATAAAGGTGATGGACAAATCTAAGTGCACATTATAAGTGTCATGGCCGTATTCAGTAATCCCAGTGGTTCATGCGTAATGGGCTGAACTCGGCTGTGGACCTCAGTTTTAATGTAGCGCTCATGACACAGGGAGACACTTGGCACAGCGTTACGTCCACATAGACATTGACCAAACTCTGCTCTGTGAGTCAAACTCTTTCACACAGGTTGACTACGCACATAAACGTTTAATGGAGTGTTGGTATGAATAATGAGGTGATTGCTGCTATTGACCTAAAAAGTCTGAATGGCTAAAGTAGCATAGGTGTGGAGGTCATTAGTGATGAAGTGTTACTGCCACAGACACAAAGAGAAATAAGAGATAGACCCAAAGTTAAACGTTTGAAAGACTTAATTACAACCAATCAGGTTTTGCATGAGAGGCATTTAAAGCCCACGTGCTTTACATGAAGTAGGAGAAGAATTGGTTTTACAGCAGTAGTGGTTTGAATACATATGAGGTTTTATGACAACTGCATGATACAAGGGCAAAGAAGCCTCGCCACTGACCCACCTGCTATAAGCAACCATCTGTTCAAAAAACACCCCCTGCAGGCAGATCCATTAGGAGCTGAGGTACTTAATAACTCTGTCTACACCTCACCCTCGATAAACAATGTCTTCATATTCAATGCAAGCTTCTGTCGTCCCGTTATCACTGCAGAGGCAACAATTTCTGTCAATTGAGACTTTAGCGTATCAACCGAGTTTCTTTAATTTAAATTGAATCACGTGCAATGCATCTCACCCTTTGTTGTACGAAATATAGCAGCAGCTGATGTCCAGTTTGACACTGTCAATAAAGTTCATATTACAGATCAAATTATAATCTGAATAAAACTTCAGATTAAAGACAGTGAAGGGCGTCAGATGTACTATAATAATTATAATGAATCCAAGTGATTTTTATTCTTGCACTGCTCTAGTGGCAAAAGAGAGAAAAGATATGTGTTTGTCAGTATGGACTTAATAAAAGTCGGCTTGTCCCTGCAACAATGTCACTGAGAAGATTTGACATAACTCATGTCTCCTTGTTCTTTACTGATAAAAAAAGGAATAAAAAACAACGTTCATTTCCTATTGTTGCGTTTGTGTGATATAAATGAGCTTGTTCAGGATAAAGATGTTTGGCTCTTTGAATCAGTTAAATCAGTGTTTGTTTGTTTCAAATTATCTTATGGTGGAGGGATGAAACTCATATTACACAAAATGTGGTGTTTTATTTTCTTTCCTATCTCTACACTCGTCTATGCTTCGTAATGAATTCTCAAAGAAACATCCACCATTACTGTGTTTTTCCTAATGTCATTTTTACAGCCATTTTCCAAAGCTTAATGTCTTGCAGTTCAGTAATGTGTTTATAATCCTTTTCTCAGAGGGGCATATATATATATATATATATATATATATATATATATATATATATATATACATATATACATATATATATACATATATATATATATATATATAAAGGAGCTTCTGCACCAAAGTAATTAAATGTTTTGTGGATGAAACAATATGTATAGGTCATTGAGACACAGTGGACTGCAGCAGAGTTCACAGACAAACAATGTGCGTTTAAACCGCCCTGCAGCTCCCACACTGCGTGTTCAGGTGGAGCAGCAGTGCTGTAAAGGGGGAGACGACCTGTATGTGGGAGGTTGCTGATCCAAACCCTCAGTCTGGTTTGATGATCTGTAAATGAAACTTGTTTAGTAAACCTGCGGGGGTGGAGCTGTTCGGTGGAAAACAAGGTAGAGCGGCGTTTACCCTGCTGAGGTGCAAGCCATGTAATTGTAGCAGTGAATTATGTGCTCGGCGAGTCTTCCCTGGATAAATACATTCACACTTGAATGCTCTGTCACACTATGTCCTGAATATCTAATGCAACTCAATTAGTGAGCTACATACTTTGACTCCTTCATTACCCGAAAAGCTCTCTCATCATTGACTACGCAACTTCTCCTGCAACACAACAGAACCCTTGTCAGTTCGCTCTTGCTCTAATTCCTGCTTTCCCATCGCCAACCTTTTTTAATTACATTTATGCCGTCATAGTGATTTCAATGTCAAATGTGTGGCTCAAAGCAAGGGCAGGCAGCCACTTGTAGGCCCGGGCAACCTACGGACAGATAAAGGGGAAATGGAATTCCCTAAAAGATTTTCTTGATATCGAATCTGATCGAGTTATCTCTTTATTCTAGTCTGCCTGGCTTTGTTCCAAATCACAGCCAGCTGCGCTCTCATTGTGGAGCCCATTTGCCAAAACGAGACGACCAATCTTAACAGCTATGCACCACATTTATAGCGATAAGATTGATTTAAATGCTCCCATGAATCTTTTATGTGGTTTAAGTGCAGCGCTGTGTCTTAGACGCGTCCTCTTTTTATTAATTAATATCAAGATACAATTCAAGTCAGGAAAAGAATCAATCTTCCATCTTAATGATGGCTTTTTATCTTGGCATAGATTTTCCTGAAGAGGTATTGTTCATCTGCTTTAAACTGGTAGCCGTTTTTCTCCATTTGAGGCGATGCTTTTTTAGGACAAATTTCAAGCCTTGTCTTTCAAAAACAAATCACCTACAGTGAGTGATACCAGGTGAAGTCAGGTCTCACAGGTGCTTTAATATAGCTTTATGTTTGTATTGTCTAAAAGCACAAGGGTGGGTGGTGCTGTAAAATGCATGTTGTTAGTTATTAGTCTCTGCATTCTTTGGGAATGACGTGAAATTTTGAACTGAAAAAGAAATTATCTAAATATGCAAAAACAGACTCAGGTGAAGAGATAAAACTGACCATTAAGCATGTGCAGCAGAATGTGTTGAACATGTAGGTTAGTACTGAACCTTTCTTACACACAGACCTTCAGCCCAGACTGCTCCCAGATCTGTGGATGAGGAAAAGAAACGCACACTGGCAGGATCTCTCCAGGGTCCTGAACTGGTTCAGTACCCGGACCTTGGATTCAGATGTTGCAAGTCACTGCAACTACCCAACCAAGCAAACAACCAACCTACGGAGCGATAGACTGACCAAACATCCATCCGACCAACCTACCTACCAAGCGATAGACTGATCATCCATCCATCCAACCATCCAACCAGCTGAAGGACTCACCAAACATCCATCCAACCAACCTACCTACCAAGCGATAGACTGATCATCCATCCAACCAACCAGCCGACCAACTGACCAGCCAACCAACAACAAATCCATCCAACTAACCAGCTGACCAACTGGCCGAACATCCATCCATCCATCCATCCATCCATCCATCCATCCATCCATCCATCCAACAAAGACTCACCTTCCACCTCATCCTCAGGCAGGATAACAGGGGTCCGGTAGGTGAGGATATCTGGAATAGTGCAAAGTCCCTTGTACATGAACCTGGTGGTCACAGCACGCACTGGCATTTCTGCGAGGGGAAACCAACAACTGTGTGGCGATCTTCATATAGCCCAGCTCTCCAGAGTTTGCAACAGAGACCCTTTGCTACTGTCCTTGATTTGAAAGAAGAGCTCGAACTCAACCCTCAGCAAACTTCAACCCCTCGTCGCGTTTTTTTATATCGTAAAAAAATAAGGAAAATCTCCTGCGTTTCTGATCAATAATGCAGCTTGTAAATCGCCTCTGGCTTTCAATGCATAGTCTGCAGCAGCCTACTGGGAGCAGGACGTGAAGCAAACAGGCGATCTTATAAAAATGACATCTTAAAAACTTTTTACTCTCGTGCAGCCTGATGCGCAAAGCTCCACACCGTCGGGAATGATGCCTTCACTGACCATGTACGGCTCGATTAGCAGAAAAATCTTAATCCCATGAGGTAAACAGAAAATAAT
Source organism: Paralichthys olivaceus (assembly GCF_024713975.1). Classification (NCBI taxonomy): domain Eukaryota; kingdom Metazoa; phylum Chordata; class Actinopteri; order Pleuronectiformes; family Paralichthyidae; genus Paralichthys; species Paralichthys olivaceus. Next base: position 12,397,742 of record NC_091110.1, read on the forward strand.
GATTAAAAAAAAAAAAGAAATTAAGAAATGTATATGGAGTAAAAATATTGGCAACAAATCGATTAATGATTCCTATTGCGCGTCTCGTGCTGTCAAACAGTCGATTCCCGATATTTTCTGCCTCACTTTTCTTTCCCGTTTCGGCATCTTCTTCGAAAAAAAGAGAGAACGAGTCGATGATAAAGGAAATAAAGCAACAGCGCGCACGAGCTGATTCTATCCAGAGAGAGAGAGAGAGAGAGAGAAATAAAATCTGGAGATGATAGTGTGATTTTTCCTGGAGAGCAGATTCAAGGGATTCCTTGATGACCCCCTTCTGATCTGATACAGACAACACGCTGCAAGAGACACTGATGCTCGCTCTCTCTCTCTCTCTAAAACACACCTCTCTCTCTCCATCTCTCTCTCTCTCTCTCTCACTCACTCACTCTCTCACACACACGTACAGACACACACACACACACACACACTCAAAACCTGTAATGAGATTTTCTCCAAGTCAAAAGCCTGTTGGATCATAACACAGAGTCGTCTGGCAGCGTTTAATGGCGCAGAAAAGTGTGAAATGCAGCAACAAGTGATGCTCTTGAGCCCAGTTACTTATCTCTTGGAGAATGTGGCTCAGGATGTAGAGCGGGTTGTCCTCTAACCAAAGGTTGGCGGTTTGATCCCAAGTGTCCTTGGGCTTGATACTGAACCCCAAATGGCAGTCCCGGCAGTGCCGGCAGTGCATGAATGATGTGTGATAGTGAAAGTGCCTCACATAGATGCACTGTATGAATGTGTGTGTGAATGGGTGGATGGCAAACACTGTACTGTACAGCGTTTTCATTAGGTGTGTCAGTGAATTTTAGATGTTAACTCATCACAACAACACACCACCGAAAAAAAGATCCAGCTGATTCATTTTTGGGGAAATGGACAAAAATGTCTGTATTTCGCATATATTTTGCTTTTATAGCCATTTGGGTTTCAGGGCCTTGATCTATCATAATTCATTTATAGTGCAGGTGAAGCTGTAGCTTCATATTTACCCTGCGGACACGAGGGTCAATCCTTTCATCTATTTCTCGACAAGAAAGTCAATAAGCATATTTTGCAAAAATGTCAATCAATTCCTCTTATACAGTATTGATGCTGGGACTTATTAATATGAAAAATAACCTGAAATACTCAGAGGAGGTGGACCGCAGCATACCACCAAACCACCTTGTTGCTCACTCATCGCTGCAGGCAGAATTTCCCATGGGAACAATGCGGAAAAAAAAAATCTAGGACTCTCGTAAAGGTCACAGATTTATTAGAGGAGATATGACACCCTAATGTCTTTCAAAAAATGACTGGCTTGGCACTAAATCTGAATTTGCTCATGCCCAAAATACCTTAGTTTTGTGTTTGTACGGCTCGGAGGCTGAAATTTGATGTGTGTTCACTGTGATGCATCCAAATCAACAACACAGTCAACCCTCTGAAAACACAAACATCTCACAATTCCCAGTAAGACTCCCCTTGCATCTTGCATGATGAGGCCCTCGCTTTGGTATCTCTCCACCCTGGTTCACACCAGATAAGTGTGACGTGTGCGGAGAGCGCTGCATGTGGTTCCACTGGTTGGCTCTTCAAGGGTTTACGGGACTGACAGGTCTATTCCCCTCTGAATGTGAAGGAATTGTCTCTTTCTGCTGCACCTGAGCCTCCTGCTGGCTCCGTGCTCACACAGGCACACTACTTACAAGCTGAAAAGCAGGCTTTGTTCTTTCTCCACTGCAATATGATGGCATTGTGATGACTCAGATCCTAAGACTTTAATCATTTTCATGCAGACTACAAAACTCTGGAACCACACGGTGAGGAAAAGCATAGATATTCCAGTAATTGTGTATCCAGGCAATGATGTTTGAATTGCTTTTTGTCTGGATGTTGCTGTAGGCCTATAAATAAACTTGCACTGCTTTTAAATGACTACACTCAAAGCTTTTATTAAAAATGTAATCACTCAAAAGATGAAAACCAATGCAGCCTCCTTAATTTAAAGCATCATATTTGATTACACAATAATCTACAAAACAAAATGTAAAAATTGTTGAAATTGAATAAGAAAAAACTTTACTCTGCTCAGAGAAATGTCTTATTCTCCAGACATGAAGAGCTGAGTCACTCTCAAATTTGTCAAACCAGCCAATATCTCATGAGATAGGAGCAGTGTGAGTCACCTGTGTTTTGCGATGGAAGCCCGTGCAGTTGCAACTATAAGTATAGAGCTAACATTATAAAAGCCTCCCAGGGTTCAGAAGAAGACATGACAGTCATTCGTGGGGGGGATCACAGAGAGCAAGAACGTCCCAGCTTGGGGGCTTCCACCAGTGGAGAGGACCTTGGTCCTGACAAAAAAGACTGAAGATAAACTTATTTCTAAGCTTTAAAAGTTAGCATCCTTACCCCAGGCCAAAGAGAGCCTTGTTTCCATGGTAGCATTTTTGACAAGAGCCAGCCCGTTAAAAAAAAAGAGACCAAAACATGGCTCATAATTTCAGTTTTATTATTTTTACAGGGTTGTGGAGCGTGTAATGAGAAGGAGAGTTTATAGAGACCATATTAATCTGTTGGAAAGAGAGGACATTGTTTCGCTTTGAAGTCAGTCTCACCCATAGACTGTATATAAAGATGGACAATGTGACAACGCCCCAAAAGTGAAGTGATCGCCCCCTGGTGGCTGCAGTATAGGTTCTAAACCCTGCCTACAAAAACACTGGGTAACATCCTGACCTATTTATCTTCTCTTTAAAACTAGAATCATTGAAAATATAATCTTCATTCTATGCACATTTTATGATTTGTTGTTTCCAAAGTCGGGACTGAATTGGAAAGGAAAGCTTTTAGGTTTTTAGCATCTAAAGCATTGAATAAATTACAGAGTGATTTTCAGCTATAAAACCTTGTGATGCTGAATAATTTTAAAACTTTGTTTCAGTGTTACTTATCAGTGTTTGTCTGATCTCAGTGGGACTAATCTGGTAAAATACAGGCTTATAAATGAATAAGGATAATAATGTATATACAGTCTGTGGTTCTGCTACAGGTCAGAACTGAGCTGAAATTTAAGTTACTTGAAGTTGCAGTTGGTAAAAGAAGTGGACAGCTTTGTAATTAATTAAGACGTTTCTCTTTAGTCTGAAACTGGTTTGATCTAAGCAACAGTCAAAGTCTTTGTATCTCCTGCTGTGAAATATGTTGGAGGTGATCAAACATCTCATTGGATTTATATCTGTTGGTGTCTTATCTCACAAGGTCCATGCATAATTAAAAAACATGCACCAAACACCACAGGCTCCTCTACTTGCTTATTCAGACGCTGTTGCATGTTATTTTTTCCCCACTTCTTTGCAAGTGTTGAGGTGAAGTCTATCAAACTCTCTTGTGATGAGGTTTGTGTTTATCTTAAGGAATCACGGGTCAATTTTGTTTTATAACTAACAGTGTTTTTTCCCTGCATGGAAAATGCATTCTATTAAACTAACGGTGCAGAAAGAAGTTCCAAACATCTCATCAATGGCACCACATCCAAACAGCTTACCGTCAAAGATTCACTTGGGATTTTGTAATTGAGGATACAAGGTTACGCCACGGAGAGCTTTTATGTGCTCAGAATTGAAATAGCTCCCCGATGTGTACAAAGGAAATGTCGGAGATATTTATTGTTTTATATCCTTCCACCCTTTTACTTCATCTGGGAGTGTAAGAGGCTTGGCTCAAAGTGAGGTTTGAGTAATCACTGTGATACATTTGTGACTGAGCGATCCGTCAAAATCAGAAATCAAAGGGGGGGGGGGAAACTGTGCATTAACTTGAAAAAGGTAGAAACCTCAGGGAAACACAGGAGGGATCCCTCAACATATACAGATGTCACACAGACAGGAAACTAGAATTACTGGGATTCTGTGCCTCTGACAACCAGTGCAATCCGATGAATTTATTTTTGAATCCAAGTGACAACTGATCAAACTGAAGAAAATACCCAAAGGCAGATTTGACATATCGTATACAAGAAAAATGTTTTGCAAGGTCAATGTGACCTTGATGTTTGGCCGACATCTTTGCCAAATTTGAAAGAATTCTCATGGTGTTCTTAAGAGAACACGTTCATGAAGCAAGACAGAGCACAGTGACCTTGACCTTTGACCTTCAACCAGTCATTCTAATCTGTTCGTCTGTGGGTCCAAGTGAACATTGGAATGAAATCTGAAAAATGTCCTTGAAAGCATTCTTCAGATATTATGCTCACATTGCAAACATGTTTTTGATTTAAAACACAGTTCATCCATGAGTCCAACTGAAGGTTTTCACCACATGTGAAGGGATTCCCTCGAGGTGTTCCTGAGATATCATGTTCACAACAACAACAGACAACCCAAAAAACATAATGCCTATATGGCAACTGGCCGTCGTCTGCATGGAGGCATAAAAAGGGGAATAATAACATCTTTGCTCTTGAGTCCTAAAAATGTTATCCTTAATTGTATTCTGGCCATGTGAAGACAACCATATGTCACCAGATGATGTATGGTTTTCATAGCTCAGTCAATCAGTGAAATGACCTGCATGTTTTCTGACTCTGTCTCATCAGGACACGTCGCCTGTGCTTTAAATCTCTTCCTGAATATTTGCTCGGGATAAAATGTAAGATACTCTTAATCTAAGGGCACAATTTAAGTACCCTCTTTCCGAATAGTATTCATGAAGTATAGGGGGTGAAATTGACCTGGATACACACATGAAGAAGGCTTCCACTAGCGAGGGATATGTGATTGCTTGTTTCACCACTATGAAGCTGGCTGTTAAAACGTCAGTATAGATGGTATATCTCCTAATCTCCATTGCTGGTGTTTTTCCTGGATGGACGTGGCGCTTTCTATTTAATTCCTCCTGAGGTCACCTTCTTACACTTATCTTCTCACAACACAGATCCTTCACTGTCCTTCAAACCACCCATTTTTTATTATTCAGATTTTTTAAATGAGAACTGATCCTACAGTAGTGTCTGTTGTGTTGTTGTGCTCACTATCACTTTCATCATCGTGCTCTGAGAGCTGCAGGTGTAATTGTCAATTAGACACTGGCGGCGCACGTCACAGGTTGTAATGCACGGCCATTCATGAATATTTGATGACAGAAACCCTTTTATCGCAATTCACATGCACCGCGAGTACCTGCTCCGGCTCGGACAGCTAACTAATACTAATTTGTCCTTGGCTGGGTCGGGCTGTGTCACGCTCCCATTCATACGTGAACCAAGGGTCTTACTCAGTGAGGAAGGTTATGATGTCATCATGCTTTAGAAAGGGTTCAATTAAATGAGATGTAAAAAAAAAAATCAGCTCTTGAATGTTTTATTCATGCGTTCTTTCACTCACCACTGCTGGAAGACCTCAGACCCGACTGCAACAACATCTGAAGTGCAGAATTTAAACTTATTGTCAGAGAACAGACAACCAGACATTTGAGCGTCGTCTGCAGCCTGTTTGCCGTGTTACTGTATCATTCTTGAATTGTGATGGATTCCCTGAATAACCTGTTGCTGCGGCAGATGGCGAGCTTTGTCATTAACAGCAATTGTGACAACTCCCTGGTATCCTGATGAAATATTAATAGCGAATCTTCGTGACCAATAGTGATTCATTTCTTCCTGCGCCCCTGTGAGAGCCAAATGAGGGCGAGAAGAGAACCTAGCAGTGCTAATTGAATTTTTAAGTCATCACGTATTCAAGTGATGTATTAAGACATAATGACATCACGCTTTACCCTTCTGAATATCTCTGACCGCCCGAGGCCTGTCTGAGGACTGACGTAGGTGTGGCTTGTAAATCTGATTGGCCACTGATGCAACCTTTAAAATCAAGAGTTGTAATTGGTTGATGGCCATATTGATGCCTTGCAAGCGCTCTGCAAAGAAAAGACAAAATTTCACCTCAGTCTAAAAAACACACTGAGGTCTTCTATATCATAAAATAAGTACTTTTTACTTAAAATAATAAAATAACAATATTTTTTAATTTATCTGTCAAGTTTGGTTTTAATTGACTTGCAATTGGTCGAGAACGTGTGTTGGTGGGACCTCAGTACTGCAGCTCCACACCACGACCACGACTGAGCAGACTCTGTAAGTATTTGATGGCGGTCCCTATATCTGGACTAGACTGAATCTATACTTCTTTAAATGCTTATTCCTGCACCTGATGTTTGTATAAATAAAATACTCAGTAAATAATGTCAAAGATCATTTACCTGCAGTTTAAACAATCACACACAACATTTTTTTAAATACATTTCATGGGAGCGATGCATTCGTGGGTCTAAATGTCATTGTGTGAGATGTCTGGCCTCCCTGCTGAATTGGATTCTGACAGGGTTGAGCGTACTCCATCCCGTCTCCTCTGTCCAATCAACATTTTATATATCGGATCAGTTTGGTGGAAAAGAAATGAAGAAGTCACCGCGCTTCACCCGTCAGACGACACAGCTGCCTCCATGTTGTTGCTGAGTGCTGATGCTATCTCTCGGCTGGCATCCTTACCCTCGTCCCTTTAATCCGGCAATCAGGAGAACATGGCAGCTGCCACGCCAGCAGACCTAAACACATCCTGACAGGTGGAAAACAGCTCTAAGGGGAGCTTCATGTTCAATAGCAAGGCCCTGATGAGAGACACATCTCTGGGGAAACATAGGGCAGATACCTGGGTAACGAAGAGCCACCTCCTGCTTTGTTATTAAATCTCTTTCTTTCATTTCACTTGTATGAATAACTCATCAGTATAATACAAAGTCTTTAAGTTGGTCCGCCCCCACTTCTCTGACATTGGTTTCATTTAAATGGAAACAGTATGACTTATATCTGACATTCGATGTGAGTGAAAATCATCACCTGCTTCTTCTCCTATTTAACTCCAATATCCAGTGGGAGCTCCTCCTCTTTATCCCTGGGACAGTCACAGGTTTTACCCAACAGGGATTAAAGATTTGAGCTTGTTTTCCAGATGACTTAAGACGGATTCCTCTTGTCATATTCGATGTAAAACTTTAATCCTCCTCCTCCACTTTTATAGTGTGACAATCAGACTAAAGCATCACCATCGTGGGTCGGCGCTGAAGCGTAATGTCTGCATCCCTCACAACAAGCAAACGACGGCACGGATCATTCCGTTAAAAAACATTTTACCAGTGGAACAAGTTATTGGATACGAGTGAGTGGCTGTCCCTCTTCATAATCCACCGCATCAAGCATTGAAACATTGATAGCAGCTAATAACCTTCACCAAGAATGAGCATTAAGTGCACATCCATCACGAGCACACACACAGAGCTGTCTGGCTTTTACTTCACAGAAATAAATACAGGAATCCACCCCCTGCTAGATTTATTGTGCCACTGACTAATCCCAGGATAAAATGCCAGGATACGCCTCAGTGCTAGAGAAGAAAGTTTTATATCAAAGCCTGTGGCATGGCCCAGAACAGAGGTCACTAATGGGCAGATCGTGGCTCGTTTCGATTTTTAACTGGCACCATTTCTTGCCTTTAGAGCTGCGTACCATCGGTGAGCAGACCCTGATATATACAGGACATTGAACTCCAGGCCACACCCCATGTTTGCTTCGCCACAGGAAGTGAGAGTTTTGTTCGTCTCCTCACTCTTACAGGTTGGAACTTAACGGGAGGCGAAGGTTGAAACATTCATGTGTGTGGCTGAGCCCTAAACGGGACGAGAGAGAAGAGACGCTGACGGGGGATGAAAGAAAACTAAGAAAAGTGACTTGACAAAGTGAGTTTTTAACAAAAAGAAAAAGTTTTTAATATTAAATGAATTTCTTTAAGTTATATATTTTATTTTCTACTTGACATTTATTTTTAATTATTTAATTACTTAATGATAATCCCTCCAGTTCAATGTGAAAACTGAAATCAAACATTGTAAAAATATTATTGCGATATACTTTCTTTGATGTGAAGGTCAGGGGTTGGGATTATAATGTTTCAGGCATTTGCTTGAGGAAAACTTCTCTGGACCTCTCTGAATTTTAAGCGAACACCCCCGACCTAAAATAACGTTTAGTTGTTCCTTGTGAACACGTGTTACTGGTCATGACGTCGGTGTCTAACTTTCTCACTACAGTCATGGAAGCCTTCGAGCGGATCATTAACCACCGATGGTGACACTGTGGTCGGATGGCTCGCTCCTCACTATACACCAGGGGGTGACCATCCATCAGGGTAAGAGGCGCAGCAGACTGACAGATGCTTGATGGGTGATGGCACTAAATATGCTGTCATTTGGCCAGAGACTGAAGCCAGACTCAGTCAGCGGGCCTCATTAAATGTCAGGAGCAGTTTCCGCCACCATATTTCCCCGATGGAATAATCATATGGCAAGAATTTATTTATGTCCTTCTGCATTATTTTTTGTTGAGAAAAATCTCCTGGCAATCCTGTAAAGATTGATATTCCAGGAAATTAGTTCCTCGGAGAAGCTCTTGAATAGAAGGTCAGGCTTGTTGTCGGGAGATGCAGGTAAACGTGGTTTTTCTATTCATGCTGCTGTAAGCAAGGTTAAGGATAATGGACCTCTGCGTTTTCTACTTCTTTTGTCCACCTGGTCATGACACAAACCTTCGCACGCTTGCGCCGCTTTCTCCCCAAAACCCGTGACCTTGTAAGTCCTCAAGGATCTTGTCCTGCACTAAAGTCAATTACATTGCGGTAATGCATTGTGTTTGGTAGCATTCCCCAGACAATCAGTCATTGTCTTGCACAAGCTGGTCGCACTGGCTCATCCTCCCCACCTCCCATTTCATTACCGTGCAACCCAGGTGGTTCTGGGTAAGGACCATTCCTGCTTCTGACAAGGTCACCCTGCTTTGTGAATGGGCAGTCCCATGTACATTTACCAGTGTATGACACAGAATCAATGATGGAAACTTTTAATCTTGGCAAAGGGTTTCTCCTTCACTGACAAGCTTGTAAATTGAGTGATGTTATCAAGGTTATGTGTAAACCCAAAGACTTATACTGTTTTTATCATATTCTCTATTTTTGAGGATGAATTTTACTTTTGCAAATTATTTAATTCTCTGCGTGTCAATCAAAATCCTGCAACAGCTTCTTTGTCACACACTGCATCATGGTATCTCGTGGAGTTGCTTAACGACGAAGCAGAGAGGGAGCATTAACAAGAGGAGCATTACGAGTCTGGTCACAGCAGCGCTTTGAAATACCAGATCAATACCATTTCTGTGACCAATTTTACAGTTCTTTGGCTTGGTTGCCTCTGGAGTAATAAAGCTGTTTTCTCCACACACACCCTAGTTGATGCTGCGCAGTCACTGGTGATAATATTAAGGCAACGTGTTTGATCATCCTGTGGGCATGTCAACACGTTCTGGTCTGCACTTGATCAAACCGATCTCAGTGGCTTTCAGGAAATGTACTGCATGTACTGGAAAGTCAATTTAAATCGAATTAAGTAGATTTCAACTCACAGATTCAGATTTTCCTTTTTGAAAGCGATTTTAAGATCTCACATCAGCGTGCAGAAGATAATTTGAGAGGGGTGTTTGTGATAATCGCTTGGGTCAGGTACCCGCTCTTGATTTCATTTTGCAGAGTCAGCACAGTCTCTCAAAGCGAGGTTCTGTTTGAGCAGATGGTTTGTTTGCACCGGGTCGGTCGCCTGTTCATCCTCTTTGCCCTCATGTCACGCAGCTCTTTTGTGGAGTCAGCGGACAGCCAATCACAAACACAGAGAGTGGATTAAATGCCGAAGGTTGTCCTTGGAAAACGGAGAGGGTGACCCCAAGATGTGACAGGACTCGGAGTCAAATTGGGATTTGGGCAGAGAGAGGTTAAAAGATCTCTGTTGTTCTATGTATTGTTTGCATGTTTTTACCCACACGTGCACGAGGATGCACATGCACATCACAAGCATGCGAGACATTTCCTATCATCACTATGAAGCGGTTCACTGGTAAATGAAAATAAGAAAACCACAAGCAGATGTAAACACTGCAGGAAACCAAGGCTTAACAAATGTTTTATCAGATTGGAAATGCAATGAATATGTAAATATGGCCTTGAGGACACAACATTGTAGTGGAGGAACAACTGAATCGAAACAAACCAGTCATTGTTCAGAAAGAAAACTCTGCAAGATTAGCCCTGGTGCTTCTTCATTTCACAGAATGAACATCCTCTGGCTGAATTTCTTAATGAAGCAGCAGATGCTCACATCCAATTTGAATTGGTTGCTACGACCCAGGAAGCTGCGATAAACTGCTTTCCTCCTGTCAAGAAGTCCAATATGAAAACAGCAAACTGCAGGGTAGTCGTTCAGATTCATTGTGATGCCTTTCCGGGCTGATGACTTTTATTAGAACAAACAACCTATTGCCACAAATACTACCCCGTGCACTTACAGATTGGTTCTGGGGATGAAATGTAAAGTTAAGTGTGTGTCATATTTCAGACAGGAAACTGTCTACATAGGATGGAGCCTGATTTAAAATAGGTAATGTTATGTGCACAGGACACATAGAACGTTTTCTTATAAACTCCCTCACCTCTCATTTAATCACACACTTTTGATCCCCTTCTCTCCGGCGTACCCGATGGACTAAAATGCAATTCACTTCTTTGAATAGTATGTGATAATGTTGCATACAAATGAGCACGACTGCACTTTTCAGTAAAATAGAAAATTGAATGCCGTAATTGAAAATTTTTTAGTGACCTAAGCACTTTGGGAAACTTCCTCCTTGCTGCTTATTCGCATCAAAATGATGATGTGATATAATTTTTTGTCAGTTTTGCAACTTTTTCCATGTTCCTCTTTTTGAAATTTTCCATCTAAAGGAGGAAAACATATGATCTAATGTTTTGCTTCTTGAGAAATGCCAGATCATGGAAAAACTGGAACAAAGAGTGCAGTCACCCACGTCTGATTTGGTATCACACATATTACACATCTACAAATCTTATCATGCACTCACAGATTCTGAATACACATTTGCAGATTCCAGAATGCATTTTTAAATCTCAACATGCATTTGTGCATCGTTTTACAAATATACAAATCTGAGATCTCTCACACAGACACAGACAGACACACACACACACACTCTGGAGGTTGAGGGTTCAAGATGGTGCTCACAGTGCTCTGTACACACACAAACACACACATAAATAATATTGCTAAGACATTGGCCCTGTAGGTAGATAACAGGAACATAGTGTTGTGCGTTGGCCTCAATTTCCAGCAGAGCAAAACTTTAAAAGTTACTTTGGGTGTCAGCAGCCTTTGTTAGACTGTGACAGTATCTTTGTAACAATGTTGGTAACATTTGGACCCAAAAGCACAACTCATAGGGAGAACACTGATGTTCTGAGTCGATGTTATGAAGTGAACAAGCAGAAACAAGGGGGACAAAAACACACAGGTCCAACGGGGCAAACAACGAGAGGTAATGTCAAAACTAAGCAGGCGAGACAGCAATGGAAGCAGAATAAACAACCTGCCGTACTGATGGAACTATAGAGGGGAGGGATTTAACTTTTAAGAATAAAGAGCTGCTGTGCAGGTGAAGATGAATAGCAGGGAGAGAAACGGAATGGCAGGGTAGCCGCAGACAGACATAAAAAGGTCAATATAACAATAGCATATGACAGTCGATATGACAATGGCAGTGGAAAGGGATCGTCACAGACTTATGTAGATGCCGTCAATTTGTCAATTCACAAAAACAGTTGAAGAATATTGAAAAGGTCAAAAAGTAGCTGAGCGATGTATTTTTCTGATTGTGTGTTTTTGTGTGTTTATCAGTTCAAGGTGGGTCAAGGAGTCTTCTCAGACTCACCTTACAGCAGTGAGCCTCAGCCACAGGATGACCTGTGCTGTCTGGCTCACTCAGGCTCATCGTGAGGTCTCCACAGTGGAGACCCACCTATGACTGGCTGCAGCCTCGTGAACTGCAACGAGAGGAACAGCAGTGTTTGGTCAGGGGTTCCTGAAACCGAGCTGTGGGTTACATCCCTCCAATTGACTAGTTTAGTAGTATTTTCTGTCACTTTTCTGGTGCATCCCCACTGCATATTCAAAACCTGCCGAATTATGATGTTATATGGATGAATGGGGGGATACAGCTCCTGCCATGGTTTTCATAGATGGCTCTGGTCTATTCATGACGTAACACTTCACAATGTCACAACGAAATATACAGAGAAGTTGGTTGTCTGATCATTTTTTAATTTAGATCCCTGCACATCCACACACACACACACAATTTCAGTTTTTGCTAATTAGACATCTTGCCCAATTATGAATGTAGATATGAACACATTCAATACTGCCCATTAATTGTATGCCGGCCTGTGAATGTTGTGAGTTCACACTGGACTCGATTGCTGTTCTAAAGTGACAAATTCAATTTACTAGAACGGACACGATAAGTTTGTGCCTTCAAGTAAATGGGAGAAAAAATTCAAACCCTCCTTTGTCTGGCATTTGAGTTAAATCATTTCTGACTCAGCATATTCAATATCCTGTTTTGAGCAACTAAAAGAACCAAAGGAAGTTGCAGGATGTTTTCAATTAAAATGCTTTTAAATGATGATTGTAATTATCTTTGAATTATTTCACTTTAATGATTATTTGTAAATGAGTCATAAAACATAATTTTGCCTGTGAGGCTACAAGGATCCCTCTGGCTCTCAGTGCTGTGGTTGGCTCGGCTGTTTGGTCAGACAAGGACATTCCCCATATTTAATTTAACCTCTTATCATAATCACGTCGTCCTCATGCAGATCTCATCAAGAGACAAGAACTATCTCTGAAGGACACTGACTCAAAAGTTTTTCTCATCAGACGCCATCGAGGAAAACAGGCTTTAAAAATTAGTCGTCTCTATACAACAAGGATGAGGATAATATTATTTTCTTGTTGTAACATGAACAACAAACCCTCCTATTTCTGCCTGAACGCATCAAAAACAACCAAAACCATTATAAAGCCCATTCTTTATAGAGAATGTGGTCTTTGGACTGTGAAGACTTCTTCCCCCTGTTATTTTTCTCCAGATCTCTGACTGATGTTAACAGAAACACCTGCGACTCCTCTGCCCTCGGGCGCAGTTTTGATGGTTTGTCTCAAAATACGTTCGAGGAGGAAGCGGTCTAACAGCCATAGATAGAAAGCTGTGTCATGAATGAAGGTTTGCAGCTACAGATGACCCCTCAAACTCAGAGTTTTAATTGTCTTTTTTTTAACAAACTTATATAATTGCGAACTTTTGCTTTCTTTTATCTTTCTACTCCGAAGCAGTTTTTTCCTCTCTCAGCGTCCCTCGTCTTCGTCAAAGGGATTTAATTAGAAAATCAAACATTGTTTAGATTCAAACACTGGGATCTCCGCAAAGATGTTATTGTGTGTTTTGATTAACCTACTCTGTTTAATTAACCTCTTTTGTCTAATAAGCAGAAACTCCCTCTCCTTCAGCCGTCGCTGTTTTCAATCTGTCTCCACCATCCTCTGCCCTTCAAGCCATTCATGTTTCCCGTCTGCTCTGCTCTCATATCTTTTGTCATCATTGTTTTTTAGCCCATCAGGCCCTGGACCACTTCTACACTAACGTCATTGTTTCTCTTAACTTTTCTTCAGCTTCAGCCTCTGACCAACCAATTAAAACAATATGTCGCCCAGATTCTTCATAGCAGGGAAATGGCATATTCACCTTCCTCTTGAGAGTTAGATCAGATACAAGACACCCTCAGTCACGTTAGTATGCTAGATATGAAGGTACGTGTAGGAGACAGTTAAGTCAGCACAGACTGTGAGGGTCAGGTGAAGGGGAGACACAGAGGGAGACACAAGGCAAAGTCACAGCGGGACGTGAAAAGGAAATATTCTTAATTTCTCTGTGACATCATAAATAAACACCATAAATCTACTCACAAATCATAGAGAACCTGTCTGAGTGTTTAAAACAGGTGCTGGTCAAATTTTTAGGCTAAAATCATCGTTTTGAATCCAAATCAGGTCTTTTTCGTGTGATTGGGGTAAAATTATGATTTTTGTGTGGAGAGGGATCAGAGTCAATAAAATGAGAACCATCATGGAGGCCGGCTTTGAAGTCCATCTTTGATTTTCTGGCATGTTAATATCCTTAATTGGCTCATGCTGCCTAACTTTGTTGTGTGTCTTTTGCTCGTGCTGCGTATGGTTGAGGTGGGGCAGATCTCAACTTTTCATGTGGCAGCGAAGGCAACAGCCAATCCAATCATCTTAAAACAATAACTTAAGCAGAGACACCAGCCAATCACATAAATGCAAAAAAACAGGAGGCCAAGGCAGATGGTGAACCTGGTTTGTGTTCATTGGGTTATGTGTTTCATTTGCATTGATAGCTGGCATGGCACAATAGCCAAGCTATATTGTGCATCCTTAGCATGAAACAGTGTGTTGTCATTATGGTGATCACGTCAGCACCACACTTGCTGTCAAACGTTAATGTAACATGTATGTTTAACGCATACGTATGAATCCAGTGTCAAATATTGGTTTGTTTTTTAGTTTTGGAACAGTGAAGACTGACAGAGCTGCATTACTAATATGGCTAAATGGGGATTTTAGCCAACTTAAGTCTCTTAAAGGCAAATGTTAGGCTAATACCACTAGGAGACCATGAGGACAGAACCAGACGCCTCAACAAAATATTTGAGGGACAATTGAACTTCAAATAGCAAAACAGATATAACCGTCCCTGACAGGAGCTAAAAGATGGATCCAAAATACTTTTAGACTCAACAAGATCATGCGCTAAATGAAATGCAATGTGACAAGTCACAGGGGTGAACTAAATCTGTAAATCTGGGAGCTGTTTTATGGTGACAGTGTCTCGGAGGCAAAGAAAGAGGAACTTGTGTAAGAAGTCTTTTCATGTGAGAAACAAAGAAATCAAAAAAGATTACGAGTCGTTATAAGCTCCTGGGTCAGTGATATTACATCTAGTGGTTGATTGATCCGTACTTTTCTTTGTGCAGAATTAAATGTGGAAGAGCAGAAAACTCATGGAGTATGAATAACTATGATCAGGGCCGTCAGTTTCTTATACATGCAAAATCTTATATAATATTTTCTGCATCTCTTCAGAAGAACTGACACATGAACGTTTACCTACAAATGTAGATCCACCAGCTCTGAATTAGGTCACAAAATTTTTCTGCCTTGCCCAGGGAAATTAAGAGCATGATCCGTCTAAGCAGAATGAGGAGTTACATAATTTGGACTCAGATCCCAGGGCAGCAGAAGTAAAAGGCAATATAACATTATGCTGTGTTAAATATTTCAGTGTCTATTAAACCCGTAATCAAGCCACTGAAGGCTCCTGCAAAATCAGAATGTAACGAAAACAACAGAGAAGATGATTATTTTTCTCAATCTAAATCTAATAAAAGAGGTTTTCAGCTCTGCAGCACAGAGCCCCCTCCTCATGATTAGATGGTTGGGAAAAAGACAATATCAGGATGTTTAAATATTAATTTGTCTGAAAATCTATTGGTTATGAATATTTGGAAGATAATGTTGCTTAATGGTTTAAAAAAAACTCATGTGCATCAATAATCTGCATGGTAATTTCCCACACGTGATATTCTTCAAGTCAGAATCCTATTGAGTGACTCCTGTATTCCATGTTTCCAAGTCATCCTCTAATAGTCACCCAATTTCATGGAAATTAAAGGGATTGCTGCCTTTTGAAATGCAAATTGAGTATGGAGATTTGGGATGAATTAAAATCTGCCTCCCTGGATGACACAGTGAAATAAGCTCCTCGTGACCCGTTACGTCTGCAGTGCCGTGTTGTCAGCTCCAGACTCATTAGGGATCGGACACAGCTCTGCAGCACAGAGACGAGGCAGCATCGCTACCGCAAAACAAGTCACAGGCTTCAGATGTTAGTCGTTGACAGTGATTTTCATATTTTTCTTTGTTGAAACGGGAAGAAAATTCCACAGTGTTTTTTGAGCTTGCAAACCTGTAATAAGCAGAACTCTCTCTCCTCGACATGCTGTCAAAGCATCGGCCTTCTTCACATTTACAAATGGAATCAACTTCTTTGATGTGTGTCTTCTCTCCATGATGAGTTATGGCCCCCGTGTTACACCCCCCGCCACACAGGTGTCTCTGCTATTTTTGCATTTTGTAATTTTCCTCCCCAGCATGCATGTTATTTAGATAGCAAATGCACTTCTTCCCGAATGAGTCTCCAGCCGCTTTGCACTGGCGTAAGATCGAGCCCCAAGGTCATTGTCAATTGATTTATTCCTCTCTGCAGCCAAATGATAACTCCAGTTATTCAGTTAGTGAAAATCTTATCAGGTTACCTCCACCCAGCTGGCAGCCTACGCCTCTACCAAGGAGGTTTCATCACCCCTGTCCTTTGGTTTGTTTGTCAGCAGGTTTAGGCAATAAACACTTAACAGATTTCCATGAAACTTTGGGGAAGGAGGAGACATGAGTCAAACAAGAAGCCACTAAATGTTGACAGAGAACTGGATAAAGAAGGTTAGGTCAGGGCTCATGTGCATCAGATTTGCAGGGAACAATCCATGGACCATGATGAGAACAGTCAGTTATATTTAGGAACTAATATCTGTGAATACAAATCTGGATCTCACAGATTTAAATGTGGTTTCATTGGTTTTCTTCAGCAGCTGTACATTCATATATTTTGGGACAGATCCAGACGACAGTCCGTAAATAAAAGGACAAAGGGACGTATCCGGGATTTTTTTTTAAAAATCAATTTTCTTTGACATCGCAAGATAAGGCAGAGTGGTCGGTTATTGGAGTTGTCAATTTATTCCTCTCTGCCGATAAACAGTAACTCCTTTAATCCCGTCAGTGGAATTCTTATGTACTCAGGACATTCAAATAGCAAGAAAATACCTGAATAATTTCCTTGATATTAATTTCATAAGATGCTCACCAGGCAACAGTGATTTCCGTCCGTGTAACACTTTATATTCCGCTCATGCCTGCCAGTGAGCGGACAGTCCGCCCACAGCAAAGTGATTTCCAAACAAGACGATTCCATTTGCTCATCTGCATTAATCCATCAGCAGGGAGATCTTGGAACGATCTGCATCTGTCTCTGGGTTTTTTGCCTCAGAAGTAAGAGAACCAACAACACCAAACATCATTGATAAAAGAAGCAGGAACGTGAATTCGACATCACCAGTCATACAGACCTTGGCCTTTCACACCTCCAGTACTCCGGGTCTAGAAATTACCCAGAGATGTTCTCTGCGGATCAAACTTGCCAAAGAAATAAATTAATTGCCTTTCCTCTTTATGTCAAAGCGTCAGCTGGGATGTCAGAAAAGCTCTCTAGCTCTCCGGGTCTCATAAAAATGGGTCAAGTAAAATCTCTCTCTTTACTAATGAAGTCCCCGTGCACTGAGCCTCACACCTGCACAGTTTCAATTACCACAGCGAAGCAGGATGGGAAATCCCGACAGTGCCGGTGCAGCCAGCAGGCACATGGATGAAGCAGATGCAGCGACGGTGCTAGTCTATGAACCGGAGTGTGATCTATCAGCTGTGATTGAGCTGGGGTGTCAGGTTGAACTCTTATTTGTATGAAGATTACTTTAGAGGCAGACTGTTGTTAATTTATAGTTTCATTTATTCATGCATTTATGTATTTATGCATGAATGTTTTTATGTGTTCGATGTAGAGCCAAGACTTAACTTGCTGTTTTTGCATATAAATCTAAATTTGCTGCAGTTGGAAAAAAACTGGATTTGAATTCAATTCTTGTACATTATTGGGAACAGTTTATTTTGTTTTATTTTTTCTTGTGTTTAATGCAGTCGTTTGCATTTGTTAGAAAGGGTAATAGTTTTTTGCAGAGTCACCAACATGTTACAATCATTTTTAACATGGACGAGACTGATTCAAAAGTCACTCGTTCAGCTCTTGAATCGTTTCTGTTCATGCACAGTTCTTGCATGTGTTATACGGTTTCTCAGAGATTCAGAGTTTGTTCAGCAAATTCAGTATTATTGACTTCAGTGTATATTCGGCTCCGCCCAGACCCTTTTCATCTGCCATTGTCCCCTGCTCTCTTGTGAGTCTCTTATCTCTGGAACATGCCTCCGGACAAGGACTGCTCCTGATAGGATGCCGGCCATCGGTACCCACAGGGGGAGGTGGCGTTGGTGGCGGGAGGGGGGGATCAGATGCTTTGCCAGTGGTTGCGGTCAGTGAAGATTATCTGGCTGAGTTTGAGCTTTACAGACTCGCTCTCATAACTCCCTGGATCGACTGGAACACAGATCAGTGCCATCAAAAGAAGCAAAATCATGTTTGATAGATAGTGAGATTTATTTTTGAGAGGTGGACGTGCAGAAATGTGAGGAAGAAAAGCTCAAATGTCCTTTTCAAATGAACAGAGCTGACGGTACCTTTCCTCTGATATACTTTGCAGACAACAGAGACCGATTCACCCAAACTAAAACCTTTTCAATGCAAATACTAGATCTAAAATGTCCACAATAATACATCCTCCCTCTGGACTGTGCTTGCTTCCGCAGGGTCAAACAATTAGACGTCAATCATGCATCCAGAGAAGGATCATTAAAGAATTAAGAAATCATTATAGATGCATTAAATAAGATTGAACTGTCAGTGGGTTTATAGAAGTGTGTTTGCTCCGGCAGCTGATGATGACAGTGTTTTTTATTTCAAGTGGAACTGTGTGAGGGAAGAGATTATTGTGTCCTGGCTGCTCACTGGGCTGAAATACAAACCATGAAACTGTGACATGGGTTTGAATGTGGCACAGGCACTTTGCAGTAATCTCTTCTCCCCTAGTGTTTCCAGTCTGTCTCCACTTTTAATTACAAAAAAAAGCCAACAAATGTTACAGAAATACAAGTTGGATTTCAGAAAGCAAAGTTAAATGTGACAGAAAGATTTAATTGAATAAAATTATACTGATTCTTTCCCCTAGGTCCATCCAGCACCTTCCCACTGCCGTCTCTTTCCCCCCCCCAATTATTCCAGATCTCATTGAACCATCATTGTGGTAATTTCAGGCTACGAGAATGTTATGAGGGTGAGAAACCTCTCCTAATCCAAGCATGCAATTCTATGAATAACAATGGTGAAACTCCATCCTGAATAAGCCATTACCTCTCCATCGCTAATTTCCTCTTTATTTACCTTTTTTTTGTTTTTCATGGCTTTACTCCAACGGCCCCTTCCATCTGCCATATGCCTTATTTCTGTTGATCATATCTCACTAACTTTAAGATGCAAATCCTTAAACTCCTCTCACACTCACGTTTGCATGTCCACAACAGGAATGCAAACATCCCATAGATTCTAACCATGCATCCTGCAGGTGATCCTCCCGTACTACTGATGCCAATTATGGCGTGGCATTGCAAGATTTATGTGCAGACAGCGGGCGTGTGACTTAGATACAACAGGGCTATTAAAACACTTCTCATGAATAGCCTGGTATTTCAACACAATTGCCATATTAATCTCCTCTATGCACATAAGCCCAGACATCACATAGGGAGATTAGTTTCCGAGATCGGTCACTCATGTAATCTTGCAGATGTGTGTGTTGCAATCATGGAGATTGCATGTGCGTAGCTGGATCTTCCAACTTGTGTTGTGTTTCAACAGTGTTACCTGAGGTCTGTTTTTTTGGGTGGGTGTCATGAAAGTGAAAACTAGGACATTAATGTTTCAAGAGTCAACAGAAAAAAAAAAAAAAAAGAAAGCATTGTTTATTTTGAGGTGATGAAAAACCAGAGTCAGAGTGATGCAGCTAATTTTGAGTCTCCATTTTCTTCCCCTGAAATCAAAAGCGTCAGACTCATGAATGATGAGACCATCGATGCAAGAGCAATCTAAGATAAAATCATGAGAAGAAAATTGCAAGAAAAATCCTTTATTTAATTCAACTTTCTGTGAGGGCTGTTCATTTGTCCTCATAAAGTAACACTTATTCCTTTCGACAGAACCACCTGTTCGTCCTAAATGGATGCATTCATCAGCATTAAATTACTAATTAAAATCCTCTATAGGAAAACAATCATGACAAACTCTGAGGCGACAGAGATTTACAAACAGGGATGAAAAGCAGACAGTCTGATACACTGTTTGGATATTATCGACGCTGGAAGCAAAACCAGTCGGTGTTTTCTGCTTCCTGCCTCCGCTCTGCCCACTAATTTAATCAAAATCTGTCTCTCAAAATATCTGTTTCCTGCCACATTAGTGTGGTTCCCCTCCAAACAAGCGAGGGGGTCACTGCTCCTCCTCTCAGTCCATCTGTCATGTTTACAGGTGCATGTTGCTTCGCTGCCACCGCAGCTTATTTACACACTTGATTATTTTGAAATACCTCTGGCTGGGTTATATTCATCATGTGGGGATGACGGTTCCAAACTGGGTATTAGTCACCTACGCCAAATATACTTAAAACTCCAATAAGATATTCATAAAAATTCAAATTCTACTTAGTGCTGATTATGTGTCAACGTGCACGTTGTATTTAGCATCCATGTGTTTCGTCCCTATGCTTGTGCCTTAGTGCAAAATGAATCGATTCTGGATTTTGCACATTTATTTCAATAGTTGTCACAAATCACACTTTTCAGTCATTACGTTATGGCAAAAAGATTTTAGTGTCCCATCAAGTTCTCTTTACAGTCAGAATCCTTAAAGGTCTTAAAATGTAAAGTTAGTTAGTGCAAACAATGACCTGGAAAGATATGACTGGATGTCCACAATGACCTGGAAAGATATGACTGGATGCCCAGGCTGCAGTTCCTTTTAGACAGAAATGTGTGTGCATGTTTCTGTCACTATCACACAGACATGTAGAAGAATTACATATTTTTGCAGTGTGCAGATATAAACAAATATTTTACCCTTAAATAATATTATGCACACAATGATTCCCTATATCCATTCTTTCTCTATTCTATACTTTCTTCAGGGTTGCGAGGGGGTGAATCCAATCCCAGCAGACATTGGATGAGAGGGGAGGTACACGCGGCACTGTCAATCAAAGACACAAAACAATTCACGCTCACACCGACTGACAATTTGTCTTTGTACTGTGAGAGAAGACCCGAGTGCCTGAAGAAAACCCACAGACACGGAGAGAACATGCAAACTCTACACAGAGGCCAAGATTGAATCAGGATTCAAACCAACGACCGGATTACGGAACCTGCTTAAACCTTGTGACTGTCATGATTCAACCCCAGTGTTATGTTATGGGTTTAAAATCTTGAGTCTGGACTTTGATTTTGTCCATTTGCTTTTAGGATTTAGATCTTTGTTTGCTCTTTGAGTTCTTTATTTCACACTTCCTGTCTAGTGTACTTTGTGTATTTAGTCTGTGTGTTCTCCTTTGCTCAGTGCCAGTTCTTCTTTTTGCCTGTGTGTTTTGAACACCTCTGTTTTTTTCATGTATCAAACCTGTGCATCTAATTAAAGTGTTAAACTTCCCTTGTGTGGCATCTGCATTTGGGTCATCTTCTGTTGTCTAGATGTAACAGCTGCACCGTGCTGCCCTTTAGGTTCAGGTGTTTACACAGCTATTACGAAAAATGTCATTAGTATTTAGGATTTTCCCAGATGCACACGCAGACATGTCTCAGACAAACATGTTGACACATCCTGTCGGTGACATCGTGTCCTTTCAACAAAATTGGGAAACAGGACTCGACCTTGATCCTGGCATCTGCTGTTGATCACGTAGTTTATTAACCAACCAGAGGAAGGTTAACAGGGAGACATTACGTGGATTAGTTGAATTAAACTTTTAGCCTCTCACTGGATGGGAATGTATAATTCCTGCACAGATACTTCCACACTAACCATGTCTACATTTAAATGCATTAGATGAGCAGTTAGACGGCCGCTCCTCTGTTGATGCGGTGCAGGCCATGTGTACGATTTATTGAAAGAAATTATATCCGTACTGATTTCATGATACTTGAGGGAAATCCCATCCTGCATTAAACAAATTAGTTTGGCCAACAAAGCATTTCAAATTCTGATGACAAAAACTTTTTTTATTTTCTTCTTTCAGTCAAGCTCCTGCACGTCTGCCTTTATCTGAAAGAATTCCTCACCTTGAGAAAAGAAATGACAAATTATTCATGAGTCCCATTAAATATGCCACAAAGAAACCAGTCTTATCCAGCAGCAGTTGTTAATCCAGACTCAAACCTGATGTATAAAACTACCTGCTGCGTCTCAACCTGTTCTCTGCTCCAGCTGCACAGTCGAAAGGCTGATCTCTTCGCTTTTCTTGGAAAACTTAAAAACAGACGCAAAATGACACCGCATGGAGAAAACACCTGGTTGACTGGACGGCAAACACACAGCAGCACAACACTCATATTCAATAATTCACCAGCTGATTTTCCCTTTGACATCCTTTTGATGTGACTCAGTGTCACACTTTCAAGCTGTTGCTAAAAGAGATTGTCACACAATATTACAACATGGCTTTATGTGTACACTACAAGACTCTAGAGTGGTAGACAACAGTACGCAGAATAATGCATAACAACTCCTGGTCTTGCTTTATCATCACAGACAGTTCTTTGTCCTGCTTTGGCCCGTGGACCATGCACTGCGCAGTATGTGGTAGATTATATATATAGAGGGCTATACTATGTCATTTGGTAAGATCGGAGCAATGTCACTCTACTCAGGTCATTCTTCATATCTGGCAGCCATTGAATTATACCTCAGTGCCAGGGACACGCAGCTGCGGCCGGATGTATAATGTTTTTGAGCTCCCCGCCCGTCCGTCTGTTTGTCCCCTTCTCCTTAATGCAATATCTCGGTGGAATTTCTTTAAACTTTACCTTCATCCTTGACTCCAGACACGTGTGCAATCGGTTTTGTTGGTCAAAGGCCACTCTGACCTCACGTCTGTGCTACTGTCAATAACACTATATATCAACAGGACAATGTCAAACTCAGGAAGACAACACTCAGAGTCCAGAGTGATCTGATTTCTGTGGTAAAAAAGGTCAAAGGTCACTGTGACCACACAAAACTTGTTTTGGGTCAGAACTTAATTAACACATTATCTATGAAAACAAAAATACAGTGACCACTTTGATTGGTTGACAAACACACACAGGCGACCTCTGATGAAGACATACAAAGGTCTCGGACCAGTTGGACTCCTGGACCCAGCTCTTTAAATTTAAACAAACATCTTTGTATGTGACCAACAATTGCACACTCTACTTTGTATTATGGGATCATTTCCATCTGTTATTCATCTAATAAAAATGTGTCACTACACATTATGATTACACAACCAAGCTAACGCACTGCAGTATCGAGCGGACTGCTGAATGACCAGTGTAGAGTTTGTGGATCTTCTTGTACGGACACAAACAGACATTTGTTCTTTACCCCCATGTTCATAATGTTACATCTGTTCAGACCTAACGTCCAACAATGTGATCTGACAGAGCTTGATATGTGCAATGGCATAATTAATAAGATTGAGTGTAACTCTCAACCAAATCTCAACCCATTTCTTACTGGAACATTGCATTGTGCTCTCTTGTAAATGTCATAATAGCGCCACCTAACATAAACCTGAGCAGAGCTGTAATCAGATTTTTATTTACTAAAGCATGGCAGCAGGACTACATGCAGGTTAAAACATGTCCTGAATTATAAACGGGTATTTAGTGCATTTTTTATAAATGTCAATTTAAGTTTTATAATTCTTTTTTCTTGTGCATAAAACTTTCTGGAATAAAAACTATTCTAAAAACTTTCTTTATTGGAGGAGTGAGGATTTGAGGAGTGTGACAGTTTTAAAAGTTTGTATTTGCATCTATAAACCTGGAGCCTGAATCAGATCAGCCAGATGTGATACCATATGAAAGAGAGCTGTGATTTGAAGATCACTGCAAATTTCTCCTTGAAGCTTTTTTTTTTTTTTAAACTAATTTGGAAAAGCTTCAAAGCGGCAAGAGATGTGTTCATGGGGCTCTCGCGCTTTTGGAGTTTAGATGTCATGAGTCAAGTATTGCTGCCCGACTCAGTGTGATTGATTACTCTACTGCTACCTTATTATGGATCTACTGCCAGCGTCACAGTCTGTGATTGAATGATAATGACCCTAATAAACAATTAAAATCTGTATTTGCTGCAAGAACACAACAGATGTCAGCCAGCAATGACAGCGAAGGTCACGGACCCGATTCCTCATGTTTTTGCATCCCATAGTTGTACACACTGAGGTGGGGTTTTAGGTTTAATGTGTGTAACATTATATACATCAAGCTTAAATAGATCTATGGGTGGGAAACCTCAGGTGTGTGGATAAAATAGGAATGTACTTGCCGAACATTACTCATGCCATAAAGATCATGCTCCACGTAGACTAGGTTTTAAACAAGCTGCAAGATAAGTGTTACCTTTATTGAACTTCCATAGAGGAAATTGTTGATCGATTGCTTATATGTTTTATATTTAATTCAAAACGATTACTCTCTATGTATTTTTGCATTTATTGGCTAATGTGTGCACCACTGTTGACTACCACTGGGCCAAATTGTATAATAAAGATCCACCCATCCATCCATCATAGCAACTATCAAGAAATAGATGCTAAATATCAAGTTTTCCAAGACAGTAATGAAAAAGGTAAATTTCAAACATCATTACAGTTTGAAAATATGCTTTGAGTTTCAAGGACAAACACATTGATCAAGTTAAGCTTGATTAAGTTTCAGCAAATATTGGGAGCCTGGCGAGCTGCTTACACAAGAACGTGCTGTGCAGCCTCGGGAGCCAGGAAACAGCTATGACGCTGAAACCTTATTCTGAAGGAGAATTTATGAAGGAGCATCTTGTTGCTGCTGCTGCAGAGTCAAATTGTTCCACGGATATGACACTCCCTGTCAAGTTTGATTGATGGTCACCCTGCAGGAGAATCACTTAGAAACAACACTAAATCCCTGTAGTCCGCAGCGGTGGGTGAAATAGCCAATACAAGCTGGTGTCTGTAAGATAACAATTCACCAGCTCTCCACCACACACAGGCCTCACCCTGATCCCAGTGAATTGGGCCACAGCCTTCACAGTCCTCTAACCTTGACTGTAACACAGCAGGAGAGTATCAGCTGATCGTGCCGTGCCCCGGCACAGCGTGACACCGGCTCTATCTCAACACAACAGGTATTTTCTGAGTGTGAGGCTGAGAACTAGTAAGAGACCGAGCTGCAGGTAACGCAATACATCTGCCTGAGAGCCTGTCCTTCATAGCACTGCAGGTCAAGCCATCTTCAAAACACAGGAGAGCAAATAGAAGGAAAATGGAGGAAACTCTGGGTCACAAAGAAAAACGCTGGGACGTGGTGGGACCACGCCGCTGTGCCGGGAGAGAAAAGAAGATTCTTCTTAACTCTTCTCAGCGAGTCAGCATCTTTCAGCGGAACCAATTTCACCGTCTGTAGCCGGTCCAAGAATTTCTTCCAGGTGAGAATACAAAGCAGCATCTGTTCTCCACAGACCGCACATTAACGGGACACACATCCATTTTCAAGGCAACGGGTCATAACCAGAGTAAAGACCTATTTATCATCCTTTTACTAAAACCAAAAACCAGTGCTCTCAAAGTTCACTACAGGTTTTACTTTTAACCTATGAAAAGTTGGTAAAGTAAGATGATAAAAATACACTGATTATTTCTCGTTTGATGTGAATATCAACCACAGTCCCTTTCAAACTACAAAGCTGCCCTCCCTGTGGAATGATCCCTCGTCGATGTGCAACAAAAAAAACAGGAGGAACAGGAAGGCGAGAAAGAGTCGGGGTAAAACTGAACCTCGTTTGAAGCTTCCTCTCGAGGCCTCGGGGGAACGCACATGTTGGAATCGATCAGGATGAAGTAAGACGTTAACTTCAGGTCAAATCCATTTTAACCATCACAGAATAAAGTACAGTGATGGTTTAGAATATTTGTACTACTTCACAACCTAAAAATAAAAGATTTTGCTCGAGCTTTTGTTTGAGATCTTTTTAAATAACTCTTACTTGGCATATTTTGCCTTGTGTCTGAAACACAGCATCCTTGTTGCTTCTATATTCCTGTAGAACCACACAACACAGACACGTATGTCTGGGGAGAGATTACCAACACGGCGACGACCTTGGCTCGTGCCGGTGCATTTTTAAGTTGGTGTACACTAGTGTGTTGTTTACTTTGTGAGATACAAAGAACAGTGGTGCTCAAACCAGGACAGTACGGTGTGTGTTTAAGAAGAGCGATGGTATGTTACACTGATAATACAATGAATTATATTGTTTATGTCTTACAATGGCCTTTACAGCACATTTTATGCCTTAGAATTATGTTTGAGCATCAAATCAAAATGAAATAGATGAAGGGAAATGAATCACCTTTTTTTAAATTGTATTCTATGTCCTGGAAGATAAATAGATGCAGATCCTCATAAGCAAACTGTCTTTCAGGTTTTAACAATGTGATAGCAAAGTGAAAGCATTTTCTGAATTTTCGGGGGGTTTCGGGAGCAAATTAATTCCGGATTTTCCTGTTTTGTTTTTGCAATTTACCGGAATTTCCTCATTGAATTTGGAGTTGTTTCTCATTTTTCAGTTTGGGGATTTTTCCAGTAATTTTCTAATATTTTACTAGTTGTTTTCCCAACAGAATGTTTGTGCATGTCCTTGATAATGAAGTTCATGCAGGGTTGTTCAAAGCTATTTTTGGAAACAATATGTTTTGAGAAACTTTTAGTCTTTTATTTTCATTGTTGCAGTTTTATTTTTACTTCAAATCAATTTGGGGGGGTCACATCAGATCAGAGGAAGACTGATGTGTTTTTAAAAACAACCTGACAGACACAAAGCTGTGGTCTCTTAAAATAAGTCAGGGGGACAGATCCTGTTCTGAGATATAATCACATATTCATCTGTAGTGTACAGTCGACCACCTCTGTGACGGCCCACATCTACTCAATATTCTCCTTCTTAAGGCTTGAACAGCTGTCCTTGCTTTTCATAAAAATGTACATGCATATCACGTACTGTATATCCTCAGTGAAATCCAATATGCCATTTTATTTTAGCTGTACCATCACTTTGCATGGAAAATTTGATGCATCATCATTATTTTATGTTTATTTCCTTGTTATTTTGTGGGGCTTCTTTTGCATCAATCACTGGGTTGATGACTTGTTTTGACATTTAAGTTCAGTAGACTTGCACAGTCTGGGGTGATCATTTGAATTTCTAATGAGACCACTGGTGGGTCTACGAGGATAAATAGGTTAAATGATCCAAGTCCTAAATTAACATCAAGACAAAGTTAACGTGTTGGCATTCACAGCCTAGGGGTCGTAAACACTTCATTATAGACTTTGATTACATGTAAGGTCACAGTCATGGCCTTGAATCCATAACATCTACAACTGCAAGGTTCTTAATGGACCAATATGGATATCAGTTTCCCAACACGACCTTTCAATATCATTGTTTTTTCTTTGCCAATAAATATTTGGAAACTCACCATTTTCAGCCGCTTATGCTACATTAAACATTTTCTGGATTTGGTATTTAGATAAATAGGACTTCTCTAAAAAGCTGTGACTGGAGGACACCGGTTACGAGAAGTCTGCTGACAGCGATGCCAACATGACCTTCAACAAACATTTCAGGCAACATTAAGGTGATGAACTCAAGGGTCTGCTGGATGCACACCAGCAAATTTGTTTACTGAGAACAAGTAGGAATACAGCAATATAAATTTTTAATTGTGTCAAATTAAAACATGCTCACTTGGACTTTGTGTTGCTACAGGTATGGGGATAATTATTGGTTAATCACAGGAGTCTTATGGTGCCCATCTGTCCTATTTTGTAAACTTGATATCGCAAGAATGCCTTGAGGTCATTTCTTCGAATTTGGTTTACTCAATAAAGATTGAGGCGGTAGAAGGTTAAAGGTAAAGACTTGTTTTTTGGTTCTGCAACATCCAGGAACGCCTCAAGGAAATTTGGACTCATGAACCAATTCTATCAAGGTCAAGAGCATGCAACCTGAGCACAGAAAGACCCCGGGCAAATCGGAATTCAAACTGGCAACCTTCTTACAGTGAGGCTACAGTGCTACTGTTCATCAGTCATCGAGATTTCTGAACTCAACTTAAGGAAAGTGGGTTAGACTAAACAGTCAGTTCAACTCATCTCTCTTAATTTTTAACTTAATACACTGAGCAAATTAAATATAAATATACATGGAGGGCATTTAATGTCTGAGGTGGCATTTCTACTGTTCGAGGATGATTTTCTTCTCTTGGCTTCTCTGAAATGTGAACTGAGTGTTGGGGATTTGGGAGGTTTGGGTGTGGATTTCTCATTCCCTGTGAGGAGGGAGCAGCTGCCACACATGGAGCGGCGACGCACTGTGGAGCAACGGAGCAAGGGATTGTGAGATTGATGGTCAGTTAGGGCCACTGGCTGGTGAGGCTTTGCATCACAATGTGGTGGTGAAAGTCAGAGCCCAGCGAAGGAGTAAAACAATTGAACCGTCAGCCCTCGGTCACATCCTCTTTGAATAGTGACAGAGAGAGAATGAGATCGCAGGTACGGGCGGCTTTAATGAAGTTTCTCTGCTGGGTGTCTGCCTGTTAAACAGAGCTCAGTGATTCTGAAAAACCTCAACGCTGAATCACTTCTCCTTTGCAGTGTGAGAAGCCAACTGAGGGGGTTGAAAAGGCCACGCTCGGTTTGGCAATGTCCTGAGGCATGACCAACTGAGACGACAACCCCAGGACAGACCAAGGACACACCTGAGGGACTACATCGCCCATCTGGCCCCAGGAAAGATGAAGGATACCACAGAGATGGTGGAGAAAGTTGACATTAAATGGTTAAATAAGTCTTCCTGATACTGATACTATTGAATCCAAACTTGACTGACAAAACTTTTTCCATATTGTCTTGTACTGTAACCTAGCTTCGTCTTTGCCCGCATCTGAACCACTTGTACTCTGAAATTGATTTCTCTCTGTCTGAAGATCAAACCCTGCCTCGTCCATGCCTCTGCAATCTCTTCTGCTTTTCTCTATTGACAAACCAAGAGCAAGAAGCAAACTTACCTTTCTTTGTCCCTCTTTATGCCATCAATACAAAACTGGAAAAAAAAAAGTGAAATGACTTTCCTGATGTATTGCATGAGAAAGACTAATAAGTTTAAATAAGCATTAATATTCCTCAATGTTTGTTGCTAAATTTAAACTAAAATTAATTCTGTATACATATTTTTTTTCTTTTAGCCTCAAACAGAAGATATTTTCAGCCAACGTCCCTCATGACATATGATTATTTCTCATTAAATTCTCAGGCCCCTGATCGTCCTTTCTGGATGTTTTCACCTCTAACATGATTAAAGTAATTCAAACTATACTCAAAACAAAAACTGAAAACTCATTTCAGCTCCATTTATATCAATGTACAGTCTGCTTTATAGATGCAGAGCGACTATTCATTAATTTGTCCTGCACTCATTTGGATTAGTTGCTAATTAAATGATCCTTCAAGTTTTCATGTTAGATGAAGAACTTCAGAGGGATTCTCTCTCTAATGGGGAAGAAAACTTTCATAAAAACAGGAGCTGTCACATCAAACAATCTTCAGTGTTAGTGTGGTAGTGGTGTGTTTGTGTGGTCCTCAGGTTGTGAATAAAATTACTCAGCATAAATTGGTGTTCTATTCTTTGCAGAAGGAAATAGATCAAAAGCTGAAAACACAGAAAATTAACCAAATTACACTGATGCAAATTTTTGAAAGTCGTGTTTTTGACGTCATGACAAATGCTCGTCTGCTCAAACGTCTCATCAGGCGCTTGGACAGAGGACATTTCATTTCCATTAAACCGCGGTTAATTATCCTTTATAACCATCTTTCTGAATGAGCACAACAAACAAGAGATTCCATCAGAAATTCAGCCTCATGGTTTATTTTGGAATGTTTTGTTTGAGCACAGGCAGCCTGCCAATTTCTTATGAATCTCACAACACACTCGCCCCAGTGTGTGTGTGTGCATCACTGAGAAAGAGATGTGTGTGTTGAAAGGAAGAGGCAGACAGGTGAAGAGAGATGGAGAGAGAGAGAGAGCGAGACATGTCGCAGCACCCTCAGGACGTCTCCTCTTTCTGAGCAGCTGTTGTCTGAGAGCTGGAGGCAGCACTGCGGCGCCCTGTCAGCTCCCCTCTCCCACACAAGCCCCTATGCATGCAAAGCAGGCTCAGGCTGCCCTCTCTCCTTGGCCAAACTTATTCCGCCCCCTATTTTTTTTTGTCTGTATATACCAGTCACCTCCTTATTTACTCTGGCCCCCTTCTCTCTGAGACAGAGTCTTTATTCAAATCAATTCCCAGCCATCAGACGTAGTGCGCTCAGTAATAGTTTACAACACACACAGACACAGCAAGTGAGCCAATTTTATGAGAAAGAGCATCTCAAGGGCAGAGAATGATAAAGGAAGGAAAATGTATTGTTGTTATTTCAGACCAGATTGATTCTGTGCGAGCAGACGCATCAATTCCTCTGCAGAAGGAAAATAAATGAGCATGGTCTGATTTGGTCGAGCTCTTTCCACCATTGTAAAATCCTCTTACTCTGAAAAGTCAGGGGCCAGTAACGGTGTGGTAAACACGCCATTAAAACCTGTTCACTGTTCAAAACTCTGACCTGCTGATGCTGTTATACATCCATATATCAATGTGTATGACTGTTATGATTCAATTCAGCTTCATCCTACATAGCAAAATGGTTTGGGCCTATAGGTATGCATCTCACACCCCAGATCCGGCCCACACACACCGTGGAAAGATGGCCATTGGGTGGTCCGCTCATGTTTCATCTGGGCTATAAGTAAACCATAGCATGTCAAGCTAAAGTGGCCAGAATTTGTTTTAAGAAATTGGGACCATATTTCTATATGTCCTGCCATATTTAAACATATTGATGCTATTAAGGACAGAACCAATTAATAATAGCAATGATAATTATAATGACTGGCAATAGTAAAAATGAAAATTATGATAGGAGTTGAGTAGTGTCAAAACTTAAATACTGCATTTGCTTGCCTTGTATAGTATAAAGGCATTAATAAAGAGTTCCACTAGGGGGCGATACTTCACTGTCGCTTGAATGCATGTTCTGCAACAGGTTGATGAAAAGCGAGATGAGAAAGAAGTAGAAATGCACTCAGAGATGCTACACACACTGAGAATATTGAAGTTACTACAAATTTACACGGTACGTCCAGAGTGACCTGCTGGATCTCACGCATGGTGATGAGGAATCTATCAGGATTTGGAAAAAGCCCAAAACATTACATCATAAGCTCCTGCACCACCACACCCATGAGTGGAGTCGTCCAGGATTCAGGTGGCCTACAGCAGGGCCCGTCCTTCAGAGACATTCCCAAGTGAATGAACATCTATCCAGCAAAGATGACCACATCACAGGCTATAATATGTACAACCAACATGTTGGTATCAGACAACAGATCCCATTTCTCAAATGCCAAATTAGACTTGTTCAGGAGGCAGAATGTTTTCTGAAAAGTGAGGTCAGCACCTGTCCACCTAATCGTCTAACGGACTGACAGAGAGGGAGGCTCAGACCTTCATGGAGGGAATGAAAATGATTAAAGGTGATAAAGTGCAAACCAGGTTGTCAAGATACCGCTCCAGTTATCGCATCAGACCCATGTGACGAGCATCCTGTCGACTGCAGAAGAGCGGGGGATGTCACAGAGACGAGCTTGTGACAGACAGAGAATAAAAGGCAACAGAAAAACACTCATGACACAAACAGAAAACTGAGAATTTTCTTACGAGGTGACGGCATGTTGATCAGAAACTATTCCTGTGGTCCTACATCCCTCTGTCGTCCACATCTCACCAGGTCCAGTAACACTATGTTAGAAGTGGTCAAACCATAAGAGACAAAGTTGGACTCGACACTGAGCCCAGGTCCGATCTGGGAAATGAACAGGTGCTGTTGTCAGACACTGAGACCCTGTGGCCCCTAACAGACAGTGATGGACTAGAGAGAAGAATCTCCTGTGTGGGCCCAATTCAGATTTTACATTTTCTCTGTTTCATTACTTGTTATTGTAATGTCCATGGACTATAGTCTTATTTATCATCATCAGGGTTTATGATGAACATTAAGCTCAGGCTGTAGAACACTGGATTTCTCAGCCTAGAGACCAGTGGCAATCAAGACTCAGCTAAACTAGTTATAATTTGATTTATTTCAAATTTAGTTAGACATTTGCAACACTCAAGAAAATTATCCACTGAGTGCTGTGTATTATTTTAATCTTGTATCAAAATGTTGGGTTTGGAATTTATATTGTGCTCATGTATTATATATTCCTATTTAAAAGTAAAGCCAACTCAGTGGCACTGAGTGACGGGTACCAAAAACAAGGGGTCAGGTCCAGTGAGGGACTATTTGTAGGTTTCTGTGGGGAGGGATTAGCAACAGTGTCAACAAAACCTAAAGGCCCTTAAACTGGTTAGTCTGGTCATGGGTCAAGGACTAATGCTTTGACGCAGGATTCCTTTCGTCACATTCACACATTCGATGGACACAGAGCCCAAGGAAAGCTCCCAGTGCTCATGACTTAAACTATATTCTGGGACTGCACCTTAATTTACTTGGTAACCGACCAGTGCTATAATGAGGCTTTCAGATTTCCTGATCGTCTGCGAGAAAAAAAAAAAACTTTTGAGTGCCTAAACTTAAAAACTCCTTATTTCCATAAACTCATAAAGGACAGTTTTGAATCTGATTTCTGAGACCAACCCTGTACACAGCATAGAGAAAATTAAAAATTTTAAGAAGTGCTTTCTCTTAGTCAACATCATTTAGTCAGTTCTGACTTCATTGCTTCTCCTTTTGAACACAAGTGTGTGTTTTAATCGTTAGGTTTTTTTTCCTTGTCTAAAACACCCAAATAAACTTTGATCATTCAGTTAGCGTATAACAGAACAGTGTCCGATGACATGACCGGATAAAATGTAGTATAAAGTTTTTTTTCTAAGCCGGTCAGTTGTGTTGTCCCTTATGAGCCTGTTGATTCAACATTAGTGGCGATGAAAGCTGTTCTTCAGGACTGAAGGAGAACAGGAGAGGTTGGGATCAGCTTTCTGTAATTTGATAAGAACCCAGACAAAGGCTTATGAATAATGAGAAAAAAGAAAAGAGCATGTTGCTATGATACTGAAAACAACAACCCAGTGATTAACAATAGAGTCAACATTAGTTAATGACAACAGAATGAAAATATAGAACCACTAGTGCTACACACGTATTTTAATTCCACTGCCTAAATGAAAACAAATTAAACTGACAAAGAACATCTTTCTTAGTCAGGAAGCGATGCTCATCCTGTTGTTGATAAAATGCTGCCACCATGTGTTGTGCGTGAGTACTACTTAGTATTGCTCAATAATGACATGTTCATGAATAAGTTCCTTTCACGGCCGAACCAGGACAGAGGTCAGTGAGGTGACGTCACTGATGAAGACTTTCCAGTCACCAGGAACCGTTTTCATCACATCTTTCATTTGTATTGTCACGTTGCAAGTTTGCATGAAAACAAGGGTTTGAATACATGACATGGCAGTTTGGACAAATCCTGACTGAGCTCATTTAGGTTTTTTTGAAAGTGTCTCAATAGGTTTTCTGAGTTCAGGCTCTTCAGTGACTCACACTGGGCTGAAAACTTTCTGCTGACTGATCTGTGGTTTGATATGTTTGACTTCAAGGCCACGCCCCCAGAAGCGATGTTACAATAGCTTGAATTGCAACACGCCTGATGATAACCCACTGACTTATCTTTAACTTTTAATAAGTTACAATCACATTTCTTTTTGTGTCAAGTGTTAAAATAAATGATGAAACAAAGCTAGTCAGAGCTGGAAGTGGTCATTCATGTCTCAATAGATGTGTTGTGGCTGCCAAAGATGTCAAGTCAACTCAGAGTTCAGAAGTTTAAACTTCTGATAACCACCAGAAGTTTTTCAATTCTAGCAAAGATGCAAAAAAGTGACACTCTGTCAGTTCAGCATCACGGGCCACAATAACCTACAAACAGTGTTGGACCAACTTCTCACAGTTTAGAGGTTTAGAGTTCACTCAACACTGGAAACAGCAGCTCTCAAAAAAATTATAAATTCTCACCTCAAGGTCCATTTAGAAGCTGTTCCTGTTCTGGAGCCTTCAATCATGGATGTTCAAATCCTAGGAGAGAAAAAAGTAGAAAGAAATAACTACATTTCTGTAAAAATTAAACACTAATGAAGACCATGGGATATGAATCTATTTTATCAAGAGGCAGACTCCATGTGCTTTATAGCGAAACATTAAACACTAAATAAGATGGAAAACAATACTCTGCCATCATTGGCATTCTACCATTACTGACTCTACAGCTGTCATTGCTCGGCCTTCCATGCTCCCCCTCCCATCTCTGTCAGCCATTTTCTTTTATACAAATACTTTAAATATTGATACACTTGATGAAGACATCAATTTTACCTATATAGTATATTTCATGAAGAGGCAGTCTCAGTGCTTTACAGTAAAACATGCAGAAAACTTTAAACAAGCAACAGAAATACTCCACACCAATATAACAACTCTATAGCCGCCCATCTAGCAAACATACATATACAGGATAACTGCAGGTTTCAAGACCATGATGTAATTTAATAACTCCCCATAAGTGAAGATCAAGTGATGTGGAATGATGACGAAGACCATTGAGTGTCAAAGAATCCATTTTATTTATAAAGTACATTTCATACAGAGGCAGATGCCATGTGTTTTATGGTAAAACAAAAGATTAAACGTGCAATAGAAAAGAAATACTCCACATTGATAGAATAACCATACAGCCTCCCTTACAGCACACGTACTTACACACATCACATTCACAATGAAGCATTCACACACACACACACACCAACAACCAAAACCCTGAGAACTGTTTTAAGCTAAATAATTTAAACCTCCACAACTGTTACTAAATTCTGGGCTTGTTGTTATATTCCAATATTCTATAACCACATTTATAGTTACACGTCAATGATTTCACATGGACACATCTTGTACAATATTTTATAAGGATGCCACAATAATTGGAAAAATGGAAAGTGAAGTTTTGTGTGTGTGACCTATGTTTAGATGACGGCTGCTTCTACAGCTTAAAATGCATTACTTAAAATACACAAAATAACCTCACACCGTTAACAGTTTCATATAACATACTCTTATTAGCAGAAATTTGAAGTTCATTGATTCCGAGTGCAAACATTTAGTCATCTTCCTCTGCCAGTTTCATTGTATTAGTTTCAGTGATTTAAAGTATTTAATTCAGTTTTCTTCAACTCACCGGTTGTGGGGGTTGTCAGGAGTTGCCTGGTTGGACAGCAAAGGGAGGCTCAGCTCTGTCAGACCTGCTTAAATACTCATGTTTGCTAATTGGACCGTACCATGTCTCTACTGCATTGTGGGGAGTGGAGGAGTTTCCAGTTAACTCTTCTTTTTGTTAATATCTTTTTCACAATGGTGGTTTTGAAATTGTTGATTCATTAGTTTGTTAACTAACTATGTTAGTTCATTATATCATATTTCAGGTTATTACTGTTCATTTGAATAATTGTTAATAACTGCTTCCCCCCTTTGAGTGCTTGAGTTTTTAACACGTTTTTAAGTATATAGTTAAAAACTTAGTACAAATGTCTTTTAAGGCCTAAAATTCATTTGGTTTGAATTAAAGACTTTTTAAGACCCTGCGGTATCATTGTCCAGCGTATGTCTGACATTTTCTTGCTTTTTTAAAAATTTTCCCAAGAGACCATCTCTCTTTGCTGTCGCCTCAACATGAGGGTATACAGGTGGTCCCACCTGTGGAACTGTACTCTCATAATTCATGTTTAAATATGAACAATTCACACACTTCATATTTCTATAGAGTTTGAAAAAACATGCCTTACATCTCAGTCATTGATTTTCAGTCATTCACTCCTCTATCAGGATATTGTGTTTCTGTCTCTCTTCATCTTCTTGCAGTAAACAACTGTAAACAAACACACAGTCAATGGTCGCAGCCTCTGAATAAATAACACCAATAATAAATGGAGTGAGGATGAATAATTCAAAGTGCAGCCGGTTGTGTCTGTGCCAGTGTGTCGTCATCAGGAAGTGGTCGGTGGTGTTTGCAGAGGATGGGAGCAGCAGGAGCAGCAGGAGGAGCAGGAGGAGGAGGAGGCGGTGGCAGAGCTCAGCTACCAGACGCGTGTTTCACTCTCAGCCCGGTGGAGATGGATGATCCCCGGAACACGATCCGCTGAGATCCGACCCCAGGCCCAACACTCGCGGCTCATTGCGGTGCCACACGTCCCGTCTGGAGGCTTGTGGAGGAATGGGTGCGCTCCAGTCTGCAGCCGGTCAACCAGGATATGTTGATCTGGCGGAGAAGACGGGATGTGAGTGTTGATGTGTGTTTGACTTTTTAAATGTCCGCAGAAAAACATGAGCTCACTGTTGGAATAACAGGTTGAATCCAGTTTTATCTTAAATCCAGTGTCTGACATCTGTTGAGCAAAAACATGATCGGGCCTGTTATTTGTCTTCATCATATAAACACACCAGCCTCTCTGCTGTGTCTCGAGTTTGAGCTGCAGCATCAATGAATAATTCAAGTTAGTGTAAGTTTCCGAGATGGGTGATAGTCGCTAAGCAGCAGACACCAGCAAACCAGAATGTTTTCCATAGAATATGAATATACAAATCTGTTGCCACGAAACTTTCCTGTAGAACTTGAAGAGCTTGTTCATTAAAAACAAACACCTTGCATAGTTAAAGGTTCAGTGTGCAGAATTTAGTGACATCTAGCGTTGACGTTGGACGTTGAATGCCCCTCACCTCACCCTCCCTTTCTAAACATGAAGGAGAACATGTGGTTGTCTTCACTTGTCATTAAAACTCAAAAGGTTTAGTTTGTCTAATTTGGACCACTGTAAAAGACATGGCGGCCTCCGTTAAGAGGATTCTCTCCCAATGTAAATATAAAGTATTTAAATATAAAGGGTCCATTCTATCATTAGGATTATTTTATATTCAATTTCTGTCTAAATCTCACACTCTGGACCTTTAAAGTGTCAAAATGATTCATGCTAAAATGGTTTGAAGAGTAATGTCTGTTTTTTAGCAAGCACACAATTTAGAATTGGACCTAACGTTGCTTCTTTCAGTTTCATTTGAACAGATCCAAGTCCTGCATAAAAGATTCAAACAGCTGAGCCACAATGAAGAAACTCTGCGGTAAGTTGACCTTGTACTGTAGTTTGCAAGTCATTTTATTTATTTTTTTAAAGCAACTCTTCCTAATAAATTGGCTCAGCGTTTTGCCTTCTTCCTTTGGGAATAAAAATCTGCCTAACAGGTTCCATGGTGCCACAAACAGCCTTTAACACGTGACCTGTATTGATGACTCCTTT
This sequence comes from Paralichthys olivaceus, assembly GCF_024713975.1. NCBI lineage: Eukaryota > Metazoa > Chordata > Actinopteri > Pleuronectiformes > Paralichthyidae > Paralichthys > Paralichthys olivaceus. The sequence goes on from NC_091110.1 coordinate 12,435,412, forward strand.
AAAAGCCTTCTTTCACACCCTCAGGAGAGATCACTTCAGTGGGATCCCAGATCTTGCGTGCAACCCAATCCGTGCACAGATCATAGAGGCTTTCTTTGACAGAAGGTGCAGTGACCATTCCTTTAAGAAACGTATCTCCACATGTTTGAACACGCAGTTATTGCACATTTCCACATGCAGATTAAATAGGAATCCTCTACTGTGTATGTGAGTGTTTTAATGTGATCACTGTGCATTTCTACAGAAACTACCATCAGAACGGAGAGGGCATGGTGCAGGAGATCGGCTTTGAGGAGTTCCTGGTGGTCATGTCCCATTTCAGGCCCCCGTCTCTGCACATGACAGAGGAGCAGCGTGAGAACGTCAGGAGGGAGAAACTGAGATGTGCGTCTGAAAACAAACCACGCGATCATATGCTCGACATTATCTGTGACTGACACAGCTGATCGTTGTGTTCTTCTCCACAGTTTTATTCAACATGCATGACACAGACAACGATGGGACAATAACCTTGGAGGAATACAGACACGTAAGCCACAAACAATGCTCCACTCATGCGGTGTTAAAACCTTTAAATAAACTTTATGCATAAAGATGATGAAGAACAACCATGTCTGTGAACAGAAAACCTTCCTGAGTCAGTATGAGATTATGAGATATGAGAGATGAGATATATATTTATATGTATATATATATATATAACTCCACTGCTGGTTATCGGGCATCTCCTCTCCACCGCTCAAGAGTCAGCTGCCTTCCTACAGTGCACTTGATTGGCAGATAATGAGTGAAGGGAGGAGGGGTGCCATTTCCTCAGACCCCCTGGAGATCAGGGATGGGAGTGTCGTAGTTCTCAATGTGAAGTTATTACTTCCTCTAAGGAGGTTTGTTTGTTTTCTTGTTTGTACTTAAGATTACACAAAAATAACTATACAGATTTCCTCAAAACTTGGTGGAAGGAAGCGGTGTGGGTCAAGGAAGAATCCATTAAATGTTACTTATAGGGGACGGTTGGGCCTCGATGGAGGTGTGCACTCTACTAAGTGTCTTTCTAGTATTACAGCTGTTGTATTTCTACATCTGTGCAGGTGGTGGAGGAGCTGTTATCTCGGAGCGGGGCTTTGGGGAAGGAAACAGCGAAAAGCATTGCAGATGCAGCCATGTTGGAGGTGGCCAGCATTTCCATGGGTCACATGGTGCGTAAGCTATAAAATAACAAGTTTTAAATCCAAGCGGGTCTGCACAGTGTCTGTAAACTCTTTGTCTTACACAGGAGCCTGATGAATTCTATGAGGGGATCACATTTGAGCATTTCCTGAAGGTTGGTAACCAGAACACACACTATTATACACTATAATACCATTTCCAGTGTATATAAGTAAAGTTTAAATTGTCACATTGAATGATGTCTAAAGTCAAACTCTTTTTGCAGTTGCTGAATGGCTTTGAAATTGAATCAAAAATGAACATTCGCTTTTTGAACATGGACACATCCACCCTGTGTAAGTGACGTTGGTACGTTTAGTTAGTCATTGACTCGGTGAAGACTCTGAGGACACATATCGTCGTTTTCACAATAACAGCAACAGCCTGTTTCCTACACCAACGTTTGTCGCCTGCACTGACTATATGCCTTACTTATGTTGGAATAACTATGCAGATCCAAAGAAAGTATATATATTATTATATATTATATTATGGATGTTTTAGGAGTATTTTATTTGTCTGTAAGCAATAACATGAGGCACTACATGATATATTAACAAGCCTTTTAGTAGTTGGACGAAGCAATAATCAAATATCCATGTCTGGAGTAACAGATGGTACAACTATGCATGCAAATATGGATGCTAGAACTGTTAGTGCCATTAATCAATAGCACCCAATAATCAGGGATAAAAGAGTTTGTCTTCAAATGTATATGTTGAGAAATAATAAGACAATATTAAGAAATGCCTTCACGCTGACAACGCAGCATATTTAATATGGCTAATGCTATGCACATGACATTTGCACAATAAAAGACCCTATGAGAAAAAGCCTGATTGTAGTTGATGATGTGCAATTCTGATTAAAAAGGAAACAGTTGCGCTCTTGCAAGATTAAAAATTCTTAACAGCTCAATCTGATTACTTCTAAGAACTTTTATCAGGTCACACTTTGTTTTCTCAGAAAAGTCAGTATATGAGTGTGAACCTGGCATTAACCGTACACTTAGTTAAAGGTGTGATCTGTGGTATATGATCTGATTACAATTTTTCAGAATTAGAACCATCTTTTGAAGATTTCAGGGAAGTCACAGCGCAAGGTGTTGGAGAATATCCTCACTTGTGATATTTCTATATATTAAATCATTCAATTATGAGGCCAACCAGATCCTTTTTATTCCAACATAACGAGTGTGAGCAAAACGTTTACATCTTCATCATACCAGAAGTTTCAAGAGCTATTTTCTTTACAGGGGGTAGAAGGGGCAAAGATAAAAACAATAAATGCAAGTAATAATCTTCCATACTTGTTTCATTTCATGGAGAGCTGCTGTTCTACTGGCCTGCACTGACTCCACATGCTTTTGCTGTGACTGTACTGTGTTACTGCATCTGTATTGTTTGTTGCTTTTATACTCACACATTAACTAAACATTGTCTGAACACGCAGAGTTATAAATGTAGAGAATGTAAAACAGCCAGCAGCACTTCTCATGCACTGTGACGTCAGACTCCAGCCAAGATCTGACGTGTACTGCCCTCTGCAGGACAAAACATACAAACCAAATTAAAGCATAATGAACTTGAACCTGATTCTTTTTGTGTGTAATTTCAGATTGTATCAAATGTGTGATGCGGTGATTTTAAACTTGATACATTTTGAGTCATTTTCTTCCTGGTTTTTCATTATTTTAATGTTTACATTTGTCACAGCCCATGGTATGATATCATTTAGTTTTTTAAACTGCGGGAAACCACAAATGGGGAAGTGGTCTCAGACTTCTGGATTACTATATCCCTAAAGCAATTGCATGTGTAAGTTAAATGCAAACAGCTCAGAGAATAATAGTTTTTAATGGTTTCTTTCAACATTTTCCTCGATTTCTCAGAGAATAATGCTTGATTTTAAAAAAAAAAGATCAGGCATATTTAGGGGACTGATATGCAATTTGGTGCAGATCCAAATAAAGATCTGGATCTAGTGAATTTAAAAGTGGTTTGATAAAGGGGCTTTTGGGCCTTGGTGGAGGTCTGCGCTCTATTTTGTTTGCATCAAACTTTGCAAAGTTGATCCAAATGAGAAATAATTTGTTGCATCCTTCCTCCCTTCACTAATCACCTTTCAGAAACGATATCACTGACCTGTGCTAAGCAGAAGTCAACACAGTCTCACAGTAATGTGCTGTAGACTGATGACAGGTGGGTCAGTGTGTATAGGACCTGTAAAGGGTTTCTGTTTTATATGAGGCTTTATATGAGCAGTCTGAGGCGCCTCTGCATGTCGGCAGACCTCACCCCCAGATCAGATCCTGTGAAGTGAAAAGTAATAAATAACGAGGACTGGAGAATTGGTGTTGTCCTAACGTACCCTCTGTGTTTGTGCTTTAAATAAAGCCGAGTTATAACGAGGAACTTGATTCATGACCTAGAGTGAATCCCCCATCTACTTCCAGTTTCCTGAGAGCTTGTGATTTAAGGAAAGTTTAGTAAGCATTACTTCATTCAACAAAAACTTTTGGTATCTGTGATATATGTGTGTGATACATTTGCACGCAACTATTCAAGAATTAATAACAGATTTTCTGCATGATTTCAGCTCCGCTCTTGTTTTCTCTGCCCCACCCTTCACACACTTGCATCTCCATCTCTATGAAGATGTTCAACACATACAGTATTCTCACCCACACCTTGTGACCGACCAGACGTCCCGCCAGTGTCATGAAATCTTTCCTATCTGATGCAGCCTTGTGTCCAACACATGCGTCATTCTGAGCTGATATCAGCTCGGTCAGCGTCTCAGCAGCTTCCTGATTTTCTTTTAACTCCTTTTGATGGACTGACTTTGTGCAGAAAACAGTACACGATGCATTAAACTAGAGTTTAAGTGTTTCTTTAAACTTTCTAATAATGTAGAAACAGATATATTGTCACTTTAAATGAATTTAACAAATGGAAAGTCACATGTGAAGCATAATAGTAGTGGTGGAGTGTTTACTCTTTTGGGATCGTCATTTTTCCAGACACTTGTGTTGCTGTGCTGCTCAAATTGTGCAACAACAATCACAACATAGAAAATCAACAATCACAAAGAAGTGCAGCTTTAAATTTTCTTTTAATAATTCCATATGCAGTAAATAAGTTTACATCAGCAAAATAGATACTTATATAACATCAAATGAATTAAATATACATGAATTAGATGGATTTCACACCCTTCATTTGGAACACAAAAGAAAATAAATATTAAATACCATAAATAAGCTCCATTACATTGATGTACCAGCCACCTTCAAACATCTTTGCAAGTCTTTATCAAAACCCAGTGAGAACAGGTGTTGTTGGAAACTGACGGTCTAAGGCCAGCCTTAGGTCATCCTCAGAAGAAGGGTGCGTTCGTCTATATCCCCCTGCAGACTTTGCTCTTGAGGGTTCTCAGTTCTCTGTAGACATTTGACAGGAACTCTAAATGGGTCTTTAGGACCGCACAGCCGTAGACCTTCTGTTGGAAGACGTTCTGAGGCGGAGGTAGCGTCGTGGGCCCCCCTGCTGGCTCAGGCATGGGCAGGTTTGGGAAGAGGCTCTGGTAGAAGCTGTTTATGAGAGATGCCAGATTCCTGCTGCGGGTGCTGACATTGGTGAGCTCAGCCAGCAGCGGGTTCGATGGTAACTGCAAGTCTGTCTGCTGCTCGTACACCCGTTTGAAATGTGTGAGGAAGGCTTGGAGGTGCGTGTAGATGCTCGCTATCCTCTCTGACGGCTCCAGGCCAGAGATGTTGGGGTCAGGGATGTTGTTGACCGACAAATTGCAGAGGTCCTCTGACATCTCTCCTTGAGAGGCCTTCTGCAAAAACAAAGAAAAAGAAAAGATATTTAAATTATCTCAAAGAGAAACACAAACAGTCAACATGTACTACACAAAAATACTGCACAAGCACATGGGGATTTTAACACAGCAAAACACAGTGCAGCACTTTTGCACCCGTACTCACATATGTTTCGATGAGGTCAACAGATTCCTTCTTTAAGAGTCTGGTGAGCTTTAAAGTCTGCTGCACAGAATTCCCACACTGCTGGCTTCCGCTCACTGCCACAGTCCTCGTTGAATCAACAGCCATAACCAGCAGGAGAGAGAGTAACGCTGAGGAGAAAGGAACTGGTCAGTTATGGTGATCCTTCATCACATCAACGAGGGGAACTTCAGCGTTAAAGCCACAAGTGGCAAGCAGAGGAGGTAAAAATAAACATTCAGCAAGTCGAGGACAGAACACGACAGGTCTGTTATATTATCAGTTCTGAGATTTTATACAATTAATGAATGCACTTGACATGTCATCATACTTGTCTCTTTAAACAAAGGTCAGATTTTCCAAACTTTTTAGAAACTAAATTAAATTTACAAATGCAGGAATAAAATCTCAAACATGTAAGTATATAATCAACAGAAAGTGTGAATAACTTATAAATATAAAACTGTATAAGACTGTGAAGCACTTAACTTGAATATGAAACAGCAGATTTAAGGCACAGAAAATATCCACAACAAGCACAATATCAAGAAAAGATGTGACCAAGTGTAATTGCTGTTTGATATTTCAATAGAAAAAAAGAGATGTGAATAAAACTTACTTGTTGTCAGTTCCATAAACTGTTGAAAACTCATTCTCTTTACATAACCATTCATTCTCTCCTCGGTATCTCAGGCAAATTGCGCGGACTTGTCATAATCACACCGCTTTAAAACTTTTTTTAAAAAGACACAAACCACACATTTGTCATAGGAGGAAATGACGTGCAGTTTGTGAGGCAACCAAATTTCCCAGAATTTCCTCCTTTTTTCTCACATGTGCCTTTTTTTTCTTCTGTATAAAACAAGTGGTCAACGTCCCTACATGTCTGTGCACAGACATGTAGGGACGTTGCCCCCTTATTGTTACAGGTGCACTTAACCTTTTTGACATTTTAAAAGCACTTCCTTTTCATTTGTGCATGGAAACATATTCACACGTGGTATATTAAAGTCACTTGAGGAAGATAAACCTGCATCATTTAGAAAATAGTGTCAGACATGCACAGAAATAAATCAAGCACTGGGGGGAGCCTCCCCTTTGACACAGTTCACTACCTTTTTAACTGCCCCCTAGAGAGAGGAGGTGAGAACTTACAGGGTGTCAAACAGTTACAGTGCACAAAGCTTGATAGTGATTTTCACTTAAAAATGTACCTTAAGAAACATGTAAAGCTCAATTGAAGGCATTTGTCCTTTAATGAACTAATCAGGTACGGATGAATATGGAAAAATCATTGGTTCCACTGATTTTAATGACAAATTAACAACAGCGCCACATTAATACACCTGATACTCATCCAAACATGAGTGGAAAGTACAAGTTGCGTTCTTTAAAGCAACGTTTTTGAACTGTACCTTCGTAATTTCATCCACTTCTGCTGCTTTTAGTGAACTTTTATCAATATAACTGTATATTTACAATTTAACTGTAATTAGTGCTCGAGTTTCTGCAGCTCGTGTTTCTGCAAAACATTGCTGTGGAGGAAGCCAGCGAGGTGACAGGAAACGCATTTCTCAATCAGAAACTTTTACATGTGCGTAAAGGGGCGGGTCTGCGTTACTCAACTATGCAACACGTCAGTGTCATCACACCACAATTTTAAGATTTCAATGAGCTCATGTATTTCAGGGGATGTTTCATTCTGACATAATGAGGTGGTGCATCGTCATGTCCAGCGATTGGTGGGAGAACGTCAAACATGAAGATAAACTGGGGTTTTTCATAACACTGACCTCTAGGAATGGTGGTCACTTCTGCTTGGAGACACGCTATGATGTGTTTAGTCAGCCGTCTGCATCACAGGGTTGGTGAGAGGTCACAGCCACAGCTCACTGACATGATCTCCATTTTACAGCAGTCATGTCTTTGTTTTAAGCATCTACACTCGATGCTGTATTGTTATCAAACCACCAACTGCTTGAGAAAAGCCAAGGGGAACTCAACGCACCACAGCCCTGTCAGCACTGGTTCAGGTAAAGGCAAACCACCTTCTCTGCTGCCCTCGGGGCTTTCCACTTGCCCCCGGGGATAATAGTGGGGTTGTGGTGAGGCAGGCGACTGCTGCAGATGGTGCTGCAGACGTCTACGGTTCAAGGAAACTACAGCCGAATTCCTGCCAGCCACCAATCAACACCCATAGAGCAAGAATCAAGTTTACCCGAAACAGCACCCTATAAAACACTGTGTAGGTCTGAGCTGTTTAACTTCCCTCTCACCTCCTGTTCCCTTTTCAAAGCTCTGGTTTTCACAAGTTGTCTTCGACCTGCACTTGCCTGTAGATCTATGGTGACTTAAAATGAACAGCGTTTGACACAATGTGGGCCATGGCTGTGATGTGGTACCAAAGAATATCAAAAGTGAAAAGTCCTCAACCACACAACAAAGTATTACAAGGAAATGCAACCACAAACAATATGAAATTCACTATCATAAGATGCAGGATGTTGACTGAGACTCTTTTCTTTCTTTTTTTCAACAGAATCTCTTTTATTTTGTCTTTATCTGCACAGGAAACGGTTGTTAAGGAAAGTCCCCTTTTATTCTAACTAAATACATCTTTATAGTAACTCAGAATTCACACAGATTGCTAAGGTTCATAACGGTTCTCAAAAAAAACCTTATTCCAGCACCCCAGCAGCACTTGATTTATATATTTTCTTACTAGAACCTTTCGTCCACAAGGCTTCAGTTCATATGTGACCAGACAAAAAGGCCTTACTGCATATGAGAAACTTTTTCATCAAATTTCAAAAAACTTTATGAAAATGTAAAAGGCTGAAAAATCGAGAGGAGCCATTCATCAACACATTCTGGTCAAACACAACAAGTTCAGAATCTGGATTTCTGTCTGTAAAACAAGCGTTTTGAATTTCCATCAGAAATGATACTCAATATATTCCTCTGTTTAAAATACTGTGCTAATTCAGGGGACGTCTTCGGCCTTTCAGCGCCGTGAGGAATACGACTGAACATTAATACAAGCCGCGGCTACGAAATCAAAAGACACAGGAAATAACCGCCGAAACATGACAGGGTTGCATTCAAGACCACAACATTAATTAAACAATGTTTCAAAAAACTGACCCGTGATAAAATAGTATTTATTTTTTCATACATATACTTCATTTTTAGAGGGTTTCACTGCATGGGGTACTCTAAATATGTCATGAGTGTCTGAAAAAACTTAGTAGTGTTTTGACTTGGGGTGGGGGGGGGGGCTTCAAAATGCTTCATGTTCACATTTTGTAAAAATCAATCGTCTCTCTCCAAGACACAAAACTACAAGGCTAAATGTGGTATTAGAAATTAAGCACCAAACAATTATCGTTCCATTCAGTATAAATGGAAACATTGTGCAACCTGTTCAATGACCTTAATGAACATGGCAAAAAATATGTAAATCTGATCATTAGACACAAATCACTCAAATGCAATCTGGATTCAAGTGTTGTGTTTTTTTTCATTTTCTAGAACCGCTGATCGATAAAAGATCAATCGGAATGATATTACAAGAAGTCTGTGGTTCCATTCACCAGCATTTATACAATCTGAGAGTCTAGTGATTTCCACTTAGCAATATACTGAGCTATTGTTTGACCGTATCTTCATGTTATAAAACAAAAACGAAGCAAAAACCTTTATCGTTAAGCTCTGTTATCGGTAATAGACCAGTGTCTCTGTGTCTTCTAGCTATTATTCTCATGTACAAATATTGATATCAAAAGTTATACAGCACAATTCTCACCATTTTTCCTTTACAAGAACTTTGATTAGTGAACATTAAATGATCCACAAGTTTAGATGAAACCAAAACAAAAATGGTGCCGGCCTCAGGAAATAAAATATAGATAAACACAAAAAACTAAAATCTGCTTCAGGCACAACTTAAATGAAGGCATTTGTGAAATGATCATATCAAATATGGAGCTTATGTCCAGTACCCATAGGCTTTGAAACAAAAACAAAAAAAATGCTATGACCACTTTTATTTACAAACAGCTAAAATCTCTGACAGATTCATGCTTCACTTCACAACCTGAATTTGTCCTTAAAGTGCATGCAATAATAAGCAGTTTTACCAAGTGGGATCTTGAATTGTGATAAAGAGAAACTGGTTGATCAAGCTGATGCCAATCGATCCTACATATCAAATAAAAAACTGTTGCCTAGAAAAAGTGAGGGACCACAGTATACTGTATGCATAAGCACAATATGGAAGTATGACTGAAGAAAATGTAAAATAAAAAAATGAATAAACTCTGACCTTATCCAGTGACCCCCATACAGTAATATTATCCACATTCAGAGCATTAAATAAATCAAACAAAATGAAATAAACCTCGTAAATAAAAAGACAAAGCAGCTTAACACCACGGGGGAGTCCGCAGCTCACATTCCACAATGTCCCTCCATGTAACACACACATTTAGCATCATATGAACATGATGGGTTTCTACTTAAACATATCAAAGTGCCCATTTTACTAAAATTTCCTGATTTATTCATTTCATACCAAAAGGAGAAAATGGCATGGAGGAAAAACAAAAGAGTCTGTTGTTCTGAACACATAAGTTTTGAGTTACACTGACTAGGTTTGATTTTTATTGACATGTTGTTGTTGTTGATTCTTTTGTTTTACTTTCCCCCTTCAAGTTTCACAAAAGAAGTTCTCATTGCACGAGACACCTCGATTCAAAGATGCAATATCTGCGAGAGAAGAAAAGCAATAAGAGAAAGTTTCCAGCTTTGACGCCGTGGGGCGCGACAAATGGCGGAGTGGACGTGAAAAGGGCGTGGATATGTTCTCCTCCAGAGATAAGTCCACTTTCATCTGTTGTCTTCTTTGGGGAAGTCCAGAGATCCCAGGCTTCCGAAGCCGAGACTTCTACTTTCTGTGTCAAAGGCGTTCATTTCTCTGTCCTGACGTTCCAACAAGTGCTTGATCTTCTCAGTGCGTTCCTTCTGAAGTGCGGCCAGTTCCTCCTCAATCTGCAATCGAAAAATATCACGGCAGATATTTCATGATATGGAAATCTGAGTTGTGTTCGCCAATAGATTGAAAATTAACATGGGACACATGGAGGCTTCCCAATAGTGAAGCCAAAAGTGCCTTGATCACTCCCTAGTGGCTGGCTGCAGTATAGGTCATAAACCCTGTCTCCTCCATGTTAGTTGGTGGGACACAGGCAAAACAAAAAAAAAATCTAAATAGACTCACGGCTTAATCCTCTGTTCGCTACTGTGAAAACTCCAGCTCCCAATGATGCAATCGGTGCAAAATGGCAGCTCTTTTCGTTTCTGGATAGTGAAGACACGTCGTCCATCTTTATTTACAGTCCATGGTTTTGCGGTCAGTACTGTTGCCAGTGACTTTACGAGTAAGATATAATGAAGGTTGTCATGATAATTATATTGTGGATATTCATGATTCTCTAATGATTAAACTTACTTGGTGGTAGCTCTCCTGACCCTTAGCACCGCCCAACCGCTACAGCTGAAATGTTGAGTCCTGATATGTCACTCAACATAAAATATGTCAGACATTACAGAGTCTAGTTTCTCCAATGTGAAGGTGAATGTAAAGGTTTTATTTTGATATTTATTTTGAAGATATTTGAGGATGTCTCCCTGCACATTAGTTGAGCTTTATAACCCAAACAAGCAAGAAATGAATTTAAAAAAACACCTCTTGGAAACCTGTGGCTCAGAGGTTAGAGTGGGTCGTCCTCAAAACAGAAGGTCGGTGGTTTGAGCCTAGTCTTCCCCATTCTGCATGCCTCAGTATCTTGTACTGAAAGCTTGTGCTGCTTTCATAGAGAATCATACAGAAAGTTCTACACAAAGATGCACTGTCCTTTGAGTGATCATCTAGAGAAGCACCATATAAATACAGCTCATTCACCGTTATTGAATTATTAAAACATGTTAGTTGCATTGTAAGCTACCTCATACTGACAATTCAACTTGTACCAATCTATCCAATTAGCAGATTACTATGATACTCTTTGTTTGCTTGCTCATGCTCCCTGGTGGACGTTCTCCATTCCTTTTTTATGCTCTTTATTTTATTTTTTAATAATCAGCAGATATCCCAGCAAACCACTACCATCAAACAAAACATGGTTAGAAATAATTACATAATAATAATTAGGGCAAACTGTGTATTGTAGCTACACTACTGGTACAGTCACACTCATAAAGTTGTGAGTTTGGTGGGACTTTTATATCTGGGTTGTAATGAACACTGCAGCCTCTAGGGGCCATTAAAGTCTCCTCCAACTGCCACCTTAATAAATTTCCTCCTGCACATTTATCTATCTGCTACCTATGAGGTCACTGTTTATATAATTTGGTGTTTCAGAATGGTGTCCATCTTAAACCTACCTTCTGTTCAAGGTGCGCCCTGCGTATGGAGACCTTCTGCTCCAGTTTCTGCTGCTCTCGCTCGTGTTGGGTCTCCATCTGCGACTTGGTTTTTCTCTGGTAGGCGTCCAGCAGCTCCATCTCCTGCTTCAGCTGCTGCTTCAGAGCTTGGCACTCGGCTTCCTGCTCCTCATCCAATCGCATCTAGAGACGCAGCGAGACAGATACAAATGAGCCATGAGCCTAAGCCGGGCTTCGTTTATCAGAACGACGAGATTTCAGCAAAACTGTTGACAGCACTTTGGATTTTTGATTATGAAGCTGGAAACAACTGATGCACATATGGTGGACACATATGTGAAGGGCAAATGTGTTGCACCGATGAATATAAAACATACAAATGATGATTGAGGTCCAGTTTGCAACTCATGACAAGAAGCTTCAGGGTCCTCATACCGCCTGTGATGCCATCATCTCGTTGATGCTCTGCTCGTACTGCTCGGCCAGCACGGCCAGTTTGCGCGTCTGCTCCTCTTTCAGGCATTTCAGGATGTTCTTGTGGTCGCCCTTGGGGGAGACCTCCAGCTGATGGTTCCGAAGAGCTTTGTACTGCTTGTTCTGCACCTTGCAAGTGTCCTGGAACTGTTTCTTGATCTGCATCTCCAGCGCCTGCAGAGGGAGACAGAAAACCTTTTAGTGTCCTGTTCTTTCATGTTTTACATTCAGATGGTAAAAATATGGAAAAACTAGTTTGAACAATAAAAGAAACAGGGAACATGATGTCAGGATATCAACTCACTAAATAACCAAATACACTGGTAAAGAAAACTCTTCAGGCACCTTGAGGTTTCTGGGCTGCTGCCGCTGCTCCAGACTGTGTTTCCTGTGCAGCTCTCTCTGCCGCCGGCCGTTGTACTCCTCCTGGTTTTCTAGCTCCGTCTGATGCTGCAGCCGCATGAGTTCAATGCGCAGCTTCTGCAACATCTGCAGCTGCCTGCGCTCCAGGTCCTGTGTGGACTCGTCCTGCCGGATCATCAGGGCATGTTCCATCTCCTTCTGGGTCCTCTTCTTGTTCAGCTCCTGGAACAAGAAGTTGATTCATTTGATTACTTTACTTAGAAACCTTAAGACTTGTTTTGCTTCATGGGAGCTCTGTCCTATCCTTTTTAACTTCACAAGCTTGTTTTTGGTCATTCAAGATTCCATTCTAAAAATAGCTGCAATGTTAAAGGGAACGATATGCACCCAAACGGATTGACAGGATTTGGAGGTTTCTTGCTATTTCATGGTCTTTTAAAACACAATTCATCCTTAAATTGTCATCCAACTTTTTGATTGGCTCTGATGTCATGAAGTCTCACTACCTCTCTCAGTTGCTCCTGTTCAAACTCGTGCTTCCTGACCAGACTCCGGCGTTTGAGGGCCCTGCAGCTCCGGTCGTAGACCAGCCTCTGCTGGGCCAGCAGGTGAGCTTCCTCCTCAGCCTGAGAGCGCTGCATTGTTTCTTTGTGCCTGGACAGACGCTCCTGCTTCTCCTCCTTGGGTGTGCAAGCGTCTTCACTCATCTCCTTAACAAACACAGAAACACAGACACAACAAAACAGAACACAATGAAATCCTCTGAGAACATGTTACTATGTGAGCGACATGACGAATAGCTTAATAAACTTTGTTCATGATATTTACTTCTTTGATCTTGTCTTTGCAAAGCCTGTACTCCTTTTTCTGGTTGTCTAAGAAAGACGTCAGCTCTCTCTTTTGCTGAGCAACAATCTGTTGCTGGATCCTCCTCTCCTCTGATGCAACTGACTTCATCTGTGAGGAGACATTTAGAAATTTCACCAGAAATGTCTTGACAAACATAGTTTTTAGCTTAAAGTGAATGAAATCGCTGTTTCATTTCCACCTCATTCATAAGAAACACCCAGAGAGCCGTACCTCTTTGTCTGTTTGAGCAGCGTGCCGCTTGGCCAGTCTTTCCAGCTCAATGTAAGTGTTGTTCGCATGTGTCTCTAGTTCCTTCTGCAGCCGGAGCCTATGCTCATCCATCTCGGCCTTTAGCCTGTTCTCCAGGGCGATCAGCTGCTTCTGGTGCTGCCGCCGCATGCGCTTATACCCAGACATCTGCTCCCGCAGCTCAAAGTCCTGCTCATGCTCCTGGATCTACCTGATGACCTAGACAGAGGAACACAGGAGGCGGGAAGTAAAAGACACAGAGCAGGCAGAGAGACACAACTGCCATGGAGGAGACGGGAAGGGGGGGGGAAGGAAGAGGGACAGCTGGTAAGTCAGAGGCTGTGGCCTAAAAACAGACCAGATGCACTACTGAGGCAAAGAAGAGCTCTTTCAAAGAAAAGTAACGAGTCTACAGATCCACGATAACATAAGACTTTAAAAGGTGATGCAGAAGTCTCACTTATAATCAATATAAAACAGTTTCAATCCCATTAAAAAACACAGTTGTCCAGTCATGCTTTTGCAGCTCAGGAAACTTTCAAAGATCAGCGTGTTTTTATCCAGAAGAAATTTAGAGATTGTCATTTATGCCTTCATTCCCTTTTGTTTGGATTATTGAAATTCTCTCTCCACCTGCCTGAGTCTACATAAATTACAGCTCGTCCAGACTCCTCACCAAATCTGCTATTAGCTTCCAGTACATTTTTGAATCATTTTAAGATTTGATTGCATACTTTTGAAGATCTGGACTTACCTCAAAGTACATTTCTTTTGACACCATATATGCTCGGTCATAATCTGACCTCCAAGGGTGACCGGCTCTTTTCTGTCAGGGCTCTGGCAACACCTTGTTTTTCCTCTTTTCTCATCCGTAACCTTTTCTCTTTTTCTCTGATTTACTTTTAAACTTTTTCTTATTGTTTGATTTTCAATCCATTTCCTTATTTGCCTCCAATTTTTTTCAACTCTGAATTGCAAAGCACCTTTTGCAACTGTGTCTCGAAAGGTTCCATATAAATAAAGTTTATTAGATCCCATTCAAAATTCTACATGAATCATTCAATTACTCACTACAGTGTGCTTTCCAATTAGCAAGGAATATCCACACCATTTCAAACACTGGGATCGTGACCCAACAATCTGAGACGACGTGTGGAAAAGCACCCTTCAACACAAACTAAATCCCATTAGCGGCAGACGGCGAGCAGAGATTTGCACATGGACGTTCGTACGAATGCATAAAAGCAGAGGCAGAGAGAGGGAAGCTGAGGATGGAAAAATGACATCCATTAACAGGATACGGTTGCCATGACTACAGATGTACAGCTGAGAACACAGACACCCCCTTCCCTCATCCTCCTCACCCCCCTCCCCTCCACCAGCACGCACGCACGCACGCACACACACTCACTCGCTCTCACACACGCGCGCGCGCCCCGTCCGCGTGCACTCGCACACGTAGCCCTATTTTCCATGCAGGGAGAGGGGAGCTGCGTACCAAAGATGCTGATTTGATGGTGGTGGCGATGTGTTCACGGGTCTTGCAGTCGGGAGACCGGCTCTTGTGAGAAGTAGGCCGCAGCTCTGGCCTGGTGTCCCCGTGCACAGCCTCATCCCTCACGCAAGCATGGTCCTGCAGGGGGGGAGGAAAAGGGGGAGATCGTGGGGCTGGGTGCTTCCCAGGCCCTCCGCACTCGCTGTTCCTGCCTGAGCCGCGATCACTGGCGAATCTCCCTGAATGCAGCACACATCCAGCGTCAAATGCATCATTCCCCCCGGCTACTGTCTGCAAGTCCTTCCTAAGAGAGAAGAGGGCATTGCCAAACAATTGTGCAAGGCAGCACCAAAAAAAAGAGGCAGCCACAGGATGGAGTCGGGTTTTCTTTTTTTTTTTTTGCTTTCTGGCGTCCCCCCCTCTCTTCCCACAGAGGAGGAACCAAATGGCTCCGGTGGATAAGGGTGAATTATGCAATGCCTACCATTGATAATCGGAGAGCACGGGGACGTGTTCTGCTGCCACTCTTCTCTTCCGCCTCAAAACGCAAGAAATGTTTGGGAGGATAAAGACTTCTCCTGTGCGCCCATGATCGCATGTGGTGCCGCGGGTAAAAACGCTGGAGTCAGACGGTGAGGCGCATCCGAACATGTTTTTATTTCCCCGAATCTGTCGCCTGACGATCCGCTTGTGTTCCACTCGAATTTCTGTCCTACATTTACAGCGCACTTGGTCATGGTAGGTGGTTCTGGTGCCTTCTATTCATCTCTTTCCTCTGTCCCCTGCTACACTCCCCCTTCCTTTAAAGAGACACCGCAATACTACAGCCTCCTCTCAGCAGGACCAAACTTCCACATCACACTCAGTGGATTTTAGAAATAATACCAATCAGGTGTTGTCATGTGGGAAGAACATGTTTTCTTTATATGCACAGGGCTGTTGTTGAATATAATCTTAGTTCCCCACTTTAAACACATTGAGCTATGCCAGATTTAAAATCAAATTTCAACCGTTTCAAAATAATTTAATGCATTTAAAGTAATGTTCTGCAGTAATGTAAAAATTATAGAATGATATATTATCTCACACTATAAATGTGATTCTTGAATGTAAATGTTAAATGTAAATATGAATGTTAACTGCACAAATCTTAAATAATATCTAATTGTTATCCCTATGTTAAATAAAAATGCAAAATATGAATATAAATGTTTAAGAAAAACTAAATGCGAAATATAAATGTTGAATATAAATATACAACTTTACAAAAAGAAACTTGTAAAGAAATGGGAACATAAGACCATGCTACCATCCTCTGTGGACTATTAGCATTACAATTAATGTGCAATAATAAATAATAATAAAGCAGAATCCATAAACATGCTTTCTTTAACGTCTTATCATTTCTATTGTTGCTTAATGTGGCAACAGACAAATATTAAAATGCAGTCTCTGTCTCTCTCTGGTGAACATATCTCATCATATGTGTGATGTCATTACTGCTGCTATGTACAGCGCTATTAAGATCAGCTCTATGGCTTCTCTGTGGCTGCTTGGGGTATTGCATAGTCCAACACTTAAAGGTCCAGTGTGTAAGATTTTTTTACATTAGTCCAGACTGGACAAACTTTTTGAGTTTTTATGACAACTGAAGCTACCACGGGTTCTGTTTCATGTTTGGAAGGGGAGGGTGAGGTGGGGGGTGTTCAGATGCAAAATGCAATGTCACCACTAAATTCTACACACTGAACTTTTAGCTACCACCTAGTACAACTCTAGCTACTCCGCAGAACAGCTAGCAGCTACCTTACAATGCCAGAGACTGAAAATACCATAGTAACCTAAACACAACTAAACACAGTGACATATGACATTCTACATATAACAACCACCCAGAGCCTCCATATCACTCACTACTAACTTAACTAAATGTTAATAAAAATGATGTTCCGCTAAAAATGGTGTACTTGAAATTTCCTCTGGAAATTTTTTTTTGTACTTTCAGTAAAGAACAAAGCAAAGAAAGAAAGAATTAAACTTTTCAGAAACAGTTATATGGTACTTTTTATAGCAGACACCTGGTTGGATTGCAAACAAATAAAGTCAAGAAACCAACCAAGTAATCACACACCCTTATATTTGTGTTCGTATTTCTATTCTGTTCTATAATTATTTTACATTACCTCTTTTATTTCCATCAGTTATTTCAATTAGTACATTAATCCCTGTGATGTCATACAAGAAACTTTACCCACAGGTCATATCTGAAAACGGCTGAACAATAACTTGTGTCCTATAAAACTCCAAACACTAGGTGTCACTGTTTACTTTTGAATGACCTGGCCTTCGTCAGTGAAGCTCTGCGTCTCATGGATGAAGCTGAATGTTTGCTTTTAAGTGTGATGAGAGTTTCACACGAAATTAAAAGGTACTCGTTTTCAGATTCTTATCAAACTTAAAAGTAAACAGAGAACCTTTAATCTCTTGTGATAAACCTGATAAACATCTACATTGAACATCTCATATAGAGGAAATACGTGGGTGATTATCAGAGTAAACAGGATTTCAGGGATCACGTTCAATCTACCATTTAGAAGTAGATGAGCAATGATTGAAATAAAAGAGAACTGGTTCCTTCTAATCTTTTAATTTGCTCATAGATGCATCAGCAATGAAAGGAGACAGGTACCTTTATTATTCTTATGGTAGGAGCCGTTTAATACAGTTGAAAATTATATTATTATATATTATAATAAAAAATAATCTAAA
The DNA here is from genome assembly GCF_024713975.1 of Paralichthys olivaceus. Classification (NCBI taxonomy): domain Eukaryota; kingdom Metazoa; phylum Chordata; class Actinopteri; order Pleuronectiformes; family Paralichthyidae; genus Paralichthys; species Paralichthys olivaceus. The sequence continues at coordinate 12,453,270 of NC_091110.1, forward strand.
TTGAAGACTGCAGCTTTTCCAGAGATTCTCTGCCTTAAAGCAAATGAAAACTCAAACCAAGTCATTTCTATATTCAGCTATTCTGCCCTGTAGAGGACATGGCATCAATGGAAATGCATAAATCACTAATACACATGTTCAATCAGAAAATGCTGTCATGCAAAAATATTCCTAAGACTCAAAATCAGTTCCTATTTTTACATTGGTGAGTTTGCATATATTTGTTACTGTAGTGGTGATCGTGCATTATAGTAGCAGATAGAATCTCATGACAGGAAAACAAGCAAGTTACAGGAAATCACATTTAGTAAGCTGTAACTAACTTCAGTCAGTGCTACTTAGGTCGCTAACTTGACCTACATCTCGCTCTGCTGGTTTCACTTGTCTCCATCCTGCCTCTGTCTGATCTGAACAGGTATGACGAGCTCATTGGCCGGCTCGCTGACGGACGTTCCGGGAACGGGAGCCTCCACTGACAGGACTCCATCACCAGACAGGGACGAGCTGATGTGCTGCAGGTCCACCCCCTGCGGCAGCCTGGACCAGAGTAAAGTAAACTTCTGTGTCACGTGTTTTTTAAACCAATCTAATATAAAAATATCCCAGAGATGTGAAATTACACAGATTCATTTAACTGACTTGTATTTCCTGTTGAAGCATCTTGTCACAGATCCATGCTGATCTTGCCTTTCTTCATGATTTCCTTCAAATGAAAACAACAAATTGTAAGTAAAACACAATATAAAAACAAAACATTACACATTGCTTTCAATTTCCAAATTGCAAATGATGCGTTTACTTAGTTTTCATCACACGATTCATTAAAAGAAGAACAGGCATCACCTGATATCTGCAGGTATCCCTCCTTGGTTGTGATTGTAATCTCTTCAGGTGAGAAGTGGTTGACGTCCAGGTTAATCTTCCAGCCGTCCTGCCCAGTGCGGATCTCTGTCACCCCACTCGTCAGTTGTTTCGGGCCCTTTGCGTTACCATCGAGCGGAGGCAGAAGCGGAGTCTGTGTGTACCCAGGCCAGGAGAACGAGGCCAGCCTCCTCTGTGCCCAGTCTATCCAGTCCACATCACTGGGCTCCAGAAAAGGAGGGAGGCCAAAATCCTGCGTGAAGATGCGGCTCGGCTGCGTCCAGTTTGGAAAAGGATCCCAGCTGACATCTCGGCGGAAAATGGGACGGGATAGTATTTTATTTTGTTCGCCCATATCCCAGAAAACAAGCTCTGAGTCGATGAGAGGGTTGTTGAAAATGCAAAGCCCGTAGCTCCACCCTGACAAACAGGTCTGGATTGATGACCTGGACACCGAACAATAGAGCAGCTGTATTTTTGTTGTCTGGGTGAGCAGGGGCCTGATTTGGCATATATACCCGGCTGACTCATTTTAACACATGTCCAGCAGCGACTGGGATCTAGGTGATGAGAAGGTTTTGGTATGTCCTCAGCTGGGAGGTTACTCCTCCGTTGCCCTGGAGCCTGAATAGGGAAATGCTAATTATTTGTATTTATATCTCTGGAGTGTCTGTGGCAAGTTGTTGGCGAATGACTCTGGACAGTTTATTCAGTGGTGGCCTCTACAGTCTTGTCACATACCGGTGCTCTTTGTCCATAGAAATCACAGCTTTGTGTTATGTGAGGGAACAGCGCGTACATCCACAGTCACACAGTAAACAATCGAGTTAAACCCTGTGTCCAAACCCAAGCCTGAAGTAAAAAAAAACCTCAAGACCAAACAAACACTACTTCTTGATGGATATTTATATGTAAAATAATAATCCTATATTATCATGATAAGTTGTGTTCACATCCAACATGAAGTGACGGGCTGAGAGGCTGACGCGGTGAAGTGGAGCTGAGGAATTTGACATCTACAGCATCTTCATGTTATGTCGTACAAATAATGAAACGAGCTTTGGAGGAATAAATCAATGAGCTATTCGCCATCAGAGAGGAATGATGTTTATTAATGAGGCAATATCTGTAACTTTTCCATCAACACCCATTAGTCACAGGTATTAACCAGATAAACACAATAACAAGGGTGACATAGTGTTCGGAGGAAGTTATTACATAATGCTTTGAGCGAAGCCATTGCCAGATAATCAGACACTTGTTTGCAACACTATCGTATCAATTCAAATGAGCTTATTTTAAACCAAAGATACAGATTGAAGCTAATCCTGATTTGTGTCCTGTGATATCAGCAATAGATGTTTGATTTGAGAATAGTTGCACTGGAAGTTAGGTTTAGTGTTTATATAGTTGGGTAGAGTTGCTTTGTTTGATTCAGGAGCTGTTGTGACACTATTTATTAAATGAGGATGTTTTGGTGTCAGGGGACTTTTAACCCAGTTAACTGTAAAGTATTAAACTGAAATCAAATGTATGACAACGAACAATTTATTAATAACCCTCCCCCAAACTTAAGTTCACAGAAAATAATGAATGTCCACTTGAATGTCCATAAGGTAAATCCAACAAGGGGGAAAAAAGGCAGCTCGCTCAGTCCATGTAAAATGTCCACAAAAAGAAAGAAAAATTCAGTTAAGTTCCTCCCTTCAAAATGCAAAAATATAACTCAGGAGAAACAATGCATTGCAAAAGAATAGAACTCACCAGGGTGGCCGAGGAACAGGGGAATAGGAGTCCAACCGAGAGTTGACCAAAAAACTGTTATGTTCCTTTTCTCACACTGTATTCTCAAATTCCTCGTGGGTTAGGTATCACCATAAAAATGAAGCAAATATCCGTTCTATCCTCAAATGCACAAACCCAGCTCCCCCCTGTCTCCCCCAAACAAGTCACCTCTCTTTGTTCTCCTAAGCCCCGCCCCTTTACACCTGTGACCTGGCAGTAGAAATCACCTGTGATGGTGACAACAGCCGGAAACTACACAGAACAGCACATGTGACGAGGAGAGAGGTTTAACTCTGCAAGGATTCAGTTCTAAACCATCGATAATATCCATAATCTTCCTCTCGTACTTGTGGAGCTGTCACACAATGCATCAAAACAAAGACTTAAATCATCATGTAGACACAGTTTCATTGAAATAATTGTTTGTGACCCAAAGGGATAAAAAGCTTCGATATTTCACAAAAAAGGGAAACTTTAGAGAAAAGAATCTGAAAAAAATGAATCCACATGTTTGAACTTTGCTTTTGTGCATGTTAATCATCTCATGACCCCTCAGACTCATCATGTGACACTTTGGGACAAGGGTCCCATCCCTCTGTCGACCATGTGACATTTAATACTACTGTACACGCACAGTATACGGAGAAAAATCTGTATGTGCTACATTAACTACAGGAGTGTCCTTTTAAAAGGAACAGCTTCTGTGCGTCATACAAAGAGATACAAGCTGCACAGTATTAGTGTATTAGAAGAACTTTATTATCAGACAACTTTGAAAATAATAAAGTGTTAAATAATATTCATCAGTGTTTGAGGTCAATACACAAACAACACACACAGTTCATTCACAGTTGTTACTTCTGTTTTCTGAAAATACACAGATTTAGAAAGGAGTATTTTCACATCCTGACTTAAATAAGAATGGAGTGTTAAAACAGTTGCAGGAGGAAACTTGCTTTACACTAAAAACTAAATCTGTAGTTTTTAGAGTGAGTGTCGTGTAGTATTGGGTGTCATAAAAAAACATTTCCACCTATAGACGTCAATCGAATGATACTTTTCTGCCATGGAGGATGTGATGTGGAGTTACTCATTACCTGTGCTGCTGCCTTTGTTCAGTCTGATGATATATTAATGTATATTGTATAATACATATTGTATCAGTAGGTGGAGATATAAACATGCAGGTCACATTGAAGCTCAACCTGTGGTTAGAAGGCCTCCCTCGCACTTTGATTTGAACGTGCAGCTTTCCTGAAATTAGAAAAATGAAAATGAAATGAAAATGAAATAGAGAAAATTCACTTTTCATTGAACTACAGTACACAGCCTATCTGTCACTTCACAGCATATATAGTTAATCCATTTATACATGTGGAAAAGAAGGTTTTAGATACTGTGACCCACCTTTTCTGTTTCCTGGAGCTGAGTACGATTGTCGTTATAATAACAATCAGCGCCAGAGCTCCGATGACTGAACCGGCCACAATTCCTGCGAGATTACCTGAAATATGACAAAGATGAATTTAAACCAGCGGCTCTCAACAGAAGCGACAATATTTGACAAGATGAAGTGGGTTTGATGAAATGCATTCATTGTATTTTAACTAGATGGGATGGATGGAAAGACAGAGGTCATGCAACAAAGGTCACCAGGATCCCCAAACACTGAATCAAGCTAGTTTTCTTGGCACAAAGCACATGAGTGACAGAAAACATTATATATCTTCACCATGTTATCCTGAGGCCCTCTTTTTAAATACTTCAGAGCAATGCAGAAAGCTTAAGCTTCAGGTTGAAATATCTCTGAAACGAATGGATCGATTTTTAAATGTGCTGGAGCTTTCCGTTTTGTCAGATTCAGACTTTTCAATCAGGTAGAAATGTGTAGTTTTGAGTGAACTAACATTACTTGAACTAACATTACAATTTTGTAATGACGTTCATTGTCCCCTGGGGATAAATCATTTGGTATCATGTCTCATCTTTTCTTTTTTCCCTGTTAAAGGCTCAGCTCAGATCCAGAGGACGATCATCACAGGCTGACAGATTTTATAAAAGCTCACTTAATAGTTGAAGAGGTTTGTTTTCAGGAATGTAAGAAAAAACTATTGTAACAAAATTTACAAAAAATCCAGTGATTATACGAGAGGAGAGAGGAGGGAAGTCGTACAACACAAAAATACTTCAATTTATGTCCCTAGAATTTTGTTGCTGTTCTGCATTTCATAATTCTCCTCCTCATAGTGATTAGATGACAGATGGAGTTTGATGCGTGCGTTTTATTCCAATCAGAAGTTGCAGATTTGTAAAGGACACATCAAAGGTCATGAAAGAGATTTAATTTTTTCTTCATTCAACACTTCAATCACAGAGCTGATTCACTCACAATTTATAAAGATACAAATCATTGGTGAAGACTGATTTCAGTTTATTTCGTTTGTTCATACTGGGAACCACGCAGCTCGTCTCCTCTCCGGACCACCGGCCGTCCTGCTGGCACATGCGCTCCGCTGACCCTTTGAGAGTGTAGCCGTCATCGCAGGAGAGTTGAACCTTCGCTCCTTGTAAATACGTGGTCCCCTCCTTTTTACCGTTGTCAGGTGGTGAGAGCCGGCCACAGGATGTCACTGCAGAGTTTGACAGTTACTATGACAACTTATAAATGTTGCTAAACATGGGACACTTAGACGTCTTCATCATGTGGACACTGACCTGGCTTCAGATCCTCCACAAGAGAGATGTGATTCTGGAAAGACACTCTGGTGGCGTTTCCCATCCTTGGACTGCGACCCACCAGGATATCAAACCTACGGTGCAGAGGAAATGATCAGGAAATGAGCTGCTGTAACATTATTTAAGAGACAATAGAAATTCCAAAGAAGTTGAAAGACATCATGACCTTTAGTCCCTTTATGGGCTACAAATGCAACAAGCTTAATCCCCATTTCTTTCAAACTCTGTATATACATATCTTTATAACACAGGTTGTCTGTTAACAATTTGTAGTCCAGGTCAAAATAAACCTGATGACATTCAATATCCAATATCAGGATTATTTTGTTGGATGACAATTATTGATTATTTATTTTATTGATTGATTCTATTTTGTGGATAATTTTGTAAATCTTTTTACTTTCTTTCTATCGTAATTTCTCCAAGTCAAGGTGACATGTTTAGATGTGTTGTTATTTTCAACTACATATTCATAAATTTAAATATTCAATAAATACTCTTTCTGACGACAGAATAATTGGCATATGTTTACGATTTCTGCTTTACTAGAACAGTTAATCATTTATGAAAACAATGGCCAATGATTTCTGCTCTACTATTTTTTCAGTATATAATGAGTGAAAGTACATTTTCTTTGCGTACCTGCAGAACTGAGCTCCATCTCCTGAGCATATCTCAGACGCCTGATTGCTTAATGGATCGTCTGGACTCACAGGGACAGAAAACACTGGAATAAAAGTGTGGTCGTGTCTGGGAGCGTAGTAATATGTGTCCAAAAGAAACTCAGAATCATATGTGAACAAGGCAGACGCGTTGTATACGGCCCCTGTAAGAAAAGAAAGACACACAGTTAATATATGTAATAAAAATGTTGGAGTTAAGGTAGAAACATATAGTAACGTTATCTGCTGATGTTTCATAAATGAGCTTGATTTTCTGGTTCTGTGCATAAAAAGAGAAAAAGAACAGATAGCAGGTTTTCCCACAGTGAAAGGTTCACATGAAGGGGACATGGCCCAAACAGGAAGCAGCGTGAAAAAGAAGAAATGGTGAGGAGAAGAACTTTCAACTTGTGTGACCTGTATTTAAATTCACCTGAATCACAGTAAAGATCAGTTTTACTGTGAGAGACAAATATATACAGTTTACCATCATACATTAGGTGTCTAACACATGAATATCTCATGTTTTTTGGAGGCTGAAGAGTGTAACATATGCAACTGAAATAAAAAAAGATTCACATCGAATGCAAACATCACAGGAATTCTGACCAATCATCAAAGGTTTCATTGATTTCTTACAGCTCGCCCCGAAGCTGAACAGCTCCTGCGGATTGCTGTGGTTCAGCACAAGTTGACCGGTGCTGAGGACGAGGTCGTCCGCGGCGTCACCGTTCATGTTTCCCAGCAGGCCAAGGGTAGAGTCTTTGAACTCCTCTGGTAGGAGCACGGTGGTTGTCATGGTTCCCTCTATCAGTCGTACCTCCACCCCGGCTCCAGTCGGGAACATCACGGTCACATTTGTCGAGGCAGGAGAAAACACAAACACGCCTGCAAGAGAGATTCGGTGAAAGCAAAGGCAGAGGAAGATTATATCAAGAACTTGATTGTGAGGCCATGAAAAAATATTTATTTATGAGCAATGGGGATGTGATCTGAAATCCAAAAGTGTCCTCTGACAGTTTGAACTGTTTGTTTGAATCCTTTAGCACTGAAACAGTAGAAATATTATTAGATGTCAGCTTCAATAAGCTTATCATAGTACTTTACTGTTGTAGTTGGTCAGGGTGAAGGTAAATCTTTATATACAGTTGGATTGATGGATGGATCTTGGCCACACACCGAGGACAATAGTCCTGCCTCAGTTTTTTCCCATTTTGTTTTCTGTGAATACATCGTGTCATGTTTAAGTCAAGGTGAGCAGGTGTTTCCATTTCTTTTAGAAGTCGAACAGGGGAGGATAAAGGAAACATTAATAATTGGGATAATCTAGGTTGAATACAGGATTTCCTCCCCACCTGAATAATTGTAACACAGTCCCTTAATGTTGTCAAGAGCTGTGTTTTGGGGGTTCAGGATGTCAGGACGTCCTTGTTTCAGGTCAGAACACTCCTCTGTTGTGTAAAAGCCTCCAAGAGTCTAGTTTACCATCTCAACTGATACACTCAGCTATGACAGCCCTGTCGGTATAAATCCTCAGTTTTTGTCCTCTACACTCTGTTATGAGTCAAATTGTGAGGATTGTGTTCAAATTCATACTCACTGTTTAATGAAATGAACAAAAGCAGGATCAGTAAAATAAAATGGATCATCAGATGCAGTAGGGTGAATCTCACCGTGCAGGTCCATCCAGCTCTGCTCAGTGAAGGACAGGGTCTTTTGGTTCCGCAGCACTTGGAGACTGTTGTGTCCGCTGACGAGCCGCACCTCAATAACATCAGAGGAAGCTTCTCTCATGGCCAGGGCTGTTAACTGTGTCGCTTTTATGATTCCTAATCATGAAAGAAGCAGATCATTGACTATAGGGGGTAACAGTAATTGTGGTAACAGATCCATGGTGGTGTGTATTTTATATTCAGTCAGGTTTAAAGTCTCTTCAGTCACTCACCATTCACAGATTCTGTTCTCCCTTGGATTATCAGATTCTTCTCTGCTGAGGTCACCAGAGTGTATTCCCCTTTACCATTGAAGGAGTAGCTGACGCCATCAAACGTTATGAAGTGGGGATCTCCAAACACCACAGCTGTCTCACACACAAACATTATGTCATGACACAGAACACTTTTCTTAAAAACCAACACAAAAACTGCTCCGCTGTGAATGAGTCACTGACCCGAGCTGGGTGACTGGTAGCGTCTGCAGTCGCTGGACGGCCGGTGCTTGAAGTAGTAGTGGCAGTTGTCCGACCACAGGCAGCAGTAGTAGAAGCTGAGCACGTCATACACCCAGTGGGACTGTCCAGGGATGCGAGGGGGTCTCTTGTAGGGAGGCGAGCCCCAGTCGTGCGCTCGGTCCGGAGTGCTCCCCCCGATGGAGTCCGCCGTCAGGACCTGGGCACCGGTGCTGTCATAGCAACACTGTTGTCCCGCTCCATACATGGGACTGTGGGTAGGTTCACAAAACACAATGTTGAGTTTACAATGACAAAGCATATATCCATCCATCCAAGGGACGCTGAGGGGCTGGAGCCAATCCCAGTGGACATTGGACAGAGGCGGGGAACAGGTGCCCATGGTCAGGTGCTAAACCCAACACACGGCCAATGTAGAGAGACAAACAACCAACTTCAATAACATGCAAACTCCACACAAACCAGACCAGAATTCAAACCAAGTGGTGACAGCACTGACCACTGCACCACCGTGCCACCCACAACACTGATGGTAATAATTGAAAAAGCAGCACTCAAAGTTCAAGGACAGCATGAGAATGATGAATTATCCTTTCCTATCAATCCTTACTCCAACACGTCTGTATTAAATTTCATGAAAATCCGTTGCAACTATTTCAGAGATATTTCAGTCTGGGAACAATGAGAGCATATTAATGACAAGTGATGATCGATGTATGTCCGAGGCTTGAAAATCCTTTATTGGCACTTGATCCAATCAAAGGATTTGTGCTTTGATTTGTGCTTTGCCAGCTGCTTTTCTCTTTCAGTATAATATTCCGATAATCAATAATTGTTTACTGTTCCAGGTGCCATACATTATTATGAGTAATTAATCAGAGGTAAATCGTTTGATTATGCAACTGATTAGCAGGATAAGGAGGGAATTTACTTCTACTTACTGTCACGGTGATGTATTAATGGTCACATTTTATTATGGAAGCAGAAAGTATTTTTCTTTGCTCTTTCTTAATTGAAAGCAAAAAGTTAATATTATTTTAATGAAATAAAGAAAACTTAGTTTTTTTTGCCAGATGTGAATATTTTACAGGCAAATTTTTTTTGCCACGTTAAGACAGACCTTATTTTTTGCTCTGCTGATAGACAGTGAGTCAGCACATCATAATTTAATCCGACTATAAGTTTGGCATCTTTGTTCGTTGTCACAGATACTGGTGGGTATCAATAGCAAACCTTATCACCAGTTCTCTCCATCCTACAAACTTACAGAACATAATGTTGAACTATGCTCTTGAGGGTGTGTTTACAGTCTCACCTGGCTTGTATGGCCCTCACACAGTGAACACTCCCAGGGTGGTAGGTGCAGACACTCCCTCTCTCGATGTCACAGCCATAATCAGTCTGAGGAGAGAGAGACGCAGCGTCTGTGAGCAGGAGGCCGATTGTACAGTTCACTGTATTAATGTTTAAACTACAGTTCAGGAACTGGCTTGTTAAATTTCAGCCTTGATGCAGCTTCACTGTTTTCTCAGTGGAGATAGATTTCCAAATGCCTAAATTAAAAACCAAACAAACTGTTATTTACTCACTAAATATTTACACACAAACTGCCATTGAACCAACACTGGCTTAAGAAAACATTTGCAGTGTGACGGCCGTGGGCCCTCGGCTTGTGTGCGTTCTGGTTTTGTCTCGTCCTAATGTTTGAGACCATCAGTAGGAAGTGAGGACAGCTGGACACTGTGTCCCAGTAAGACCCCATCCTGGTACCTGCAAGGCTCCCTCCTCCCTTCTACCACTTTGTGTCATGTTGAATCTTGGTTTTCTGAAAAGTTATATTAGCTCAGTCGCTCCATCTGCCATTCTGCCGTTAGTGTATTTCTGGTTTTAAACTAGTAAACAACTTTACAACCAACATGGTGAGCACACTCAGTTTATGAATAGCTGGTGCATAACTCAAATATGACAGATGCAACCACTGATATTCTGTTGCTTGTCCACCATTTGACGACAGCTTGATAATAACAAACACTGAACTTGCAGTTTTAACACCATGTTTCTCCTTCGCCTGTCTCTAACAGTCTGTGTTGGCTTTGTCTGTCCCTCACTGTAAAGGACTCAGATAAGAAGGCCATAAGTTCTCTAATGAAACGCGTAAATACAGTGTACGCTAACGAGAAGAGACTTCTTTACTTTGAACTGACGAGAAGATGTGAGATTAGCAACAGGCCATTTAAGTACAATCATAAACACATAAAGTAATTACACACTTTTATCTTTAATCAGTAACATAATTCAAGATAAAGTGGGTCCATGTGAGCATCTGGGTCCACACACACACACAACTGATACACGGATGTAACTGCCTCCGCCGAAGAGGTTATGTTTTCAACCCTGATCTTTAGTTTGTGAGCAGGATTATGCAAAACTCCTGAACGGATTCCGTGGGCCAAGAAAGAATCCATTCCATTTTTGGTTATCTTTACTTTTTTGATCCTTATTATTTCAGCACATTTACAGTCCAGCATCGCATCAGCTTCAGTCTCTTTTATGGTACTTACATGGTACAGGTAGATCTAGAAATTTTCTGCCCTTTACACTTACATGAAACCTCCCGGTGTCGGCTCTGGCCTGAGCCAGGGTGCAGGGGCAGTCTATGATCTCACTGAGGAAGTTGGGCAGCTTATTTTCCAGCTGGTCCCAGGCTACACACTTGTCCAGGGCCCAAACTGTCGAGTTCTGCCTGAACTTCTCCTCAAGATGCCAAGCAAGAGCGTGATCCTCTGTCCACGCAGCTTGTACATTCCTAAATGAAACAAATACAGCTAGTAAATACTTTTTATATTGTTTTTCTTGATGTGATGAGGAAATATGAGATTGAAATAATTTGTTTTTCCTACTGATACAGTGGGATCTTGGAGGATTGAAATGTTGTGAAACCATTATGAAATTGCAAGAAGAAGAGTATTTATTTCAGTCATACCACATGCCATCGGAGTAGTTACTGGAGCTAATGCGCACAGAGCCGAGCTCCCAACTTGAAAAGCCGTTCTCTGCTGGTTTGGGCAAAAAGCTGAAGGATCCACTGTTGGGTAGATCCTTTGCAAGCGAGTACAGATACTCCCATCGCCCCTGCCAGAGGTCTGAGTACGGCTCTCCTGTAGAGAGGCATCACGCAGATGCTCAGTGTTTTCCACTGCTAAGTGAGCTCAGGTGTTTATGTCCAACACAGTCGTACTCACCGGTCTCCTTGTATCCCCACAGCTCTACGTTGACCCTCGCAGCTCTGACCAAAGACGTATTCCAAGTCATCTCCAGAGTGCCTCCGACATCAGGCGTGCCGTAGTACTGCCATTTGGTCGAGTTGACCAGAGTCGCCTTGAATTTAGAATCTAACTTGCCAGTGTGTACTGTAGCAACACATTTAAATATATTACGTGTTAATGGTGTTTTCAATTCTGAGCAAGTTCAGTTACGTAGATAATCCCAGTACCTGAGAGCCAGGCTCCAGCTCTGCTGAATGTGGAGCCATTATCTGAGGAGATGTGCAGAGGGACCCATCCTGTTTCATAGAGAAGTGGGGAGATACAGTGGCCTCGTCTGCTTTCATCCACATATCCCACAGTGTTGGTATCATTGTTGAACCTGCCATTTTAAAAGAATTATTATTATCATTTACAAAATAACTAATAATTAAGTTTCCATGTTTTTTTTGGTACTTCCATTGTAAAATATAATAAAAATTGTTGTATACTTGAGTATTAAAGTTCATTTCTTGGCCTTAGAAACAGAAGTTTTCCAAAAAAATTATAATCTCAAAGTCCCCCTCCAGTGGGAATAAAGTTTTGTGCATTTTATATACACAACATTTAAGTGAAATAAGCAGTCAACACCATGGCTGAGTGTCTCCACCTAAACACTGCAGTTTGGAGAAAAAAAGGATTTAAGGCTCGGTCACACAAACACGATGTTAACATCGGAGTTCAAGTTATTGTCTGTATTTCACCAAAATCAGTCAATTAAAAAAGGTACAACAGGTTTAGGGACATGTAAATGCTATCAATGAAAATGTTACCTGCATACAACTTGGGAGCTTTGGTTGAAAGTTGCATCAAGGACGATAAAATCCGTCCCACCAAACGAGGTCCCAGAATACGGAGAGATTCCCACACAGTACTCTTTATAGTCCATGCAGCAGGTATTCAACGACGTGCACGTCGGGTGACACGAGCAGACGTATAGTGTGTTTCCACATTTTCCCTCACATGTCTGCCCTGTCCCATGAAAAGAGGTTTGAAGTGACGATCAATACATTATATTATTATTTAATTAGCATTTGATAAATAAAACTAAAAATATATTAAATTAGACTTTAATTTTACTTTTGACTGAAAATTAATCATTTATTGAATTTTCAAAAATATTTTACATTTAGAATGATTTTATTCGACTTAATCCATCTTTCTATAATGTTTCACCACGTAACTGAGGTATCTCTTGCTTCATCATTTACATTTTCTGTTTTGTGATTGCTTTAAGTCAAGGAATATGTCTCCTGTCTCTGTTCTGATCCTCCTCTAACTCTGATTTGATGGCAAAACAATAAAATCAGACACAATATACATCAACTTTTCACAATTCAGAGGTTTGCAGGTACTAACCTGATGTCCTGCAGATACATGAAACCAGGAGGACAAATATTACTGCAGTGAATCGTTCCATCGTGCCACAGTGACTGTGTCTCCACGCTCCTCTGCAGGCTGCGTCTGCAACAACTTAGTCCCGGACTGTTTAAATACATTCAGCAGTTTAACAAACCTTGGCCCTGTTATCACATGCATTTACAAACAATGGTTTAATCATTAGCCAGGAGTCATTGTGACAATGATTGACTCCAGATGTAGCAGCAGAGGATTTCAATGCTTCTGGCTTGGAATCAGTACATCACATGAAGCTATTAAATATATATAATATTCATATAAAATAGAGTCACACTAAATTCCAATAAACTGCTGTGTGAGCTATTTTCCAGGTTAGTTATAATATTTGGAACAGACCTGGAGTCAGTGGGTCACATTGCATGGGAGCAATTGAAAACAATGCAGTTACGTTATGTGTTGATAGTCTCTCAATGAAGTGGAGTGGCTACATCCACACAAAATATTAAACTTTTACACGCTGCTTTCAGACAGGCACTGAACCCTGAGATCCTCCTGGGAAGGAAGTATGTGTGAATGCACAACGCTTCAGCTGGTGTGTTGATCATTGAGGCCATATGATGTCACCTGGTTGGATGCAGTGCTCCTGGCTGTTTGTAACGTTGGAGACGTTATGGTGACTGTTGTCAGGGAGACGGGATGAGAGACAGAGCCTCTTCCGGTCTTAGAGGGATAGTTCACCCAAAAAACTCACCACTATGTCGATGGAGGGATGAAGTGTTTCCGCAAAACACGTTTGGAGCTTCAGGGGTAAAATACAAAGAAATGAAATGGCGACCACTTCTTCAGACAAAAAAAACAACAGAAAAAAGTAATAAAATGCCTCCATACGTCTCCTGTAGAGTCATCCAAGTGTCTGTTAGCCCCGACATTCATATTCGACTTGAAACGACCTCATGTACACCATGTTTTTAGCCTCAATGTCTGCTGTGATCCCTTTATCCTCCAGCTGTCACTTGAGAGGTGTGATCAAGTCGAGCGCTTGTGCGTTGTATTGACGCAAATGTGAACAAGGCTCCGGGCTAAAAGCAGAACAGCGGACATTTCGGCTAAAACATGCTGTGAATTATTTTATTTGTTTTTTTGTTCTTTTACGTTTGAATTAGTGACCACCATTGACTTCAATTGTATTGGATTTGGCTGCAGCACTGTTTACCCCTGTTTACCACTTCTCCCACCCCTCCATCGGCAGAGTGGTTAATGGATAATGTTTGAGCTTCCCCTCTAAGGAACGTTTCTCTCAAACCACGGGTCAACTCAAACATGCAAGTGACATTATCAAGGAAGTGTCCTTGATCCTTCACGTGTAAGTAAACTGCTGAGTCATGACAGGGCGATGAAGGGGGGGATTTATTAGCTAAGCAAGAACTTAATCACAAAGAAGTCATGGACATATCTATTAGCTAATCGGAAGCAAAAATTAAAGGGATCATTATTAAAGAATGGCAGCATATAGGATGTAGCATTTTGAGCATTATGAGCATTCACATTATTTGAAAATTGGGGGGAATTGCTCCACTGATCCAATAAGAGAAGGGCAGGTATTGTTAGACCCCGCCTCCTGCATCACCAGGACTCAGTGGTGAAGAATCACCTGAAATGGATTCAGATGGGACCACCTCCAAGTCTCAGCCATGACAGTATAGCATCATCTGCAACATTCACTCGTGATGTGACTCAAGCACAGGAACTGATATAGTAGATCTCTGCATACGTACTTAGTGTGGTACTTATACTTATACCTTGTTTAATTGCTCACTATGTATTTATATTTGTACTCAAATCAAATGTTTGAGTACTTCCTCCAACACTGATCCATAGAATTGACAAATAGGCCAGTAGGTGGAGCTGCTGCCCCAGAAATCATCAACACTGTCTGACGCTGATGAGTCAGTGGTGGTTTAACGTATTTTAATGTAAAGTTACAGCATGTGTGAGGTATTAAAACACAAATACATCAACGGTTGCACACATGTAATATGTCTCTCTCCTGGTGTAATCTAACATTTGTGATACATTTAATAAAAAAAATACAAGTGCTTCTCTTCATATTAAGGAGGGTTGAGTTTGTTCACATACAGATGATTTTAAACTGCAAATATTAAGAACAAGCAGAGCCACTGATATTCTATATATTGGGCTCTGCTATGAGCATGTTGTGTTCTCTCTACAGTCGAGGTATTGGCAGTAATCATGTAACAGTAGCATCTACAGTACTTAATTGTGTTGGATGCAAAATGCACAAATTCCAGGTTTGTTTGCAACAGGATTATAGATAGAACAATCGTGGCTGTTGATTCAAGATTTGCAGCTTTGTACTCGCATCATAATCTTGTCTTGGTTCTCGTCGATTCCTGAAAAACACAAAGAGCTTGTTCACTTGTTGGACGCTTTGATAATAATTTAAAACAGTATCTTTACTCACCACCATCAGGTGGCCATTCTTTGCTCTGTAGACAATGGACTCCTGACCACTCTTAAAGTCCACAAAGCCCTCTCTGCCTGGCTGGATGTCGAATCGCACACTGCAAAATGACAATAACCGTTTCACACTAGAATAAACTCACTCGTCTTTCACCATTAAGACATATTCCTCTGTATCCTGTACCTGCCCTGCACCACTTTGATGCAGTTCTGCTTGTTGGCAATAACACTCAGCTTGATCAGGGTCTCAAACAGGAAGTCACACTGCAGCACCAGATCCCCCTGAGAGAACAAACACCGGTCATTCAACTGATCCTGTTGATTTTTACAAAACCCATTAAGTCACGTCTGTGGTCTGATCCAGGTCTGATCCAGGTCTGATCCAGGTCTGATCCAGATCCTGCCCCTGCTCATGGCAGCTCTCATGGAAAGTCATGAATTACGTGTTGAATTTACAGTTATTGATTTATGAAGACAAATCCCTCACACAGATCAAAGAACAAAAATTACAAACACAAAATCATTGATGAAGTCGAGGGCCCAAACTGATATTGATTATCTCTATAATGTCGTCATGATAATAACATTAATGATAATAACATTAATGATAATAACATTAATGATAATAATAATAAAAAATAAAATATTGCACTTTTCAAAAGAATTTACAAATTATTAAGAAATCAATTCTGAAGTTTATAGATAAGAATTCACAAATCCACTACTTGTCTAAAGAAGTGTGATATACACGGTTCTGTTATCGTTTTAAACATCCATACCTACCACAGACACCAGCCTGTTGACAGCTCTACAGTACCTTTTTCTTGATGTCATCACACGTGACATGAAGGATCAGGAAGTTGTCGTTCAGGTTGCTCACGGATACGCCTGTTTAAAAAAAGTGCAACCTTTTTAAAGCACGAATCCCACAACAAGTGTGTGTCCCTCACTTTGTCTCCTCGCTCGTTACCTTTCAGAGAGCTGTAATCTATCCGCTGCTTGATCCTGGCCTCTTCCACCAGGTAGGCGGCTTCCAGGGTGAAGATTAGCTGCCGGAGACGAGGCCTGAAGCCGTTCCTGTCGTACTTCACGACTGGCACGCTGTACTGTGGGTAGAAAGTGCACGAGGTTAGAGGGGATGGAAGCCGCGTAATGTGAAGTAAATAATGTCAGTTTACCTTGACTTGCTCGTGTCGTATCATCTGAAGCACTTTGATGTGTATGTCGTCTGTGCCTTAAGAAAATAAGAGAAACTGTAAGAGAGGGTTTTACACTAATAACCAGATACTATAGGATGGAAAGAAGCCAATTGACCATAATTTGGAAACACTTTACATCTGCTTAGATCTAATGTAAAGAGCTGCTGTGTCGTAGTTATGTGTAAAGAAAATATTCCTGTAAGTAGATTCAGTGGCTGTAAAACATGTGGTCTTACTGATCCTGGTGTCCAGGAACGGTCTGCAAACACTGAATGGGTAGTTTTCTTTCTTTCCTTTAAACATGGAGCTCGTCTGTAATTTTAACAGAAGCTGCAAACAGGGAAAATATGTTAAAACACAAAGTAAGGTTATATATAGTAATATACAATATACTGCATATGTACTGTTTATTGTTACTTTGTCTTGGTTTCATGTTTTCCACAAACTGCTTCAAGAAATAAAATACAAAAACCCATTTGTTTGAGTAGATTTAAATGGATTTAAATCTTCCATTAATGCAGACACACATAGGAATGTTATTGCAAATGTGACTGGACACCCTTCATACTAACATGACAGGTTCTACACTCGTGTGTGACAGAAGGTGGATTGTACCTGTGCCCTCCTCTGTGGAGTAATTTCTTGAACGTACTTCTGTACCATGTGGCGGATGTAGAGCTGCTTCAAGAGCTGTGACACCTGCAAAAAAAGAAATCAGCTGAGCTGTTTGATTACCGGCCTGAGCACTGGTGCATGCAGCCTTTTGGAGAACAACCCACCTCCTGCATTACAGGTGGAGGCGTGAGCCAAGCGTCTTTCTCCAGGACTGTTCTGGGAAGGTTTTCTTTCAGCCGGGTGAGGTAGTTCTGCCTAACGTACGCCAGGTACTCGCTGTTGTCCATGCAGACCGGCTGATTCCTGGTCATGAAACCTTTGATGAACCTGGAACAGATCAACAGACGGAGGATGTCACAGCACAGACTCTATACAAATGTGTCCTTACTGCCGTACTCATAAGATCAACTTACTTCTTGATGACCTTGACGGCCCATGCTCTCTTTTCTCGCTCCTTTCTGGCCATGATGCCTCTCCAGCAGTTTTCAATCTTAGTGGCTGTTGAGATCAGACAAGTAAACAAAAGGTAAAATCCTAAACGTTTGGTCGAGAAAGATATTATAGTTTGTGATGATATATGTTGCCTCTCACCAGCTTCTCTTTGTTTCATGTAGTCTCCTTTCACTCTGTAGCCTTTGTACTTGGCCTGAATGCTTGTTGCTGCAACAGAAACAGTCAGAATAGTCCCCCCCCCCGTTTAGCTTTTTGATGCTTTTACTCCTTCAATAAAAATCTACAGAACAACATCTCACCTAGCTTGTGTTTGCAGACCTGAAAGGCGTCTTCTGTTGCAAACAGAGTTCTCGGATGGCGGATGAAGATTTTTGTCCTTGAGGAAAAGACGGTGAAACACTCATTACTGTAATTCCTGCATCCACCATAGACAGTCTGTGACGGCCATCCATTCACATCTGTTTGTACCTGCCCATCTTGTACTCATCAGATTTGTAGCCCAAGTGTTTGATGAGGCGCTGCACCCCCTCTGCTGCCGTACCTTTCCAGTTGGGCCAGGTGTCAGGACACAGAGGTTTATACCTGAGCACAGACGAATACACAAAACATTTGGTACCAGCAGCAGCAGTTTATACAGCCTTCAAAATTAGAGACTGCATCTAATGTCAACAGCAAGAAAACAAGTAACTTCATGTGTATTTCGAATGCAAACAAGTGCAGTGAAATTGAATGTGTGTTTAATACCTCTGGAGGAAGATCTCATATTTGCGGCGGTAAGCAAATCCAGCACGTCTGACCCTCAGGTGCTCCATCAGCCCCAGGTACTTCACCTGATGCCGCACCAACACGTCGTCAAAGCGTCCTGCAGGGGACACCGCAGTGCTAAGAGTTCAAGTGTCTAGTCCTAACTCACAGTGCACATTTAAGTAAGGCTCTAAGGTCTGAGGTGTTATGGGACACCTGGACTCACCTGGCTGCTTGGCTTCATTAGGTTTAATGCAGCGGACGTACCAGGGCTCTTTGGACATTAGGATCTCTGTCAAGCCCACGAGGCTGCTTTTAAACTGAGTCACCACCTGAGGAGTTACAGGAAAACAGGATATGAGAACTAAAAGTTTGTTTATTGTACTTGTGGAAATGTGTAATTTAATTTCATTATCTTACAGTTTCAGGTCTCTTCTTAGTGTCTGGCTCAGTAGAGGGAAAACAGAGCTTGATGATTGCATTTTTGGATTGTCTCATGACCTGAGGGAGAACAGGAAATCTGTACCATCAGCCAACATGTCCAACACATGTCCATTAATGTAAGAGAAAAGAGTTCTGCTCCTTTACTCTCAATATATTGTCAGTTATGTTTGTGTTGAAGTGGACAACATTATAAATCATTCAGCACATTCAGAAAGAATTCTGTATTTGTGTTGTACACTTTTCAAACACCTGCTGTCAGAGGATTTAGATAAAATGAAATTACCTCTTTCCCATTTCGATACAAGAGATCATTGTTTTTGTCCAAGAATCCTGAAAGAAAAAACAAAGAAAATCAACCATCTTTGAGAAAAGGTTTGGCTCATGCATTAACATGGACCTATACTTAAGCCAGCCACCAGGGGGCAATCGAAGCGCTTTGGCTTCACTTTTGGGGAGCCGCCATCTCTATAAACAGTCTATGGGTCTAACTAGTTACTTTTCTCTACTTCTGCTACTGTTGTACAACATTTCATTCAGAGGTTCATTTAATGGCAAAAACACATGAACAAAAATATAGTATTTCATTTCTCACCAACAACACAGTATGTAACTTCCCCTGCGTAGTGCAAGAGGCGGAAGTCTCCTCTATCCAGCGTTTTCCTCGTCTTTTGGTCTGCGAGTTTATGTCTGAATGGAGGACAGGGAGAGTCAGTGTAGGTATTTAGGATGTTTATGTTTATGTGATGTGCTGGCTTGATTGCTGGGTCACGTTTTAACCGTGAGCATTCTCTGTTAAGTGTTGGACTCACGTGACGAAATGCGGGTGGCCGCCCATCTTTTCCTCCATCTTCTCCAGGAAGGTGAGATCTGTGGCTTCGCCCGGACGTAAACATTCCTCGTCCTGTTAGAGAGGATGAGCATCACATTTTACTTTGTTGTTGCGTCACAACATTCTTGATCTTTTTGAACGACCATAACTCAGTCACAGCTTTACCAACTGAGAGATGATTCCTCTGTATTTCTCCTCCACGAGGTCACATATGATCTTGTTGTTGAAATATGGCACTGGTTCCCACTGAGCATAAAAAGACAATAAAAGGAAAAGTGTCTTGTAGCAGTGTGAGTCACTTATGTCGTGAAAATATGAGGGAAAATGATGCTCATACTTCAATCCCCTCCATATCGTACTCCTCCTGCTCTGATTTGAGGGTCAGCTGGATGAAAAGCTGCTGCAGCTTCTCGTTGCAGTAGTTGATGCAAAACTGCTCAAAGCTGAAATGAAACAAAGACAGTGTCCGTATCTGATTCCTCGTTTCACACTTTTTCTGTTGAAGAACAATCAGATTCTATTTTTTAGTGATCTTACCTGTTCACATTGAAAACTTCAAACCCGTAGATGTCCAGCAGACCAATCACTGTCTTTCTCGAGGAATCCTGGATTTAATTTACAGGAAAATAAATGCTTTCTGTTTTTAAACTGTGGATTTTACAAAATGTGTGTGTTTAATGCAATAGCTCAGGATAAGGGAGATTAAAAATAATAGTTGTCGATTTTTTTTCCACCCACCTTGTTGGCTAAAGATTCATTGATCTTGTTGACCAGCCAGTTGAAAGTGCGGCCATAGACGGCTTTGGCAAGGGCATCCCTGGCATATACTGCGTGGTCCACAGAGAAGGGAGTGAGCACCTTCAACATTGGGATGAGGGAGATGATTTAACACAGGCATTAAAAAAACACTCCAACAGATTTTATACTTTATAAAGTATAAAGTCACCTCCTCTGTTTTGGCTTCAATCTTCCTGTGGGTTAAGCCCTGTTGTAGCACCTGAGCAGGAATCCCCAGCAACTGCACAGCAAAGGCAAACCGAAACCGCTTTGTTTTACATCAGGAGGTTTAGATGAAAGGTGTAAACCATAAGACCACATATAAAGATGGATGACATGACATTTTCCCAATAGTGAAGCCAAAGATTGATGCTCATTTAGTTGAGTTTGGATTTAATAAGTTATTTGAGGCTTTAAAAATGGGTTGAAATCTCTTGATAGACTGCTGAGGCTGACTCAAGTGGTTGTTATCACAGATTCATCCTTGATCACTACCAGGCAGACTGTGGCTTCACATTTGTGAAATGGCAGCACTCGTCCTCACAATGCTTTGGCATCATTTCTGACCCCTTGAAGGAAGTGGAGACCTATCTGTTGTCTGTTTGGGACTCACCTTTGACACCCAGTTCATCTCCTGGTTGGTGTTGAGAGTGGCATATCCTCGACCGTCTGCTTCAAACCTGATGTTACCCAGGTGGAGCACACTGGCAATGATTCCAAACAGGTGCTGCATTACACCCAGAGTGAACTAGTTTATTATACATGGTTTTATTTGAGGTTTTGTCACACGTTAGAGTGTAAAGTTATTTACTACCTCACCTCAATATCACCCTCACTGAACTCTATGACAGAGAGAGCTTTCCGCACTGTCCTCCAGTCACTCTTATCATTGATAGAGCTAACTTTGGCACAATCTCCCTGAAGAAGATAAACACAAAAGGTCAGACTCAAGGTTTTTGTCACCCCAGATATATAACAAGTGGGTTTTTTTCACGCTGACCTGCACCAGATAACTGTAGTGCTGGCAGTTTCTCTCTAGGCCGAGCCAGCGGAGCAGATCTTCCTCTCCTCCGTCCACCAGCTGATAGAAGATGTGGAAGTTTCTCTCTCCGTGGTTCTGGTGGACCACGCGGGATTTCTCCAACAGGTAACTGAGGATGTGACCACCGACTGCACCACCCTGAGGAAGAAAGGTCATCTTTAACCCCCGGTCTGTGCTCAATGTTTAGGGCTGTATCGTGTTATATACAGAGTTTGTTGTATATTTGTTGATTTTGCAGTGTAATGTAATGTAAAGGCGATAAATCAGTCCACCTGGTGGTCAAACTGAATATCCATGTATTTCCCAAAGCGGCTCGAGTTGTCATTCTTCAGGGTTTTGGCATTTCCGAAAGCCTGGAAGATATAAAACGCAATTTATTTTTAAAATGACATTTTTCTCAGAACTGGTTTTACATGGCAGCAACTTTGTCCGACGTGTCACTGACCTCCAGAACTGGATTGGAGAGAAGAAGTCTGTCTCGAACATTGTTCAGGAGTCTGGTACTCGGGCAGCTCACAGCGTAGTACTGCAGGATTTTCTTGGAGGCCTCGGTCTTACCTGCCCCACTCTCCCCCGAGATCAGGATGAAGTGGTTGTTGAACTCTGACAGCATGGTGCGGAAGACGTTGTCTGCCAGAGCATAACTGAAAGTACATATTCAGTCAAGTTTTAACATTAAGAATGAGACAAATTGTTTGTACATTTTTGTTTCATTAAGATCTTGTTCTTACTTGTCATAGACAGCATTTTTATCCTAAACACTTCTTATATGAGATGCAGAGAAAATAAAGGGCTCTGGCCAGATGCAAACCAGGGTTATTGTGGTTTATGGCACCTCCCATGGATACATTTTAAAATCACATGTGAGGCCACACTTGGCCAAAGTGGTGCTGTGATGTAAATGCTAAATTTTGAACGAGTCTAAAATTGGGTGTTTATATGCTAGAATTCATGGATTAGCAATGTACACAAAAGCGAGCAACATAAACCAAAGTATTTGACAGGTGATGTTGCCTTATGGAAATGTTGACCTGATAATTTTGCTATTTTAAAAGCCAGGGGGTCACTAAAGGTATTGGACCAAGCAGGTAACATTGCTATTGCTAGACCCACACTGCTTCCATGACTGAAGTATAAGTTTGAAAAACTGTCTAAGAACTGTAGCATATCAAAATCCATCCTTGGTATCAGCTTTATCCAGAACAAAAGGAAATCTTACATATGAGGTGGTAACTCAAAGAAGTTGACTCCCATGTATGTGTCCATTTGCTTCTTGCTGTAGATGTCTAACTCTTTATATGGATTGACCGTCACCAGCAGAGTCCCAACGTAGGTCTGCAGACAAAGACAAGGACAGGAAGTTGAGGTCTGCAAATCTTGCACATTTGATGACAGAGATTGTTTTTCTCACGAAGTGATGTGACTTTAAAAAGACCTCCAGCTGGTGGTGTGCATGCATCATTCCACTGATAAGTATTTTGTTCCTCTTATCAAAAGCAATAAGTTTGTTTAATCACTTGTCGTGACCTTACAGACAGCGGTGACCTCTAGAGTGCTCACTCTGCAAATGAAAAGAACAGGAGATGCTGTTTCAGCAGCACAAGGTGCCAGATTCAGCAGAGGGCGACGCAGCATTAGGACCTCATGGGGTTGAAGGTCAAGGCCGTAAAGTTTCATTAGAGCACAGGAGAACGAGTGCAGCGTGAACAGTTACCCAAAATTAAACCACGCAGGAAAGACTCACGTAAATGAGATTCTCATGGAAGCGCTTCCTCAGGTTCTCCAGGAAGGCCGTCTCGCTCGTGTAGGCGTCCAATAGAACAAAATCCTGGATGCCCACGCGATCCCGGGCCGTCAGGGAGGCCTCCATGTTCTTCAGGATCTGGTTACACCGCTCATCCAGGCTCTGTGCCCGAAGAAGAACTCATCAGTGACATGACAAGGAAACAGAGAGAGAATCACAAAGCCAGAATTGTTTCTTCTCGACATATTATTTTTAGTCCGATTATCCCAGACCTATATGTCCCAAGCTTTTACGTTGCTTCCTGTTTTCCTCAAACGTTATCTGCTTTTGTTGAGGTTGTCAATCAAGAACACATACACACATGCACAAAATAATGAATAACATGGGATATATATTGTGAGAGTGACTAATTTCCTGCCTGTCTCTTCCTATATCTGTGACGTCCAGTCAGACAAGTTAGCGGCCTTGGCTGCATCCTTTATACTCATGACAAATCTAAATTCAGCCATCACTATCTAATCTACCTCTGTGTTCTCTAAAGAGCCATTAGTCATGCTCATGGCAAGGACAGGGCCAAATACTTCACCTTCTCTACCATCTCCATAACGTGAATGACAGTTTGATAACAGCTTCAACAATATTTAGACACAAATACAAACTAAAGTCAATCAAGCACAACCCAGATGTAATTAGATTCATTATGGAATCCACAAACATGGGATTTGTTCTGCTGCTTTAGTCACGATTGAGGAAGTGCCAAGTGAAATAATCAGCAAATGCGATGCCCTTTAATTACAGTGCTACGAGAGAGCTGCCCAGTATTATGCTTCAGTAGTTTGACTCTCATCGCTGCCAAGTCGACCTGTCACCAACTCTAAGAGACTGACAGTCATCCTCCAGTAGAACCAGACGGTGACTCTGCTGAACCACACACTCACATCAAAACATTTCAATAAACTACATTCTGAAAACAACATGTGATTGTTTAAATGTTCAATGAGGAAAAGCTGTGAGACGTTACCTACCCCGAGGGTCCTGGATGTGTATGTCTGTCCTGAACTAAACATCTGGTTTTATTGAGGGGAAAGGACAGTTTCATGTCAGGAAACTCTGACAGATCGCTGCCTGTACTTCCTTTTCTAGGAAACCATCAATAATATAGTGCATGTCCAGGAACGGAAGAAAATCTCATTCTAAATTTGTGTGTGCGTGGGTCAGTATGTAGAGATGAATTACATGTTTCCTGAACATACAATGTGTTTCCAACTATTGCTAAATATGTAAGGTCAGGACCTTATGTTAAGTAAGATAATATGTTGTTATTTAACACGTTTTGGTTTTTCAAAATCATGTCAATCTAAATCACGCTTGCAGTATCCATACACTTTCCATTGTTGCAGCTCTGTCAACTCAATGTTTAACCTATTGAAAATGAAATTCATCTTTATATAAAGTTCTGGTATTTAATGCAACATTCTTAATGTTTCTCACAATATCAAAGGTAAAAGAATGAGAGTTATTAATACTCATTTTTTCTCAGTGGAACAAATTTGATACTGACTATCCTTTAAAACAACAAAGACGTGAACACCAACAACTAGTGGCAATTGTTAAACTTTAGAAATGAAGAAAACGTTTACTGTTAAATAGCTAACATGAACAGACACTAGCCTGATGTGGGAAACGCTAATAACATGAGAAACCGGAATTTTCATCACAGAGGTTGAAACTTTTCTGACAGACCAACTATTCATTGTGAAACCTGCTTTGCTGTAGATTTACAACACGGGGGAAATAAATGAGCAGATCTCTCCATCACTCTGCTCTGTTGTTGCTCTGTGGGCACTGAGCAGAGGACGGAGATTTTATTCCATTCAAAAGAAACATGACCTCCTTTGAACACATGGCCGGTGAGAAAACAAACACTGTCCTGTAAAACAATGGACAACCTTACCAAAGAAGTGGTGACTAAGAGGTGACTCTTCTTGGCAGCGCTGGCATTTGATTTAAGTGTGTGAGTGCAAATGACCAGAGATGAACCAAACACTGGCGTGGGAGTAAACGCTCCAAAACAAACTATTGCCGTAAAACATCAAATTGTGATGTCAGGCTTCATCAGAACAGGAAAGTCTATCTGACCCGGAGACCATCACCCGAGAGGGCGCTCCATTGTCCCTGTCTATCCAGTATGGTGCCGGATCCTGTTACGCAGCCACAAAGTGGCAGTTAGGCTCCTGAAAGAGATAGCGCTCCTCGTGGGCCATTGACTGACATCATGCATCACCCAGGGCAACACACATTTAGGGGGCTCCAGGTGTCCAGAGAAACCTGACCGTCAAACAGGCCTCCATCACACCAGTCCAGTGGCTCCTCTGTTGCTACTGTTTCACACTAACATGCAAGACACACCAACAACTCATTGCCCTGTTTGCATTGCATTGCTTAATGGTGAAGAATCAACTGAATTTCCAATTAAAGTTTGTTTAAAGCCACATTCGTTTATTTGTGGCCACTTGGAGAGAAAGAAGCTGAGAACACAACACTCTCACGTTATCCTCACAGAAACATGTTGTTGTGAAGCAGCTAATGAGCGATTTGCTATGTCCTCATGCAGCAGATAACATTAACACTTATTTGGAGTTGTGCGTCTTGCCACCAGGTACAAGGTCCCTCTCCTTTTAGCTCAGTTTTTAGTCTTCACCGATTCATTAAGGATCAATGTGGCTCTTTAGCTGCTACATAACTCCCTGGCTGGTTCCCCGGCAAGTTGCTTAATCTGTCTGTGATTGGGTGCTGCTGATTTTTGCAAGAATTGATGCTGGTGGTGAGACTGAACCATAACTGTGCAATTGTGCTCCAGAAAAAAAAAAAAAACTACGAGACGGGCTTAAAAGGCACCTATGCACTATAGGTGATGCTTTTCTGTGGATTTGTCACAGCAATCAACACCTTTAATATTATACAGAGTAATTGGATTTATAATGTCAGAATAAAAATATACATTTGTGCTACTTTAATGTTTATGTGAATCTAATCATGATTCACACATTTTAACCTGTACTGTCTCATTTTATACAAATAAACAAATGTTGTCAGAGAACTTTGAAACAGCAGTTAAGTAGAAACACACGCGAGGTCCATGTAATTACCTCCCTGACTTCCAAAGCCCTGTGAGTCATGGCTGAATGAGTCCTGTGTGAAAATCCTGATAAATCCAAACTGTTCTGAACCTCAGTCCTCAGATGAAAAACTCTGGAATAAGGGTTTTCAGTCGGTGAGAAGTTCTCCCATAGTGCACTCTGTTCAAGTCAGCCACTGATATTTCAACAAGAATCTTCTCTTCTCCTCTGACACTCAGGTTTGCATCGGCCCCCTGATTCAAACACTGGCTCGCAGCGGGCCCGGTACCAAGCCTGGGACTGAGAGGCTGGGATGAGGAGGAGGAGGGTGTCCCTGCTGCTTCCTGCTGGGCTGGTGTCCCTGCATTCTGGGTAATGATGCAGTGATGAGCTACCTGGCTCTGGGAGCACTGAGCTGGTTAAACATTCATGGAGCGCAGGCAGCAAACGTTCATTTCAGTGCTTCACCTGAGTGATGAACAGCTATGCTATGTGTTTAAGGACAAGTGTGTGTGTGTTTGTGTGTATCTGCAGATATGTTACACAAGGATGTGGTAACTGTATCCTCACAGAAACCCCTCCTCATCCTCCTCCCTACAAAATTACTGCACAAGTATTCGATTACTGATCTTTGATTAGGCAGATGCATTTCAAACTAATTACTAACTGCTCATTAGAGACACACACAGCGAGCGGACCAATTTCAGATCCTCTGACATCAGCCATCAACACCACAAATTAATTACACATGTAGTCATATTCTAAATTAAATATTTTCAATCCTCTGACAAAACCTCAAATAGAATTAAAATTAGCATTAAAGTAATAAGGGTATGAAATTATAGAATGGACTTTACCCTATTTTAATAGTTTCAACACATAAACCAACATAAATGTTACCAAATGTAATTTTTTTTAAATATTCTTTGAGCATTTTTTGCCTTTATTTAAAAAAGTACAGCATAGAAGTGACAGAAAGTGAAGGAGGACAAGATAAAGATGGAACCAATGCAGCAAGCCTTCCAAAATTGAATGCAAATTATGCAATTGGCAAAATTGACATTACACTTTAAACATTATTCCATCCTGGTGCGTTTGTCTAATCTTTCTCTTATGTTTCAGTTGTGACGGGCCTACGGGCCGAGTAACGTTGCCCTCAAATTCCGTCTGTTTAAATTTTAACATTGTGCTTCCTGCAGGCATCAACAAAAGGCATCTTACGTTACTGCCTGAAGATCGGCCGCAACACGCAGTGACATAAGAGAGCATGCTGGAATAAACCCCCATTAACATAATGTAATCCATTATGTAAGTAGTGATTTTGAGGATCCGCTCCATCGTTGAAGAAGCTGCTTTTGGAATGTAGGTGCCGGATAAAAACACAGACACAGCTAAAGGTCACATCTTATTGATTGGCAGTGCACCTTTGAAAAACCTAATGGTCCCTAAGATCAGTGGAGTATGATCATTTGGATTCTAATGAATATATCACATGTCAGCATTTGTGAGTGTTTGCTAATCATCAGAGGGGACATACGTATATTTATATATAGAGAGACTGAGCAGAATCTGACACTGCTATGTTGATCCCAATTCATCTTTTATTCTACAGGAATGTTATTTGACCAAAAACTGGCATTTTGGAATTTTATTCTTTAAATTTCACACACAAAGGAGTTATCTGTTCTGTTAAAATACAGAGTCAATGAACTGACAATGTCCTCTTTTGGAAAAAACACATTTAAGTCTCATGTTTGTCGTCCATCTATGAAGCACTGAAGATATTTCTGACAGTTTTGTTTTAAAGACAAATACTGTAGTATAAAAAGAAAAAAAGACAATCCAGTCCAAAGTGAGAAAACATTGTAGATTACGAAAATGAACCAACAGCTCTGATAATAGCTCTGATTGTTAGAACTTGTTGGATATTAATGTAAATGTAACTTCTTAGTTTTGGTTCCAATGCACAAAAAAAAACTACTTTTTGATAAACTTTTGGTTTTGGAGCATAAACACATGTTTTTCTAGTGAAGCAATCAAACTTCTCTACTGCATCGATGTTCACTGCTGTTTCTGCTTAATTATTCATAAAATAACTGTGTCTGATGAAGTACATTATAATATGATAAAACATATTTTAAATAAAATCTTTTGCTTTCAAAAGGGAGCATTAAAATTCAAAAAGACTAAGAATGTGAGCATTAATCATCAACACACACTGCATTGATTGTGTGGACCAGACACAGTTCTTTGAAGCTGCTGTGGTCCTCGCCCCTGCAGTAAAGATTCACAGTGATAGTGTAGTAATAAGAAAAGTTGAATACTTTAACTGTACGAACTCACACACACACAAAGACACACACCTCAACACCATCACCATCAGATAAGAGAAGAATAATATGGCCTGCAGCAGTTTCGTTTCTAAGGACAAGTGTCCTTGATCCACCACTTGTCCAAATAAATATTCACAGGCTCAATTAGGCCCAAACAACTAAACTTCCAACTGATCCCTTATTCATGTGAGCAAACAGATTGCTGTCGCAGGAGCAGGACTCTGAAGGCCACAACAAGCTGTGAGGATATTAGTTTCCAAGTGACCGAGGACACAGCATCACAAAACCAACTGATTTAGAGATTTCAACATCAAAGCGACTTTGCATGCAAATGAAATGATAACAGCTTCAATATCTGTTACCAGGAAAGTTCATTCACATAATGCATGAACATTAATCTCATTGGACTCATATTTTAGTTTTCAAGCATGAAAAAGCCCCAAATCTTACCTCTGCGTCCATGTCGCAGTTCTGTATGTAAACCTAAAAGAAGCTCTGCTCTGTGTCTGCGTGAGTGTGTGTGAGTCTGTCCAGGCAGCCGATGTGACCGCAGGGGATGCTGCGAGGACGAGAGATTGGACTGTAATTTCTACCTGTACTGTATTTATGGCCGTCCCATAATGCAGCAGCCTCAGCATGTCCTCACTGTGTCCTACTTTACTTTCATTTTCAGGTCGACCTTTTTCACTTGAAAGGCCTGAGAGACTCCAGCAGCTGTACATACACTTTATTTCATCTTTTTTTTTAAAGATATTCTAATGGACAGGAACTACATGATGTAATATGCTGTAGAAAACTGGTTCACCAGTACAACACACTGTCAAACAGTGGTGCCATGTAACTAAGTACATTTACTCAAGTTAAAGTACTGTATTTAAATGGAGCGAACCCTGCGAGCTAGTTCAGGCAGCCAACTCAACCTTATTAGGCGGCCTGTTTGAGCAGAGACAAAATTCCCATCAACCCCTTTGCTCCCACTGCTGTTGCAGTATCACCACCAGTTGCCTCAGCCCCTCCACCATCCCAGCATCCACCTGTAGGCTCTGACAGGGGGTTACAAGTATTTCCTCGTCACTCCCATCATGTCTGTGTAATCATATCGGGGGAGTGGTTAAGTAGGAGCCTAGACACCAAACACAAACCTGTTCTACTGCAAGAAAACATTTGAACTTGAGTTGTCTGACTGAAATATATTTTTCACATTGTTTTATTTAACTGAGTAGATTTACTCCACTGCATTAACATACATAGGGGATCATTGTTCTATTGAATCCACTGACGTTTCTCATTGCAAAAACATAAATTAGTATAAAATTATTAATAAAATAAATTGTTTTGATGGTTCCATTTAAATAACTGCTTGTGCGGTAGCAGAACTTGTTTCTTATTTGTCGTCTTCCCTATCCTGTGGCCCGGGCCCAACTTTATAATTACAATTCTCCCAGTACAGTTTTTCTTTATTTCATTGCACTATTTTATTATCTATTTGCACTACTTGTACTTAGCATACAGAACCAGCTGACTTGTGTACATATACTCTAATGGTGTATACTTTTTCATTACTGCATATCCTCCATTCCGTCAGGACCATCCACAATTATACAAAAGTATCTTTGTACAAATCTTTTACTTATTTCTTCTGTATTTTATTGTCTCCATCCGTAGCCATGTACATTCTGATACTTTTTACTTAATGTTGAATGTAGACCTTCAGTTTGTAATGTACTTTTACTTTTACCAAGGTTATGGATCTGAATACTTTGCTCTTAGCATGGTGAAAGTGTATTTATCTGGTTGTAGGTTTCAGTTTATTTTAGTCCAGAGTAGAAACCTGATGAGAGAATAGTACATTTCATCTTCGAACATTATGACCGAGTGACACAAACAACCACAGGCAGTATGAGAGCACAACCTGCTGACGGCTGCAGGCTATAACAGATACCTTAACTCACTTTACTCTTCAACCAATACTTGTATTTCTTATACTTATATATCCGTATAATATGCAACCTCTCTGTGGTCCTGAGGGAACGGGGTCCTAAAACAAACACATTCACACACTTTGTTTCCCTAAAATTATTACATTTAGCTTTGATTAATCTGCTTGTTAGTTTTCATTTAATTTAATTTCTCACTAAAGAAAATGTTGAAACTTAAATATCTGGCTTGGTGGTTGTTTTCATCACACTATTGAGTCAGATTTCATCTTTTAAGGAAAGGTGAAGAGAATATATGTGATGAGGCTGAAATATTTATTCATTTATCTTATTTGTTTTTCAAGTTACAAAGTACTTCACGCAATAATAAAAACACAAATAGGTCAAATGACCAGTGTTGTTCTATTTTTAGTCTCGTCATTCCCTCTTATCATCTCAGTGAATCAGTCTCGTAGCACATGTTTGCTCACAGGTGTGACTCGTCCCCTCTCGTCTGTGCAGTATGCTGCTCTCTGACTGGTTGACTCTGAAACCTGAAACAGGTACAGAGCGGGTTTGGTGAGTTTTGATTGTGTTACCTTCTACAGCACACCGGTGTTTCTGTGGGTCACTGTAGACACTGACTCTGAAATGGATTCTTTTATGAGACCTGCTCAGATCACCTACAGGAAATGGAGGAATCCTGAACTAAGGTAAAACCATGAAATGTTGGGATTACACTCCTCCTTTGGATGTAGATTATGCTCAACTCCTATTTATTTGAAATGTTGCTCTCCTTCCTCTGTGTCGACGTTCAGGTGTGAGGTGGATTTTGTGGCTCACAGTGATGAGTCCCAGGGAACAGAGAACGAGATCTGCACAGTGACCTCAGCCACCAGAGAGTCTGCACCCAGCAGTGCGTCTGATCATCGCACTGAAGGTTCCTGTTTACTTTCTCTATATAATCTAAAAGTATGTGAGGTTTTTCAGTATACAGCTGCCAGCACTTTGTTGTTATATCACTGGATTATTGTTGTTGGAGCATTATGGGAGCAGTAACATGATGTAATTTGATCGGGGAGTTGAATTCAACTGTTTCATATATATTTTTTAGTAGTTTTGTACATATTATCCTCTGTATTTTTAGCAGTTTAACATATGTTTTGTAGTTTTATATATTACTTCTTAGTTTTATATCTAGTTTTTACTATGTTGTTAGTAGTTTTATATATTTTAGTATTAATTTACAGTATATATGGTGTTTTGCATATTTTTAGAAGTTCAAGACAAGAGTTTACATATTTTTTTATATATATATACAAATAAAGTCATTATATATTAATGTATATATTTTATAGAGCTCATCTTATCTATCTTCAAATGTTTAGGTTTAAATTGTTGTAATATTATATTATATAATGCAAATTGTATCAATAGAAGTAGGAATAGAAGTAGAAAGTAGAATAAAATGGAAATATGTACATTTAAATATCTAAATAGTGTACTTAAGTACAACATGTCTCTCTGCACCACCTGAACTCCAGTTCAACAACTCTCCTCTGAGTGTAAGCATTGATCTGAGATCTGTTGTCTGCTATAAGTCTGATGAGCTTGTGCTGTGCTGGAGTGATTTATCAGCAGCAGCATCAATACATCGCATGTTGTTGCATTTATGATGAAAGTAGTTCTTGCTTTCTTTGGATTCTCGATGCATTTGTTCAGCGGGTAAGAGTGAACTCACAGTGACCGTCATGTCCCTTGAACAGAAACTCTTACAGTGGAAGATGCACTGGACGCCATTGGTTTTGGGCCGTTCCAGTGGAAAATGTCGCTCCTCACTGGACTCTCATGGGTATGACATGTCGTCTCTCCCTGATTTCCATGCGGCCACTGTGCGTCTGTCGTGTAACGTCGTGTCTCTCTGAGTGCAGATAGGAGACGCCATGGAGATGATGATCCTCAGCATCTTGGGGCCACAACTGCACTGTGAGTGGAGGCTGCCAAGCTATAAGATGGCTCTGCTCACATCGGTAAAGTCTGTTCCGTTGGGATTCTACAGCTTGTTGATATTTATGAATGATAATGTTTAACCTTTTCTGACTCAGGTGGTGTTTGTTGGGATGGGGATCAGTTCACCTCTCTGGGGGAAATTGTCCGACAAGTATGGCAGAAAAGTTGTGAGTGTTGTCTCATTTCTCAGGTCATCACATATGATTCGTGATTTTTTTTTTTAATTATCTCATGTACTTTTGTTTCTGCGTTGAACAGGGTCTGGTGATTTGTATGTGCTTCACTCTGTACTACGGCCTGTTGAGCTCCATAGCTTCCACGTATGGCTGGCTCTTGTGCTTGCGGGGCCTTGTAGGCTTTGGCATCGGTGGAGCTCCTCAGGCGTGAGTTCACTGTTTCAAGACGAGACACCTCCATGATTTGTTAACATTAAACAGCAAAGATAAATATTTGGTCTCTTTTTAGGGTGACACTCTACTCAGAGTTCCTCCCAGCGAAGAAGAGAGGCGTCTGCATCATGCTGATTGCGGTACTGTGGTGATTTTGTTATTAATGCAAGATTTGACAGTGTTCTTGTATTGAATTTTTTATCTGATGGAGTAAAACAGTTCCTTAATTCCCACCTGATTGATGTGTTTGTGTGCATTAGATGTTCTGGGCAATCGGTGCTGTGTTCGAGGTCCTCCTGGCCCTGTGGATAATGCCGACGCTCGGGTGGAGGTGGCTGCTCGGCCTGTCCACGATACCAATGGCCATCTTCATTTGCTTTTGCTTTGTACTAACGCTATATTTACAAGACAGATCCCTAAAACAGATCCAGCTGCAGTCAAACTCTCAACCGAATGTTCTGTGTCTTGTAGTGGCTGCCTGAAAGTCCTCGTTTTGATGTGATGACGGGAAGGAGCGAGAAAGCCTTGGTAACTTTAACAGCCATCGCCAAACAGAACGGCAAGGCCATGCCTAGGGGGAAGATGGTCGCTTATAAACAGGTGAGGTGAAAGATGTTTTACAGAATGTGTAAAAGAAGATATGTCAGATTCTGGAAGACGGTCACGTCTAACTTCTAGCCCTACTCATCCTTTACAATATTCTGAATGACCTATCACATTTTACTTTAAGCAAAAAATTTGTGCATGCGGATTTATTTGTATTTTTATGTTTCTTTGGATAAAATTAAAAATTATATTTTACAGAATGACCGTGGACGGGTCAAAGATCTCTTCAACCCTCAGAATTTGAAAACAACTCTTCTCCTGTGGTTCATATGGTTAGTTTTAATCACACTTTCTACTCGAACAAAGGAAATTGTTTGATGGAGGTTGTATTACCTCAAGTTTGTTTATGTGCATTTATTTGTGAGTATCAGCCTTTAAATTATTACTTTACTCTCGTTATAGATGTGCATTGTAAAGTTTTAAGTTTTAGTTCTTACAGTTGTTGATATTTATGTCTCTGATTTACTGAAACCTATGGGCAGGTCATATTACACAAGCAGTTTTTTTGTATCTGGGACACCAGGTAAAATAATTGTGAGACTTCCTTATGTGTGATCAAAGTGATGGAAGCAAAGTGTTGTTATTTTATCCAAAGGTTTTCAAATGCCTTCGCCTACTACGGCATAGTCCTGTTGACAACTGAGATGTTCCAGGCTGGAGATTCATGTGGAGGTAAGTAGCAGCTGCTCCAGGTGGATCTGCTTTTTACCCTTGTCTTAATTGGAGCAAAATACCCAAAATAAAAACCTCCCTCCTTCCTTATAGTGACGCAAGGGGCAAAGATTGAGCCAAGCTGTAGTCTGGGATGCAAATATTTGACATCGGACGATTACAAAGACCTTTTATGGACGACGTTGGCTGAATTCCCAGGTGAAGTACAGTATATTAACTTTTTTCCCATCAGCTGTCGAGTCATAATTGGAGCTTTGAGGTAAAGACACTTCATGATGCTGTGGCCAAAAGCAGCATTAAAAGGTCCAGTGTATAAGATTTAGGTGAAAGGGAACTATTGGCAGAAATGTAATGTAGAATAATCCTCATGTTTTTCTTTAGCCCAGAAAAGGTCCTTTACATTTAAATACTTCATATTTACATCGAGGGTACCCTCTCTACGGAGGCCGCCATGTTTTTTACATTAGTCCAGACTGGACAAACTAAACACCTTTTGAGTTTTTATGACAATTAAAGTCTACCACAGTTTCTTTTTCGTGTTTGGAAGAAGAGGGTGAGGTGAGGGGTGTTCAGCTGCAACATGCAACTTCAACACTATATATCACAAAATTCTACACACTGTACCTTTAAGCTGAGAGGAAGCTTCCTTACTTCTTTGTCATTGCCAGAAATACTGTAAGAACGTCTAAGAGATCACAGAGAGACCCTCTCACGTCACCACCCAGGCCTGCAGCAAATCTAAAGAAGCCAATGTTATGTTTAAGGGAGTGGCTTCTGCTGAATTGTCATTTATCCTCTCTGTATCTTTATTAACTTGATTGCAGCAGTGTCACTGTATGTTTCTCATGTTTGTTTCAGGTCTTGTGCTTGCCCTGCTGGCAGTCGAGTGTATTGGCAGGAAGAAGAGCATGGCTCTGTGTTTCTTCATATTTTCTTTGTCCATTCTGCCTTTATACGCTTGTATCGGGAGGTAAGTCGGTCTCTGTGTGCCTTCATTCGTCATTAAGCATCAAAAACAATACATTAAACATTCTCTGCATTTCTCTCTCTGTTCGTGTAGGACGGCTCT
Organism: Paralichthys olivaceus; assembly: GCF_024713975.1. NCBI lineage: Eukaryota > Metazoa > Chordata > Actinopteri > Pleuronectiformes > Paralichthyidae > Paralichthys > Paralichthys olivaceus. The sequence goes on from NC_091110.1 coordinate 12,488,605, forward strand.
GACAATCTTCATCTTCCTCGCCAGAGCCTTCATCTCTGGAGGATACCAAATTGTTTTTGTTTACACACCAGAAGTAGGTCTATACACCCTTTTTTAACATTAAATATAACCAATAATATGCTTGAATAAAACTGTGTCTGTTCTCTCAGGTGTTTCCTACAGAAATCCGAGCCTTAGCAATGGGGACTTCCAGTGCAATAGCCAGGGTGGGTGCTCTCATCACCCCCTTTGTGGCACAGGTATGAGGCAAAGTGCTACATATTTTGCTATATATCATTAAGAAATACTAATTTTCATCAAATAACAGCTTGTATACGTTGTTTATTTTTGTGAAGCTGTATTACTGGTTTAAATTAAGAATTGTGCAGCTTCCAAGTTATGTCAGACTTCTTCACACGATTGTCCAGATTTCTCTGCCAGGCTCCTCAGTGTGTTTTTATTGTTTCCAGGTGATGCTCAGAGCATCAGTGTATTTGACGCTGTCCGTGTACTGTGGCTGTTGTGTGCTGGCTGGCATTGCTTCCTTGATCCTTCCCATTGAAACGTTAGGCCGAGGTCTGCAGGAGTCCAGTCTTGACCGGGAGGCCGGAGGACAGGCAGGCAACACAAGCAGTCAGGAGCCACGATCCTCAGGCAGGGTTTAGGGTGACCAGGACGAATGCAATTAGAAGAGGAAGGATGTTTTGGTCGCCTCGCAGGCTGCACCATGATGTGGCTGTTGTCTCTTTAACTGTGGACTAAATCATCTGAGCGATGATGGGTGAAGAGCAGCGCGGGACAATCACATTACAAGCAGCCAGTGATAATGGAGGGTGGACCTACTGCCCACATTTAATGAGAGCGGAAGCACATTGGTGCTCAGTTTGTTTATGCTCTCCACCATTTCAACCATGACGACAAGCAAGGAACATTTTTGGAAAAAAATGACGCACTGTGACGGCTCTGCTCTGAGCTACAAAACGTATTTTGCCCTGAAGAAGCTGCAGTTTATTTAGTAATATTCAGACAAAATAATATTTGTTTATATTTATTTTGTATGTAAGCCTTTTGTGTATTAAAGTTGTTCATCTTTTATTTTATTAAGAGACATGTGATTATTTTATGGCTGTAGATTAAGGATTAGTTGATTATTGAATTAGTATACATTCTAGACTAACTAATTACTTATATATACAAATACAAATTATTCTCTTGTTTGATTATTTTGGGCGTTTTGATCTATAGACGTGTATTATATGACATTTCGGACAACAGGATATTAGGCATTTTAAAAGTTATATGAAAAATAATAGAAAATAAGTTATGATATAATATTAAAAAACAATAATTGTATTGAATTTGGAAATTATACATAGCAAATTATCAAAATTAAAAAAAATATTACAATCATTTGAACAATGGGAATGGATAATTTGAGACTGTGATGATGGTAATAATGGAGAATGATCTTGTTATTGTGTGTTTCATAACATGAGGATCATTTCATCAACATTTGTATTTGGGAGTTCCTAGTCTGGCCAGTCACCTTGACAACATTGGCCCAATGACAGCGCACACGCGAACTAGGCCAGCCAATCAGAGGCGGCCGCCGGATCTGCCTGTCATGTGTGCCCCGCTTCAACCTGCACCGTGTTGTGTTTGTGTGTCTGCGGACATGATGAAGCCCCGCAAATCACGCAGCGACTCCCTCACGACCCCCCGCACATGAGGACCCCGGTCACCGCAGAGGACGCACGGAGCCGGGCCGAAAGGCAGCAGCACCGCCGCCGGGACTCGGGAGCGAGGCGGCGCTGGATGCGAAGCAGCGGAGTCTGACTTGGCGTTTTTTCTCCCCGGTGACAGAGACACAATCTCCGCGGCGCATCTCCTCGCGTCCTCCCCGCCCTTCTCCTCCTCCTCCTCCGCGGCCGCAGCCCGCCGACCATGGCCCTGGTGACTCTGCAGCGCTCCCCCACCCCCAGTGCAGCATCCTCGGCCAGCACGACCAACAGCAGTGCGGGGGAGGTGAGTGGAAGGAGCCGGTGTCTGCTCTTTGTGTCCGCGGCGTGAGATGAATGCGCCTGCAGGATTTCTCATCAATAACAGTCTGGGTGGTGTTTGACATCGTGCAGGGAGCGTTCAGCTCACTTCCGTCACTGCTGAGAAACTTGATTTATTGTGTTATAACAGCAGCAGACTTGGATGTGGCAACTGTGGCGGCGGATTTGTAAACAAAATCCGACACAGGGGGGAGGAAGAGGGAGGAGGAGGTGGTGGTGGGGGGGTGTAAGCTGTCAGAACAAAGTGCTCATTTTGCTGCTGCACAAACATTTGCTGCTGTTTGTGTTCAGGTTTGTCCTCCCTGCTTTACTGCTGGGCTTTTTATCGGCAGCAGTGCAGTCTGGGTGATTGGGGACGAAGGAGACTTTAAAGGTCCAGTGTGTAAGATTTAGGTGAAAGGGATCTATTGGCAGAAAGTGAATATAAAATAATCCTAGTGACGTTTTCTCTGGTGTGTTTCATCTAAACTGTAATAAACATGCCCTTTATATTGAAATACTTTATCTTTACATTGGATATGTCTCTCTACGGAGGTCGCCATGTTTTTGTTTTTTTTACAGTAGCCCAGACTGGACAAACTAAACTTGAGTTTTTATGACAACTGAAGGTTTCCACAGGTTCTGCCTCATGTTTGTAATAGAGCTGCAACTTCCCCACTAGATATCACAAATTTATACATGCTAAACCTTTAAAGGGAAATGCGTAGTAACGTAGGATGCCGCAGACGCAATAACCAGAACCACATAAAACAATCATGTGTATGAGCATCTGTCAGCCATAATGTAATATTTAAACTCCTGACAGTGAGACGTAACTCTGATTTTATCTATTTACCTGCAACCCACCAAGTCCCAGCATCAAACAAAGTCAGCATCCAGATACGGAGCAGACGTCACAGAATCAGAGTCGGTGCTCCAGTTTCTAGTTTTTAGGAAAGTAGATTAGGTGCTCGTAAGTAGGCTGATTGAGCCGGGGCACAAAAACAAGCTGTGACATTATTCCTTTTGTTGATAAGTGTTTGGTTTTTAAATATAGGTTTCCTCTCACTGTTCTGCAAGAGTCAGCTGCCGGAGGAATAACTGGTGTGATGTGTTATTTTCCTGAACTTGAAGATGTCCTCATGAGTCAGCTGACAGCTCTATGGGACTTTGCATAGCATATGAGATCACAGCACTGACCAGGAAGGACCAGCAGATGGCGCTGGCACACCGTATTCCAATTTACACATCACTGATTGGCTCAACTTTGCCATCTAACACATTTTAAGGATTATTTAAGGATTAGACAACAATTCTTCATGTTTGCAGCCACAAACACTAGATTCACGGAGAGAGTGATTTTCAGGTCAGGAGTAAAATGTAAAATCTCAGTGTAACACTTGTGACACAGTTTTAAAATTGTCTGCCTTGTTTTTGTCTTACAGGACTTCGGGAGTGATGATGACCGGAAAACTAACCAGAGGTGAGATCTCTCTCTTTTAAAAAGTTAAAAAACTAGTGAACAAAAAACTTTTACTGCACCGAAAAGCTGGAATCAAACACCAGTGTCGAGATGTATTTATTATTGTTGACTTTTTGTGCTTTAGCTGCTTTTAAACTTACCCTACTCCACGTTCAATGTGTCTGACTTCTTTAAGTAAAACAGCCAGGGACCTGAAATAGAAGAAAATGAAAACAGGCATTTATAAAAATCAACAAATCTTAACATTAGTTATTTAAGAACATTTCTGAGTTATAAATTGCGGTTTTCTGAATTATAAAGAGAAATGACAGAAAACTCTTTCTACATCTGTCTTTTTACATATAAAGTGCTTTTATTCAAGCTGAGTTTTGTGACTTCTGCATTGAAGGTTATGTGGAAGCTCCTCATCAGCACGTGTCTCTTTTACAGTCTCTTTTCTCTCATGGCTCCAAGTGTCTCACCGTGAAAGAGAAAAACCGGCTGGAAATGCTGTTGATTAACGTGACTGATTTTAAAAAAAAAACGTTTTCTCCCCAGTTAAGTTAACAGAGATCACGTACACAGTTGTTCCTGCTCGGTCACAAAGCTTTTCTTTAATCAGCACGACGTCACAGAGGCAATGATTTGTGTCAGCAAAGCTCTGGCACAGACTCTGTCATTGTGCTCAGTGTGTGTGGGTCCATCACAGTTGAAACAGTCGTGTCATGCTTTGTCTGACTCAGTGGGTGACATGTTTCTGTAGCTCAGTGATTCATCAGTGTTACAGATTCTGCACGTCAAACTTCAGCCTGACGCCAAGGCAGCGTCGTCCACCGCCTCCCCGCACCTGCGTGAAAGATGCTATTGTGGCCGAGCTTTGCAGAGGGAGCGCTGACTGTGAGGAGGAGACACCGCGGCACGGATGAGGAGAATCGAGGACCGGGGTGTGGGAGGAGGGAGGGGGAAGGTCGTGCTGGGACCCAGACCATGATGCTGACAGAAGAGGCTAGAGCCAAATGTATGCAGGTTTAGAAGATGAACTGGAAATAGGTTAATATAGGAAAAGATAGTGTTTTATCAGCAAATCGTAGAACAAGCGGCAGGATGCATCTGGTGGTGAAACCGTCACATAAAGCCATGTTGACCGTGCTGCCTGACTTTGTGGAGAAAGCTGCTCTGACTCGGAGGGAGATCTGTCGCATGTAAGTTTTCACAGCGGCACAAACACATCAGGACGTGATAGTGGACACTTCTTTGAGTTAGTCGTTCTTAGTGGAGAGTAGAGTATGTAAGGTCTAGTTTTATTTAACGGGATCGAATGTTCACGTTTGAAGGGCAGGAGATGATTTTATAAACTCGCTGGCTCTATTTTAAAGCTTTAATCTTGGTCATAATTGAGAGGATTTTTTTCTTTGTTGTTAATTTACCTTGTTGTCAAAGTCGTCTGCATAAATTTGAAAAGGAACAGTGACACCACGTAGCAGAGGAGCTAAAACAAAAGGCCTTTTGATGGTCCCACTCAGTCATACCAGGCTTTGTGTGTGTGGTGGTTGGGAGAGTGGAATGAAACTGTGGTTAAACAAAGCTGTGCCCTGTCCTGTGTGACGAGACACTGAAGCTGTCCTCCTGCTCACTGCAGCCCTCACAGTGTCTCATGACCCAGGAG